>NC_142064.1:175367827-175677161 GCF_059756535.1 Pantherophis guttatus
ATCAACACTTTCAGCAATAAATATTTGGAAATGTGCTGGTACAAATCTGGAGGTTGAATTTAGATGCATTTCAAATCTCTTGTTTAAAGGCATTGGGTGTTGATATCTAATAGCTTGGGGTGTATTTCAAAAGCATTTGAAGTTCACATGAGCACAGCAGCATAGTGCGCCAGCTTTTCTTCCAGGCTTCTGTATGAAACTGAAAAAAGGATACTGCCGTTTAAAAGAACCCACACTTTAAAGTTAACCTAGCTCTTCAAACAATGGCACCTTTATTTCCCCAGGCTACCACAGGAATCTAAAAATTGTTTTTAATCAATAACAGAGAGGTGATGTGCTCAAGTAAGCTCCAGAATATTTCTTCTGAATCACTTTCAAAGGCTACGCAACCCTAAAGTCTGGGTTATCCTGAGTCAGAAATGTTGTATAGCCTTGCAACTATTTGGAGCATTATTTGAATATCAGGGGTGTCTATAAAAAGAACAATTCCATTACAATTTAAGGCCCTTTAAAATCTTCAGTGAATCTACTAAGAATATAATAACAGAGAAGCACTGCATCATTCAACAGCGGAAGATATTTTAGAATCTGTTTGCAAGACCTAATTTTTAGCCTAAAGAAAATAACTTGTGGTGTCTATGAATCTTCTGGGTTTGAATGAATGGGCAGGAGAATGATACATCAGTGTTGTCACTTCACCACAAATGTGTAGATCTGAGACTCATGGGAATGCTAGATCTATAAGCCTGACAGACCCGCAATTTATACATAGTGAATGAGAAGTAATTATGGATCAATAGGAATCAATTAACATGGTGACTTCTTTGATTTAAAAAAATCTGTTTAGGCCTTCACACTTTTTCATATTATATTTACTCTGTGTTTGCTTTAAAATTTAAAATTTGTCTTGTAAATGTGGGGTGTTTTAAATTTTGTTCTCTGGGCCAATTTATTTAATTGTATTTTAATGGTTTTTTAACATTTGTATTATATGTATTTTATCTTTTGGCTGTTCACCCCCCTGAGTCCTTTGGGAGTAGGGCGGTATACAAATTCAATAAATAATAATAATAATAATAATAATAATAATAATAATAATAATAATAATAATAATAATAATAATAATAATAATGAATATTGTTGCTGCTCATAACTTGCTTCACTGGCTTTTTGTTTACGATGGTGTATCTATGTTTATATTTAAAGAATAAAAAGCAATCCATCAAGTGGTATATGAATGTGCTAGGAGAAAGGATAGTTTGCAATAATAGAAAAACATGTAGAATTATGGAGAAAGTGTGGTAAAAATATGGAGAAAGCCAGATTGGTGTAGTGGTTAAGGCACTTGGCAGAAACCAGGAAACCATGAGTTCTAGTCTTGCCTTAGGCACAATGTCAGGGAGTTGATCTTGGGCCAGTCACTCTCTCTCAGCCCTAGGAAGGAGGCAATGCCGAATATTTCTGATGAAATTTTTCCAAAAGAACTTCAGGAACATGTCCAGGTAGTAGCCAGGAGTCAAAACTGACTTGAAGGTACAAACATAATTTTGGAGAATTATAGTGAATGATAGAAACTAGTTGCAGATCTTTTTTTCTTATTGCAAACCTTCCTTTGTCTTACATTTTTGCATTCTAATGCTGCTTATGCCAAAAAGGAATATGACAGCTTTGCATTTATGTAGTACCCGTGCCATTGGTGATTCTTAAGAGCAGCACTTATTGGAGATGGAAAAGTCAAATTTAAATATTTAAATAATGAACAAAAGAAGGAACTTGTTAATATGGATATCTGTTAAGGATCAAGGGAAAGCTAATATATATAAAAAATTAGCTTGTCATTCATCATTAATAACCTAAAAACTTCCTTTTTGCCTGAAAGAAAACCCAACTGTTTAAAATATAGTTTAAATTCCACCTAAATAATTATATTGCTATGTAAACAGGACAGCCTTTTCAGCTTCTGATTAAAACAACATTTTTTACTTTGTCTATATCTGAAACATACTACATATAAATCAATGGTTCCTATTATGAATCTTTTCTACCGAAAGTTTCAACTTCAATGTTTTACATTTCCATTTCAATCTCTGGTTGCCAATCACAGTTTTAACCCATCCTTGCCCTTCTTTTGATTAGGAAAGCAATGCCCTGGAAAAATTGATCAAAGAAAAATGCCTTACCTCACATCATCCGGTTATTCTGTGTACAGTACATATTTTTTAGTAGTTGTTTTTTTTAAAACAACTCTTTTCAAGTTCTTAAAGCTGTGCACAGGGGTGAAATCTAAAATTTTTTGCTACCGGTTCTGTGGGCGTGGCTTAATTAGTGGGTGGGGCTTGGTGGTAAGGTGACTGGGCGGGCGTGGTCAAGTCAATGTCACTTCTTTGCCCTTTTTAACCTACAAAACACAACACAACACAACTGGCTCACCCACAATGTAAAAGCAGCTGTGCTAGACCCAAAATGGCCCCTGAAACAAGCAGGAACCTCACACAGCCACAAAAAGCCCAAAAAACCAACTTTCACACTTTACACACACAAAATTCCACATACAGCTTTATGAGATTTTGTGTGTTTGTGTAGTTAGAGTGAAACACTACAGAAACACACTAAATCTCAGAAAGCTGCACAAATATTATTTTATTTTATTTTTATTTTTATATAAAAGCAGCTAAATTTAAAACTTCCTAAACTTTAAATGGCTAGGTCTAAAAAAAGAACAACTAAAAAAAAACCCCAATTAACTATTTTTTTAAAGCTCCCAAGGGGGAAAAAGACTTGCCCAGTAGAACAGGGGTCTCCAGCCTTGGCAACTTTAAGACTTGTGGACTTCAACTCTCAGAATTCCTCAGCCAGCTTTGCTGGGAGTTGAAGTCCACAAGTCTTAACATTGCAGATAGAGCTGCTGACCGATGAGCTTGATTGCAGGCAGGGAGATTCAGTTGCTTGCTGATGCAATGGATTGCAGGTATTACAGCAAGCATGTTGCGACCAGCAGCTAAGGTAAGCAAGGTGGAGGCGGGGGGGGGGAGAATTTTTTTTCTTTTAAATGGGTCTGACAATCCCAGTTGAGTTGCCTGATTAGCAGGCAACTCAACTGGGATCGTCAAAGCTGGGCTGGTCAGAGCTGGGCTGGTCAGAGCCATTTAAAAGGAAAAAAAGGCTCTGATGATTGCGCGGCTCAGCTGGGCATGGGGGGCGGGGGCAGGGATTTTTGCTACCAGTTCTCCGAACTGCCTGCTGCCATCACTACCTACTCACCCGAGCCGGTCTGAACCGGGAGCATTTCACCCCTGGCTGTGCAAATCCCAAGTGTCTCACTGATTTCAGTCATCATGCTGGCTACTTAGAGAGTAAGGAAAGTAGGGAAGGGTGTCTAAATGTGTATGTAAAATAAGGCTGCTGTCACACAGCAGTCAAAACATAATATGTATGTCTTTCCTCCTGCTGTGGTTATAAGAAGCTGCCTTGACAGCAAATCCACTTGAATTATGTGCTGGAGAACACAAGAATTAGATCTGTTTGCTTCTTTCTTGCTTTTCTGAAGATCAGGTAACTGAAAAAAAAATAATTCAGCACATTCACTAGGGTGAAACACTTTTTCTGGCATTCATTGCAGCCCTTTGCCGTTGCTGCCTGGTTTTTTTCCCCCTTCTGGGAGATAAAATTATTCTATAAAATGTCTTGTTTTCCTGCGACTTTTTGACTGAGACTGGACTGCTTCTCTGGATTGGAAAGAAGGGGTGAAGCTTTTTTTCTATTATGTCTGGAAAACGTTCCTGTTTAAATGGGAAGGCATAACCAAAGAATCTCACACAGCAAAGGCATCTTATCATGCATTTGCAGATTTTGTCAGCGTGTGTGAAAGAAGTAAAAAATGCTACATGGGGAAAATAGGTTTTTTTTTCCTACTGCATCACTTTAATTTCTATGTGCTGTTCACCATTATGTGGAACTGCTGAGTAGAGAAGAGACTCAGCTTGGAAAGGACATGCCTAATAATAATAAAAGAAATGTTAACAAAAAAACTGAATACATTTATGATTTCAGATATAACGTTTCTGGCACTCACTGGCCATCACAGTATGGGACACTGCTTAAAACCTGTTTGTGCAGTACCTAATAGGCAAACCATTAATTATTCATAGTACCAATTACATTTCATTTGGGGCAGGAAAAAGGATGGATAGGGAAATAAGTGATCAATTTGTCTAGCCCATTTCCTACCCCATAGGAAAAAGCCCCCCACACATGGCTTTAACCACTAATGACCATCCTATGCAGAGAGGGACGCAGTGGCTCAGTGGCTAAGATGCTGAGCTTGTTGATCGAAAGGTCGGCAGTTCAGCGGTTCGAATCTGTAGTGCCACGTAACGGGGTGAGCTCCCGTTACTTGTCCCATCTTCTGCCAACCTAGAAGTTCGAAAGCACATAAAAAATGCAAGTAGAAAAATAGGGACCACCTTCGGTGGGAAGGTAACAGTGTTCCATGTGCCTTTGGCGTTTAGTCATGCCGGCCACATGACCACAGAGACGTCTTCAGAAAGCACTGGCTCTTAGGCTTTGAAATGGAGATGAGCACCGTCCCCCTAGAGTCGGGAACGGCTAGCACATATGTGTGAGGGGAACCTTTACCTTTAATGCAGAGAGGATCAGCACTGCTTCTTCCTACTACCTTGTGGGAAACAATACAGGATCACTGAGGACCCTGATCATTTGTAGGAACAAAAATATTGGGGATCTGTTCAAGTAGAGAATCAATATTCATTCAGCAGCTGCCAGGACTTTACATCAATTGCTTATCAACTCCATTTTAAAAAACTTTTTTAAATATATATTTTTATTTTTTTATTCATAAACATTTTGAATACAGTGTATTGTCAGATTATATTATTTACAAAAGAAAAAGAAAAGGTATTAAAAAGTATTAACACATATATTGGTAACAGTAGCAATAATGTAACAGTAATTTAGCTAAACTTCTCTTTATATTGCCTTATTTATAATTCTGTTAAATATATTGACATAAAGTTATAAACCATCTTTATCTTTAATTCATACGTAACAATAATCTTCCTTCCTCTAATTTCTACCTCTTATCTCTAGCCACTCCTAAAATCTATTCCATATCAAGTAATATTCCGTGTCATCCTTGTCTTTTATTTTTAAAGTCAGTCTGTCCATCTCAGCACAGTCTAACATTTTGCGAATTATATCCTCATCTGGTGGAGTATGCTCATTTTTCCAGTATTTTGCAGATATGATCTTTGCTGCTGTCAATACATGCAAAACTAAATATGTGGTTTTAAAAATCTTGATAAGTAGTTGAAATTGAACCAACCTGCAATTTTTGCAGTCTGTTTTTTTTTTACAGTTCATTGATGAAATTCAGTGTGCGTCACTACAGCATGTTTTTCCTTTACCAGCTCTCAAATTATATTTGCTTGTTGAAGGCAGGTGAAGGCCTTGTGATTCTTTTTCCACAGGCCTGTGTTTCTAATCATTATGACTTGTCTTCGTGTCCTTAGAAGATTTCTGTAGCATAGCAAAGTCACATATAATTTATAAGCAATCATGGGAAATTGGAAAAGGGCTTTCCTTTATGCAATGATCTTTCTAAAAAGCTGTGCTTAATCATTAGTTGCTTTCAAGTTTTCATACTTGATTTCAACAAGGCTGTCTGTCAGGAACTGCTGCTTTGAGTTCTTGAAAGCTTAAATCTTCAGTGATAGTATCTTGCTGCCCTGTCTTCCATTGGATTTCCTTTAATTTTTTTTAAGCAACAAAGTTTTTTCCAGTACTTATGCCTTTGCATTTATGGATCTGAAATATTTAAGGTTCAGGTTCATTATTAGTGCTTCCAGAGAGCAGTCCATTTCCACGTTAGCTAATACTGAATGTGGACCAAGGTATGCTCCATTTTCTCTAATATATTTCACAGGCATTCATACATTGGAACTGTGGGTACCATGGCTTTGATAAGAGAGAACCAAGAACTCCATAATCTTTGGTGTTTTTTTTAAAAAAACATTTTAATAGTGTGGTATATATCTGCTTATATACTCTCTTTAACCTCCAGCAAAATATTCTTTAACTTTTCCTCAGTAACCAAACTGATGCCATTATCACAGCTGAGATTGTTGATGTTTCTCCAAGCAATTTTAATTCCTATCCCTATTTCTTTAGTTTAGCAGTTTGTATGATTTATTCTGTGGAAGGGAAATAGATAAGGTGATAATAGAGTCCTTTCCATCCATACAGTGGTGGAGCTCATTAATAAGAACAATGAGTCTGCTTACAGAAAGGAAGTACAAGGGCTGACATTGTGGTGTAAAGAAAATAATCTTACACTTAACACCAAAAAACCTAAAGAACTTATAATTGACTTCAGGAGAGATGTACATTTACCATTGTACATAAATGGTGAGGAGGTGGAGAGGGTTGGTAGTTTTAAATTTCTGGGCATTTATATCTCAAAGTACCTCTCATGGACTATGAATGTTAACATGATTGTGAAGAAGGCACAGAAGAGGCTGTACTTCCTGAGAATGCTCAGGAAGATAAATCTATCTCAGCATCTACTTCTGTCCTACTATTGCAGCACCATTGAGAGTGTCCTGACATACGGCATTCTTGCGTGGTATGGGAGCAGCTCTACAGAGAATCATTAAAACTGCCCAGAATATCATCGGGCTCCAGATACCAGCCCTGGATGACATCTTTGAATCTCACTGTTTGAGGAAGTTGCATAACATTCTCAGAGAGTCTTCCCACCCTGCTTACAATCTTTTTGGACTGTTGCCTTCCGGCAGAAGATACAGAACAATTAAAACTTGGATCACACGTTTTCTGAATAGTTTTTATCCCAGAACTATAATTGCACTCAACAATGAATTAAAGGGCCACCATCAGTGAGCTGTTGGACATTATTACTTGAGCTGTTGTGTGATTGTTTGGGTGGTTTAGGGATGGGGAATTGTGGTGGGTGGGAGTATGTTTGGGGATTGTTATGTGTGTTGGACCTGGTCTTTGGATGTTAAGTGAATTTCATTGTATGGGTATACTATGTATACTTGTGTATACTTGTGTATACTGTATATACTTGTTCATGATCTCTGTCTCACTTTTTATAAAGTGATGCTGATTTTCTGCATTTCACAATTAGCGCCCGAACAGGGACTTGTTGTTGTTGTTGTTGTTGTTATTATTGTTGTTGTTATTATTATTATTATTATTATTATTATTATTATTATTGAAGAATTTTTATGACGATGAGAAAGCAACAGTTAGAGCAGACTATTGAATGACTAAATGGATTGAAAATATTTGTGAACACTCCAGCTAGCTCTGCAGCACAGTCCCTGACAACTCGTCCCATGATTCCATTTTTAAGGGTTATCCACAATTTGTGGTCTATACAGTCAAAAATCTTTTTATAATATGCTATGGCAAATTAAAAGGTCACTTCTAGGTCATTTCCTCTTCACCACACCAACATGACTGAATCCAAGCTCAGTTGCCCCTCCTTTACATAATCCTATCATACCTAAGAAATTGTCTTAAAACAAAGCCATCTTTACCTTGTCATACCAAAAGTAAAAGGTTATTACTTCTCAGGATGAAACCAACAAAAGAGAGAGAAATCTCTCAATGTCCCACCATCATTAATAAAGGAACAAAGGTCATTTCTGGTGTTGCCTTTTCATTTGAAAGACATGATATTTAATTTTTTCAAAGTAACTCCACTCACATGAAGTAAAAGCAATCCAATTTTCTTTTATGAAACCCACCAGTGAACCAGATTTCCCAAATCCCAGGTCAAAATTTCTCTAAAAGTTTACTTTTCTTTCTTTTTTTCTTGTTTCCTCTTTCTTCAGTGAAGCAGAACCCACTTCATTGAAAGAACTGGTCCTTCTTCAGCATTTGCACAATCTCCTATTTGCACTATTTTTTCTTCTTCTATTATCTATTTTCCCTTTCTATTTAGTTAATATAAGCTAACATTAAACATTATAAAACTTTAGTGAAAGGAGAGAGTTTATGGAAAAAGAAAACCCACATGCTTTTCAGTTCTTCACTGTCCATGGTTCTTTGCCAGTTGCTGATTATTGGTGCCTCTTTAATTATCCATACAGAACACAGATTCTGAGTCATAATTTGGATCTGGTATATATGCATTATACACTCTCCATGTATTGTAGCAGATTAGGCTTTTATTTCTTTTCTTTTCTTTTATTTCCAAATCAGTTTGAAGAGTCAGTGGCATTTGTCTGGTCAAGGTTATGCATGGAGGTACTGAGTGTGTTTATGAGTTTTCAAGAGGTTATTAGTATGGAAACATTGTGCCATCATGCAGAGATCAATGGTCCCTCCTCTCTCCCTTTCCCCCCCTTTTATGCTCTAATGCAGTAAGTGATTTGTGCAAAGACAGAAGCCTTTTTGACAGAGAAAAGAGGATGAATAATCAAATTATATGGAAATGAGATGGAAAGGGAGGGAGGAAAGGAAGATGGCTGGTATTTTTTAATCTATTGCTGGGAATGGCAGTTTGCTTATGAATCAGATAAGTGAAATTTAATGTTGATTGCCATCATGTTTAAGCAGGTGTATGGTATCAAGGGATATTTTGTCTTACCTCAGTCACATTATTTTCTTGCTTCATGCTTTAGCAAAGTACAACAGTAGGACTTGATCCAATTTCTCAAAGCTGATGCATCTTTTTCCATAATTGATGATTGCTCTCTTAGCTACAGTCCAATCCTAGAAAATATATGCTTGATTTGAGGAGTGAGAAACAAGTACAACCTGGTTACATGCCCGTTAGCTCTGAAGTATCTTTTGCTTTTGAATTGCTATAATGATATAAGAGCTGGACAACAAAAAGCTGACAATTGTCAGACACATTTATTCTTGAGGTTTTGTGATGCTATCAATCACTATAACGATTTCTTAAATTTAAATGTGCAATATTGTTATTTGTTGATGCTTCGTAATTGTATTCTGAAAAAAGTGGCAGACTCACACTATAGAGAAATAAACTAGACTGGAAACCTAGTTATTTTATCTGTATTGGACACTGGTTGTCTTGGTTACAGTTGCTATGTAAGGGTACTTTCAAGATCATACTTTAAAATAATCCATAGTTTATAAAACACAATTGGGATTGATCAAAATGACCAACAAATCTGGAGTGAGTGAGGGAGAAGCAACTGAGATCTTATTTAGGGAAGATTGCTTTAAGAATAGGAATGTTCACTAGGAAATATAAACCAGCTATTTCATTATTTGACAAATAATTGACTATTTAAAAATATATATATAACTTAATTATTTATTTAATTCTTTTGTTGGGAGATAAAAGCCCCTGTGATTCCCTTTTAGCCAGGATGTGTGGCAGCCCTAACCACCTCTGATCTGCCAGGCAAGGGTCAAAATGAAGATACAAAGCCGGCATTCAAACTTTATCTACCCACATTTGACACTTTTTCGAAAATGAATTAAATGCACCTCTCTGCCACTGGCAAATATAAAATGGAATCCCTTCAAGATAATTTTTTTATCAGAGTACTATACCCAACTGAAACCCCTCATAAAAACCCACATCTAGGAGATGATGTACATATCTTCACACTAGGGGTGCTATTCAGCAAGTTCTGACAGGTTCTGGAAAACCGGTAGCGGAAATTTTGAGTAATTTGGATAACCGTCAAATACCACCTCTGGCTGGTCCCAGAGTGGGGTGGGAATGGAGATTTTGCAATATCCTTCCCACAGGAGTGGGAATGGAATGGGGATTTTGCAGTATCCTTCCCCTGGAGTGGGGTGACAATGGAGATTTTGTAGTATCCTTCCCCTGCCACGCCCACTAAGCCATGCCTGCAGAACTGGTAGTAAAAAAATTGGAATTCCACCACTGGTTCACACCCCACAGAGCAAGAGAGGGGATTGTTCCTCTCCTGGTCTTCACATGTTCCTGGGACAGGACTGCTTTAATTTACACATCTAAAATGCCTCACATCAAAATATATTACCTCACAATCAAAGCCTATCATTATTATAAGTACTTCTATTCTTCGCTTCCTAACTTTGTAGTCTCCCTTCCATTGCTATATTAAACTGTCAAACAACAACAACAACAACATTTATTATTATTTATTATTATTAATAATAATAAATATTAATATTAAATATTCCCTTTCACCCCTACTTTTTATACTCTCAATGCTACCACTGACAATCATTTTGAAGAAGATGAACTGTGGATACGAACTTGCAAAGAAAGGACTGAAAATCTCGCACTTGATGTACATGGATGAGTTGAAGCTGTTTTGTAAAACAAAAACTGAACTGAATTTATTAATTGAAAACACAAAAGAATTCAGCCAAGACATTGGTATGCAGTTTGGAATTGACAAATGTGCAACAATAGCAACCAAAGCAGGCAAGATCATAGAAAAGGATGGAATAGAACTAGAGAATGAAGAATGATAAAAGCAGTAAAATCAGAAGAAGGCTACAAGTACTTGGGGATTTTAGAGGCCTCTGACTTAATGCATAATAAAGTTAAGGAATTAACTTCAGCCAAGTACATTCAGCGAATTCATAAGATATTAATGTCCAAACTGAGTGGAGGAAACATCATAAAAGCCATAAACACCTGGCTATACCTGGGATTTGATACTCTGCAGGAATAATTGACTGGACCCAGATGGAGTTAGACAATTTGGACAGAAAAACAAGGAAGCTTATGACAATGAATCATGCCTTGCACCCTAAAAGTGATGTTGACCGATTATATTTACCAAGAGCAGAGGGTGGTCAAGGACTCCTACAAGTAAAGCAGACTGTGGAAGAAGAAAAATGCAGCTTGAATGATTACATCCAGAAAAGTGAAGAACCAATGATTAAGGAAGTAAATAAAGGAGACCTTTTAAAGACAACTAAAACAAAAGCAGAATATAAAAAAGAAGTAATTGAGCAGCGAGCTGAAAATTGGAAAAGCAAAGCTCTGCATGGCCAATACTTGAAAAGTATTGAAGGCAAAGCTGACTAGAAATTAACTTGGAACTGGTTAAGATCAGGAGTACTGAAAAAAGAAACAGAAAGCTTTATTTTGGCAGCTCAAGAACAAGCCCTAGCCACAAACTGCATGAAGGCAAAAATTCAACATGTTACCACCAACAGCAAATGCCGCCTCTGTAATGAGAAAGATGAGACAGTTGACCACCTGATCAGTGGGTGCAGCAAAATTTCATAAACTGACTATCTACAACGCCATGACCGTGTTGCTAAGATATTTCACTGGAAATTGTGCCAGAAGTTTGGATTTGAGTACAGCAAAAACCACTGGGAACTTCAGGCTGAGAAAGTTTTAGAGAATGAGAAACTCAAGATCTTGTGGGACTTCAGGATTCAGACTGACAGGCACTTAGTCCACAACACACCTGACATAACAATAGTTGGAAAGAAAAAAGTATGGTTCATTGACATTGCAATACCTGGTGATACACGGATTGAAGATAAGCAGCAAGAAAAAATCACAAAGTACCGGGACTTGCAAACTGAAGTTGAGCGACTGTGGAAAAAGAAATCGTGTGTTGTCCCGATTGTAATTGGAGCCATTGGAGTAATACCCAAAGGGCTACCTCGCTATTTAGAAATTTTAAATTTACCAGACTTGAACATTTTAACTCTATAAAAAACCACCTTACTTGGAACAGTTTACATCCTCCGACGATACCTTAACAGTTCCTAGGTCCTTGGTTAGGACTCGAGCTGCTGAGCTATTAACCAGCCTCAAAGGCTGTGAATCTCACCAAAGATTAACCAATAATAATAAATAAATAAATAAATAAATAAATAAATAAATAATTAAAAAAAAATAAAAATAAAAAAACAATGATCTCCCTCTTCAAATGGCTACCCAGTGTCTTTTTTTTCACAACCTGGCTCAGATTCAGATTCAGGATTTTCTTCCAACACTGTTATACAAAATAGAATGTCATCAGTGATGTTTCCAATACCTGTCAGTGTTTACCACTGGTATTCTGAACTTCTGCAAGGATCAAATTGTAAAGTTGGATGGCAATGGTTGTACTATTTGAAGTTAAGCTCAATTTGGGAATAGAAAGGGTAGCAGGGACCATCTATTTATAATGACATAATACAAGCTTGCAGATCCACTCTTGGATCTCAACTGGACTGCTTTTTCCCTGGGGAAAAAGACGACATTTCATTTCTCATCTAGGAAACTCCATCAATTATGGTGGTGGTGGTGGTGGTGGTGGTGGTGGTGGTGGTGGTGTGTGTGTGTGTGTGTGTGTGTGTGTGTGTGTGTGTGTGTGTGTGTGTAGGGATGGAAGATAGGTACTGATAGTTGAGACTGGGTGGTGGGTAGATAAAAGGATAAGTTCTGACTGGATGGTGTGTGTGTGTGTGGGGGGGGGGAATGGAAGGATTGTATTTCTTTGAGCCATCAGATCCATTAGCACTCTCTCTGAGAGCTCTTGAGATCTACTCTTGGGATTCTACCATTTTATCATCCTACTTTCTCTACCTATATTCCAGGTTGCCTGCTGTGGGTGTTTCCCCATCACTCCCAGGTAAAAGAGCATTACTAGTTAATCCCTTCCCACTAGAACTATTAGTTCTGGAGGCAAATATTCACAAGATCATAAGATGGCCACTGGGATTTTTTGCAGCCAGACTTGAAAGAACTAGCCACTACTTGGTTTTGATGTTCCCCTCCTTCTATTTTCCCTACTTGTGAAGAAGGTTGAGCTGAGAGGCAGTGACTAACCAAGTCATCCAGGGAGCTTCTCTGACTACAAATGGAGTAGAAACTGGGTCTCCCAACTTTCAGTGCAACATCTTAATCACTGCCACATTGGCTCTTGCTTGACTTGTTCTTTACAAATAAGCAACTAGGCAGAGACAGCATTTGCTGTCTGCAGAATTTATTGCCACATGTTTCATTTGAATTGAAGGTTTTAATATGAAGCATTTCACTTTTAGATAGCCTCTGCATTGGCCCCCCCAAAAAAAATCACATTTGTATTGCGTAACATTGATTGAGATAGCATAGCATCAAAATTAAATGCTACAACCAAATGACACTGCACAAGAAATTTGGGTGACAAAAGAAAATAGTGGAAAATATGTATGAAATATAGCTACTAACTATAGCTACCCCCCCCTCTCATCACCTATCCACAATATACAGATGGAAATAGCATGCATTTTGAGTAAAGCTATAAATCATAAAGCAGATGAAATGCAAATTGTATGCCCTCTTCCTTTTCTATGATTTTCCCTGTTAAAATTTATACTGTTTATGAATCACAGCAATACTTTTTAATGTGGGGATCCTGGAATATATCTCTTTTGTGAAAAGAGTCAGTATGATGGTCATTTCTGAAAATCAGTTTTCTCATCTGATACTTCCTAGGATGATGCCTGTGAGTTAACTGTAATTCCTATAATTTCCAGGCAGCATGGTAGATTGAGATGAGAAGGTTTGTAGTGCAATATACAGAACATTTATAAGGCATCTACAAGGTATCAGCTTGAGCAAGGTCTACTTTAAATGATATTGAGAGACTCATCTGATTATCATCCTTTACTATACGGAGTCTCCTATTTTTCAGTCTATCAACATGATTTTCCGCAGCTTGAAGCATAGAGAAAAATTAGCATCCCTTGAAAAGTTCTAATTTGTATTTTTATGCTAAAGGTATAATTAAAATAAACAGGTGTTCTCCTGACTAATTCATAAATTAAAGCATTTCCCCAAAGAACCTTTACACTCTTGAAGAAAAAGTTAATGTTATGCATATTCTTTATTGAATTGCAAAATAAATGGAATTTGATTTAGATCAACTAAAGAAGAAAGGAGGGTGTATGAAACTAGTTAGGTCATTGCATGTTAATACATAGTCTTTGAAGCCCGACAATATCTAAGTAAAAAAAATCATGCAAATGGGATTACTTTTTTGGGGGGAAAAAACCCTATTCCTTGTGCTGCAAGAATGTTAAAGCACATGTACTTGAGCAGATCAAATACCTTGGTTTAGTCTAAGTTGCTTCCCAAGCATATACACAGAATTTGAGCATATTGTTTTCAGAGCCAGAGATTATTTTTTCCTTTTTCTTTAGCATTATTATCAGTAGTTGGCTGCTAGAAAAGTAGGGAACACAGTCTCATTGCATTCCTCCAGGAAGTAGAAAATCTCTGCAAAATCATGCCACTAACATTTGGCAATTTGTTGGTGGATTTTGTCAAGGATAAAACTTATGTATAGTTCTGATAGATCTGTCTTGTCTAGTTATGTTTCAAGATTTCCCTATACTCCTTGAAAAAAATGTCTAGGGAGACCATTTTAATATTTCATTTCCACATGACACTGTTCTTAGTAGCATTTGTGTTCCAACCTAGAATTGTTCCAAAACTACAATCTGATATTTAAGTCTCCTCAATGTGGTCATTTTTCAAGTCTAAATGTGGTGAGTGTGTTTGTCTGTATGTATAAAAGGGAAAAGGAAGGAGGGTATTGTTGCTTTTCTTGTTATGGTTCCAGGACCCATTTATTTGTTCCACTGTGTTGGTCTAATCCTTACAGCAAAGCTATTAATGTCAGAAGAGGCTTTATTTATCACCCAGAAAAGCCTGACTCTGATTTGCGCTAAGGGGGAGTGACTGGCCCACTTTCACTGACAATCTTTATTGCCTAAGAGAGTATTTGAACCTGGGATCTTCCCTTTTTATCTAATGCCTTAACCACTCTATCATGCCAGGCTATCTTGACTAAATGAAGGCAAAGGATACATAAATATAAGAAAAAGGATCTGAAATGGCGTACTTATATTGGTTGTACTCTGCCTGTTTTGTATTATGACTATTGTCAACTGGGCCGTGGCCCTGTTAATGGCTAGCAAGTGGGCCCCCGAAATGCTTGTCCTTCAGTTGAAATAGGATCCTATTCCTGTAAGTTCATCTTTACAGATAGGCTACTATGCCCCTTTTAACATTTTTTAATTGGTATATAATTTTTCCTTTGAAGAAATTTTAAAATTACATACTTTGACTTATTTGAGCTTTGCACACCAGAACAACTAGACACAAGAACAGTTTTTTCCCGAACACCATCACTCTGCTAAACAAATAATTCCCTCAACACTGTCAAACTATTTACTAAGTCTGCACTACTATTAATCTTCCCATCGTTCCTATCACCCATCTCCTTCCATTAATGACTGTATGACTGTAACTTTGTTGCTTGTATCCTTACGATTTATATTGACTGTTCTATTATTATTATGTCCCTTCACTATCATTAAGTGTTGTACCTTATGATTCTTGACAAACGTATCTTCTCTTTTATGTATACTGAGAGCATATGCACCAAGACAAATTCCTTGTGTGTCCAATCACACTTGGCCAATAAAATTCTATTCTATTCTATTTCTACCCATTAAGGTTTTGCATGCCTTTAGGGAATTTTACCAGGGGTGAAATGCTCCCAGTTCGGACAGGATCAGGCGATCCATTAGCGATCGTGGTGGGCGATCCGCCCACCTGCCTGGGTGTCATTACTTCCTGGTTTTAACCAGGAAGTAATGTGTTTTTTACCTTCTGTGCATGCGCAGAAGGTTTTGCGCATGCACAGAAGGTTTTGCTCATGAGCAGGTCTGCACGTGCATGTGACACATGTGTGAGTGAGCGAAACAAGCGCACGCACACGGCGCATGTACTTCTGAACTGGTAAGGAAGGTAAGTAGATTTCACCCCTGAATTTTACATCAATTTAATGCCTGTCTCCCAAATACATGACAGTGGCGTATAAACCATATCAGAAAGGGAAAAACATATGCATCAGTAACATACATAATGTACAGAGCTTCCCAATATAAGGACAAAACTAAAAAAGAAGATGAGCAAAAATCTGCAGAACGTGTACTGAAGTAGAAAGTTCTTTCAGTGGGGTGGCAGAAGGACAATTCAAATTAACTAATCTTTTCATGAAAAGGTTAGCAATCTCAGTATGATGTGCCCATAAAGTGAGTCTCTCTCTGGATTTAAATATCTCAGAATGAATAAGTGGTTTGAAAAGGGTATTTGATGTCTGAGATGTATAAAAATATTAGTGACTGACCTCAGTAGACATGTTCTTTTAAAAGTAACCCATTTCCTTTTAAAAAATATGTATGCTAAGTTAATTCTTTAAAAAATAGAATTTTTGCCTAAGATACAATTAAAAAGTATCATTTGCATATGAGCATCAAGTATGCTCAATCATGACTACGATTTCAATTATCATTGCAACTATTTAGTAAACAATTTGGAGCCTTATGTCAAACTGCTCCATCATTTTGACACTTTGGTTATATACGTTTCGTTTTCTGACAGAAAGAGTTCTGCAGTAAGCATTCAATTTCACAGTGGTAATTTTTACCTTAAATTATATGTTTTTCCTTGTAGTCCATTTTCAGAGCATTTAGGACTCGGAAAAGATATCACAGCAGTGGTATCCTGTTGTTGTGTATCTTTAAACTTAGTTTTTTACACATTTGTGTAGAGATAATATCCTTGTTGGGTGCTGCAAACACATTTTGGTGTGCAGAAGGGGTGGGCCTAGGTATCCCATCTCTGTCCCTTTCATCATGTGTCCTGAGAAAAAAGATGACGGCTTGCAGTTCAGAACCTTTAAAATCATGTCCCTAAATTGGAGAGAGTTTTTCCATAGGTAGAGGCTGTCTTCTGCTGCACATGTCTGCCCTTTGCACATGGGGACATAAGAGAAAGGGATAGAGCTAGTACACTTTTTCCTACTCTCCTTCCCTAATGTGTAAAACCTCCATAATTTCTCAATACTTGAAGCGATATAGAACCACTATTTAACCTAATAATAAGGTGGCATTAGACTGAATTCTATCTTGCTGGAGTTTGGATTCTATGTTCTATTCTTGTTCAAAATGTAAGGGCAAAACATCAGCAAACGGAGAGCTAAATTTAGTTATCAGCCCAATCCCCTCACTCCAAATCAAGTTCCACTGAGTTAGTGAGGCTTTTAGACTAATCTTTTCTAAACTGGCTGATAAGGATGGAAATTTATTCCAACGTGTTTAGAGACTCCCACATTGGAGAAAACTTATGTAACTTTTAGACACTGAGCTATTTGGAATATTCCAAGTGATTAATTTGATTAAAACATCAAAGACAATTCATGATTGTCTTTGATGTAGAGCCAAATCTTCATGTGGTTTCACTGTCTTTCCTACCCCTACTCGACTTTCCTCTGTTCAGCCTTCATTATGAATCTAACTCCATTTCATAGATTTTGCCAATGTAAAGAGTCAAAGCACACAGGATCAGTGTAGTTCCCTGGACTCTTCAGAGCCTAAATCAGGGATAGGCAACCAGATGCCCTTCAGATTGGTTTGAATGCCATTTCTTTGTCAGCACAGTGGCCAATGGCAGCAGATTGCATGTGGTTGGGTCTATTGCTCTGAACATCAGCTGCTTGGGGATGGCTATGTGGGAAGTTTTATATGACAATATATTTTATTCTTTATAATGTTTTCACCTTCCCTTAAAATGTTAACGTAATCCACAAGAGACTGGGAATCAACATCTCCACTGGATAATTGACAGTCAAGCTGAAACTAAGTTAATTACGGTATGTAAAAACTGCAAATGAGGGGAAACCTTTTATTCAAACTTCCTGAAACCCTCGAATAAATTACTCAGACCTAATCCACATATCAAAGGTCTGTAAACATAAATAGAGTTAATTTTATTGGTCTCCCAGTGGAACTGTTCACAAGAATAAACATCGTACACCCACGACTGTCAAGTGTCACCCTAGAATCACACATATACCCTTCCACACCCAGGACAAGCTCCTCTATAAAACAGTGTCTCTGTATTCCATTTCTCTGCAGCTGTCCCCAAGGCAAATCCCTTTGCTTGTGGGAATATATATTTCTCCTTTCTTCACAGCTGCCTGAGTTTTATTTTTATTTGTTCCTGCACAACCCCCGGCTCATGTTGGAACCCCAAATTATTCTTTTGACAGCTACTTGAGAGACAAGTAACAAGGACTCGGGTTCCAAGACCTCCGTGGAAGGATTACCAGCCTTTAACATGGAATGGTAAAATGTGTCATGCACACTTGTGTAACACTGGTACCTTTTTTACTAAATGTCTCATCACCACGGAGTGACTTAAAGGCTCTTTTTAAGACCAGGGTTTAAAATCCATAAATATTGTTCTGGAATAAAATTGAAGGCCTAAGAGATACATCCATAGGCAAACAACCGAACAGCTGTGAATGTGTGAAACAATATATTACAGTAAATAAATGATCCCTCTTCCTAGATGCTGCATATGTAAGAAAACAGAGTCTGTTTGCCTTGGTGCAGCCCAGAGCTTTAGCGCTGAAAGGGATTTATGCAGTCTTGTCCCATAGGAGAGCAACATATTTTTCTTTCTCAAATCTGTACTGAAGTCAGCCTCAGAGCTAAGCACCCTGGGCTCCTCCAAATGTACAGCTGAATTTCAGAGCTGGGAGAGCTGACAAATACTATGGTGGGGTTATGAATGTAAACAAAGCCCCGACAGCAGGCAAAGTTCAATGTAAATTTTAATTATAGTAAACTAAAGAAGAGAGGATTATTTAAAAAAAGAAAGAAAGAATAGGCTTCAATGGCTTTTAAGGCAAATTATTTTTGGAAACAACTAGAAGGCAATCACCCATGCTTTTGAAAAAGGATTGTCAGCAAAAGGCATCTGTTTTTTTGTACAGCACTCAAGAGGTAAAATTTTCAGATCTATAAAAAAAAAGAATAAAAGAGCAACCAGATGGTGGTGTGGTATTATTCACATAATTGGTTATAGCTTAAATATTTGTCACATGTAATTATAAGGCTAGATGTGAATAAGTTGACATTTAATACTCATTATTTCTATTATTTCTGCCTTGCTAGTGCCCTGGCACATACTATGCCAACTTGGTTCCAAAAACCAAAGGATCCTTTGATCAAAACCCAAGGACAAATTTTGGATGCATAGCACCTTAACAGTCAGCAAAATACACACACTCCAAGAATACAGTAAGCTATTGTTGTGTGTTAGATGCTCAGATTGCTGTCTGCTGGGAAGCCAACTGTATATCCAGTCAGCCCAGACTAATAGGACGGTGTAGTGCAGGGGGTCAGCAACCTGCGGCTCTGGAGCCGCATGTGGCTCTTTCACTCCTCTGCTGCGGCTCCCTGTCACTCAAAATATGCGTTACAACCTCCAATTTATCAACACCCGCTGGTACACGATTTATTGAGCTTTTCAACCCCTAGTAGGCCAATCATGGATAAATCCAAGAAAAGAAAGTTTCAGAAGAAAACAAAACATTTAATTCAACTACATGTATGCTAGTTGAGGCTGCTCAAGAAATATTCAGGCACGGGAAGGGTTTTGTGGCTCCCGGTGTTTTCTTTTCTGTGGGAAACCGGTCCAAATGGCTCTTTGAGTGTTTAAGGTTGCAGACCCCTGGTCTAGTGTGTAGAAAACATTTGAAAGTGCCAACCTGTGTGACCCGCAGAAACTCTACTGTGTTTTGAAAGTATATAAATGGAAAGCTACAAATCTGACTCTCCATAGATGGAAAACTACAAAATTGAGATTTCACTTAATAGAATATTTGTAGAGAAATCAGGAAGCCAGGTAATATTATAATTCCTTGTCTTTAAACACCCCCCACCCACCCACCCACATACCTTTTAGTTCATAATACTCTAATGAAAATCCCAGGCACTCACTGTTTTGTGTTCTGGTTCTTTGCAATTATTGTCTGGGTATAGAGATTCCATTTTTGTATAATATGCCATCATTCTTCCAGTCTTATCTCTGGAACTCCTGAGTTCTTAAGCATCATACTTCATTGATAGTATCATGATATCTACCACAGATGAAATAAATACGCGTGCACACACACCCCTCTCCCTCAAGGCTGGCAACCTTTAGAAGTACAACTCTTACTGATTGTAAACAAGTTTAGCTTGAAGAAAATATATATCTTCAGATCAATGAGGCTGTCATAAGAGCTTGCCAAGTTTCACAATAGTTTTTTTCTGCCACTTCTTATTCCCAAAGCTCTTCATTTCTTTTAAATACACTCACCGGGTTACAGTTGTGATCAGATGATGCAGTTTTAGAGGGCAGTAGCATTGGACTAAGCAGGAGCTTAGCAATCTTTGCCAAAAATTGAGTGGCCCTTTTTATATTTGGGGCATGAGAGGCAGAGATGTCAGATCTGGTCTGCAAAAGTCTACCTGGCCACTGGGTGAAAGCAAAGGGATACAGAAAACTTTTTTCTATCATCTACTGTTCATTCAGAATTTTTTAGGCCAGATGTGGTAGCCCTAGAATAATTTGTTCCAAAAAATTGTTTATTCCAAGTTTATTACTTGTCAAGGATTAACTACCATTAATGGCTTTGTCATTTTAATGTACTTTCCTCCCATCCTTAGGTTGAGAAAAAAGCATATCAGCATAAATTGTGGGCTTCCTTTACAGTCTATTTTTAATGTGCCTTAGCAATGAATTGAGGCAGTATTGTTTCTTCAGGCAGTTTAATGGCACTAATCACTTTCCTAAATATGTGGCAAGGCAGGTTCAGGAATTCAGCTTGCTTTGTATTATTTAGTTATTCATTATTTACTTATTTTTAAATTACTTTGGGAAATTTCTCAAAACTGATAATCCTATGAGTCAGAAATCAGAATTCCATTCTGCAGTAATCGATACAACTCCTAGATAGCATCTTCTATGGAATCATTTTGTGGGACTATTCGTTTGTTGGGAGCTCAAGAGATCTTTTTCAGAAGTGGAAGATCAATACATACACAGAGTATGCATGAGTGATTTGAAATACTTTTTAAGTATGTGGGCATTTGTTTACCAATGGGAAAGTCTATTTCTTGCAAGATCCACTTAGGGTGTTCTATGAGATTGATAACCCCTTGCTGATATCTCTTACAAAGAAGAAATAGACTCCGCAAATGAGATGTTTAGTCTGTACTGCAGACACAGTCAAGTGTTAATGGAAGTGTACTACACATTGACCTAAAATGTTTTGTGTAAGCATAAGAGGGAAAACACATATTTCACACTGGAACATCTAAAGCTAACTTCAGGTTGCCTCAGGACTGGATTAACTAGATGAAAATAATATGAAGATATGCTCTCTGTAAACAGTTAGTGGGGAATCTTTGTGTCACAGCAAGCTAGACATTAATGGGCCCAAATTTGTATTTGGAATAACATACCAACATTACAGTATATGCCCGCAATGCCTCTTAAAAGGACAGTATTAATATCAGAGGTGATATCCCTATATTAGAATAGAGATGAATGTGCTCTAGTATAACCTCTTATTTTCTTCACAGATTTTAGGATAGTATCATTTTGCAGATGTGAGACCTGAAAATAGAGTAATTCTGCATTCTATAATTATTTCTATGACCTTAGAACATCTCCTGTAGCTCATCCACCTGACACTACCTGACTAAGCTCTGTTTATTGCCAGATAATAACAGATGGCTTCACTCAGCCCCTTTTTTCTTTCTGTTACCATATCCATGCATTTGATAGCAAAGATACAGTTTTATCATACAATTGCACTTCAGCTTTCAGAAACATTTTATCATTGGGTGAAGTAATATTAATTATTGTAGTTTGGGTGCTAAGAGCTAATTAAAACTCTTTTTAATTCTGCATGTGTAGATGTATAATATGGGGGATATTATTTTTTTAAAAAAATGCTACATAGGCAATAAACACATTATTTGTGGTTAATATGTAGGTTTGAGATGATGTGGAACAAACAAACAATTTAATTTATTTATTTGTATCTCACCTTTATTATTTTTTCAAATAACTCAAGGCAGCGAACATACCCAACACACTTTCCTGCTCCTATTTTCCTCACAACAATAACTTTGTGAGGTGTGTTGGGCTGGGAGAGAGTGACTGGCTGTCTTTTGTGGCTAAGGCGGGACTTGAGCTCAAGGTTTCCCAGTTTCTAGCCAGGTGCCTTGATCACTAGACCAAACTAGCCCATAATGCTCATTAATTGCAAAACTATTCTTCAAGATTTCTTTTCTAACAAAATTAATCTATGACACAGTTTCATCATGGCCAACTTATCCTAGATGAAGATGGGTCTCCATTTCAAGAGACAATTACCGTATTTTTCGGAGTATAAGATGCACCTTTCCCCCCCTAAAAGGGGATGAAAATTTAGGTGTGTCTTATACACCGAATGTAGCTGCGCCCATCCACTGGCCCCCACCCTTTGGCCTCTGCCTCGCAGCAGTTACCTCCTTGCAAGCAAACAGCAAGAAAAAACAGCTCCTTTCAGCTTCAGCACAGCCTAATTAGCACAAGTTGATTGGATCGGCCTCCCGACTCTTAGCTGATATGCTCTCAGCTGTTTTGTGCAGGGCTCTGCTGCTTGCTGCAAAGAGGCAAATTCCTGGAGCAGATTTTTTTTTCTTTGTACTAATCAAGCTATGCTGAAAACGAAAATGAAAGTAAAGCAGGCTATTTGCTGTTTGCTGCAACAAGGCAAAATTGCTCAGAGGCAGAGAGAGATTTCTTTTTCTTCTTTTCCTCACCAAAAAAGGTAGGTGCGTCTTATACTCCGGTGTGTCTTATACTCCGAAAAATACGGTAATGTGCATAATACCTGTGTGGTTTGTTTTTATGTTCCTATAATGACATCACATTTTATTCAATACCAATAAAGTTATAGAGCAAACCTTCTATAATTCAAAAGACATAATGGAACAGGTGAATTATCATAAATGATACATGAAATAATATTGTAGCAAGAATTATCTCCTGACTGAATAGAGTCCACTGTTGATGAAAAGATGTTGATGTAAAATAAACCATATATTGGGATGTCACAATTCAACCCCTGGTTCTTCATAGATATCAGATATAACTCTGTAAAATTTAGGATTTTCATTGTAAATGTATAATTTGTCCAAGTTCTCATTCAGTGGTGAAATCCAATTTTTTTTACTACTGTTTCTGTGGGCGTGGTGTGGCTTGATGGGTGTGGCTTGGTGGGCGTGGCATGAGAAGGATACTGCAAAATCCCAATTCCCTCCCCACTCCTGGAGGAAAGATATTGCAAAATCTCCATTCCCACCCCACTCTGGGGCCAGCCAGAGGTGGTATTTGCCGTTCTCTGAAACTACTCAAAATTTCCGCTACTGGTTCTCCAGAACCTGTCAGAATCTGCTGGATTTCACCCCTGTTCTGATTGCTTACAAGTTTTCTTCTGCTTTGAAAAGGCCCCCTCTCTTCCATCTTGCCCATTCTACATGCTTTTTAGGAATGTATTGGAATTTGATTCCATAGATTTTTGTTGTTCACATAATTATTGTGAGCATGTTGACACTTTTTCCCCCCTTCTACCTACGTGTGTAGTTTCCCTTTCCTGATCCTGAAAAAGAGTTGGGATTGAATTAAACTCTAGGAAACTAGAGAGACTGGTTACCATTGGAGGGGTATTTATTCAGCAAATCGTTATTGGTCTTAGCTAGATTAAAGTGTAGTGTGCCCATAAACTTTGCACTGAGATTCTCTCTCTCTCTCTCTCTCTCTGTGTGTGTGTGTGTGTGTGTGGAGGAGGAACAAAGAAGATATTCCATCCTCCACAATTGCATGAAAATGATTGAAAAAATGTTTCACACATTTTCATCACATCTCACACGGAAAGAGGGTTTGAAAGAAATGGAGTGGGTGGTTAAAAAAATATAGGACTAGTCCTTAAATAGAAGGAAACATAATAAAAAAATAAGCATGAGAATAAGAGAAGCTGATGGTAAATTCAGTGACTGTTCTTCCTGGAAAACTATGAAGTGAATAGAACAAAGAGGATTTTTTTACCTTTTTCACTTTCAAGGCAGCTAGCACAGAGTTTCTGAACTATCTCTCAAAGAGTTCAACTTACAGCCAGTCTTCATACTTATGAAGTGTCACAGCACCCACATGGTCACATGATCAAAATTTGGGCACTTAGCAACTGGCAGGTATTTGCAAAAGTTGCAACATCCTGGGAGAACGTGATCACCATTTGCGACCATCCTAGGTGGCTTTCAACAAGCAAAGTCAATGGGAGAAGCTGGATTTGTTTAACAACCATGTGATTTGCTTAACAACCACAGCAAAAGATGGTTGCAAAATTGGGTGTGACTCACTAAACGACAGCATCAATGGCAATGGCAATTCTTGTTCCAACTGTGGTCCTACGTTGAGGACTACCTGTAAAATTGAGGAAGCTTATCTTTTATACAAAGAAGGGATGTGAGTTGATTTCTAATAAACTTGAGACTTAGCCATCATACCCATTCCCCTTCCAGTCTCCTTTCCTTCAGAAGTCCCCCTCCCTCTTCCCCTTCTCCAGAAAAACTTGTTGATTTTCTCATTTCCCCCACACTTCTGTTTCTGATGAAGAATATCTCTTTTCCCTTTCATGCTACAGAGTTAGGAAAGAGAAAGTAGTTCTGTGCTCACAGAAGATTGATTTAAACTGGGAGAGGATGTAATGGGTAGTAGGCATTATCTTGAAAATTTTGAAGATAGGCTCTGAGAGCAATCCCTTCCATCAAATTTGGTCAAACCCAGCATTGATGAACTTCTGCCTTAAATGAATTAAATTGGACATTACTTCTATTTTCATCACAAGCCCTTTTAAGATTATGAGCCTAAATGGACTTGAGTATTTCTATTTTTCTTACTAAGATCTAGAAAAAGCTCTCATTGGTCCCAATGTATTCTCTAGTAATTCCAGCCTGGGGCAATGAAAGCCCCTGACCAGCGACAGCAGTTTATATGAGAAAGACAGGATGATTCTTGGGGAATAAGCTAGCTGCCCAGAGGGGACACTGACCTTCAGATGGTTCTATAGTATCTCTGACGTAATATATTCAGTGGGCTCAACTTTTTAAAAATGAAGGGACTCACTTTCTTGAAACTTTTACACAAAGGCCAGTCCCCCCCACCCCCCCATAGGATGGACCTATGCCGATGTTATAATAATATTCTGTACTATTCTTTTAGGTTATGGTATATATACTACTATATGGCCTTCCGCTTCCATTTTCTAAACAGTTGTTAATTGTTTTGTTCTACAGTGGTCTTTGACCAAAATAAACTTGAACAATTAATTTTCTTTTCTTTCTTTCTGTTTGCAGAATGGTGGCGAGGTAATTTTGGTTACTTGGGGGCCTGTGGCAGCTCAGCCAGGACAATGATTAAGAGCCATTCTTTGCTCCTTGTCCCCAGTGCTTCAAAACTGGCAGATACAAATGGTCTGCAAACTGTTTTTGAAAGCTTGGGGAATAGAAATGGAAAACTAAGCAGTGCCCTTACTTCTATTTTGTTGTTATATATTCGGGCAGTTTGGGAACATTATGCAGTCAGCAACTCATGACTATCCTGAATTTTATTTTTTACTTAACCCAGAGCAATATTTTGGCATTTTGTATTTTTTTCCTGTAATTATCTGTTCTCTTAACCTGGAAATATATAGGTCAGGCAAATTTAAGAAAAGATTCAAGGCTATTTTAGCATTCCTAAAGGGGTCTTTTAGGTTTCTATTTTTTCAGTCTTATCCCTACTGAACATATTTAATGTTATGTAAGTTATATTAAGTACAAATATTATTTCCGGCTTTCTTTATTTGATAGCCTGTTTCAAGCCACCATCTGTTTTCAACTCTGTCAACCAAAACAAATAAACCTTTCCTTTTTGGTCTCCTTATAACATTTCTAACCTTTTTCTTGGCATAAATACATCAAGCATGTGGGGGAAAAAAACCACTGCAAGCTTTTGCTTTGAACCAATGAACTCAAACAAAACGCTATGTTGCATTTTGGGCTTTGTTCACATTTCACTTCTTCCAGCAAAGTATATCCCTTTATTTATAAAAGGTTGCCCCCACTAAACGTAATATGTCAGAGATGATGCAGAATCAGCTTGTGTTGTTTAATATACTAGATTTCTGAATTTCACCAGGCCCAGGAGTAACAAGGGAAATAATGGGGAGAGGCAAAGCCAACAAACAGCAAAGAATTCATGTAAGCAAAAGGACGTGCTCTAATTTCAGAACAATCCAGCTACTGCCAAAGACTTGGTGGAGGCAATCAAGATAGGATGGAAGAACTGCTCCACTGATAGGTGGAAACTTTAATCTTTAGAAAGCTCAGTGGGCATCAGAATATTGGCAGGTAAGATCAATTCAAAGATAGTGACCTAAATAAAAATGTTCCAGGGGAAGCTGATTATAGATTGGATATGAACCGGTGTCTCTGGGCTCAGGGATTTTTCTACTGGACCTCAGAATTAGGCCTCTTGATTTCTTCAGTCCAAAGCAAGCATCATTATTCTCCTTTTGAATGAATGCATTAGGAGGAAAAATAGAGGACAAGGTTGAGAAAAGGACATGAGAAAAAAGAAACGGAATTCTTATATAGACACTGCTATGACATTCCTCAGGTGAGTCATAAATGCTTTCCTAGTTATTACATGGTTGAGAAGATAAAATGGGAAGATGAGAATTGTAGACTGAAGGGTTGACGGAAGTTTGAAAATGAAATGGATGAGGACATTGAATACAGAACAGTATGGAAAGAAATAATAACAGTGAGTACTTAAAGTACTTTGGGCACTTTGGGAAGAAGTTTTAGGGGTTATCACAGACTTATATGGTGCTTCACAGTGCTTTACAGCCTTTTTTAAGCGGTTTACAGACTCAACATATTGCCCCCAACAAGCCGGGTCCTCATTTTACTGATGATGGGTATTATGCTGGTTATTGAGAAATTCCAATTCCTCAGTGTCAGGAAGTTTCACACAGGAAGGCTGTTCCCATGGCAGGAAGTATAAGCAAGCCTCATCTTAATTCTGAAAATTAAGATTAAATATTCTGTGTGCAATAAATAACCAATATAGTACATTGAGAAACCTATGTTCAATATGAGATACTTTTTAATAGATTCAATTCAGCTGATTGTGCAAACACTTACAATCTTTAGAGTAACTGGAAAGATGAAATAATGGAATTGCAGGTTGGTTTAGTTCCCAAGAATGAATGGGCTGTTGGATTCCATCAGAGATGAATAAATGACTTGCATATCTGAACATATCTTTTTCCCATTTCATGATAAGATGTATTGATACAAATGGATTGTATGAAATTTGTTTAATTGGTCCAATAAGATAATATGACATAAACGGAGGAGACAGAATAAATATGTTTTACTTATAGAGGAAGGGAAGGACTAAGAAAGTTGTGGTTGGATGGGATTGATATCACCCTCAGAAAAACAGAGATGAAAAGTGCAAAGAATAACAGGCAATGTATGAAAGTGAATGGACAAGTGAAACCAAGTCAGTTTGCAGGACAGAAGGGTATGGACAAGTATAGTGAATGGTATTGATATAGTTTTAGTTTTAGCTATGTTTCTTTGTCCTCTTTTTATTTCATGCCTTTAATGTCTTTGTGTAACTATTGTGTGTGTGTTTTGCATAACATTTCTTTACTTTGAAAGGAAGTAGCTTGGTAGATACAAGTATGACATCTCTAATGTGAGAAGTGTTAAGGAGATTGGGAAGGAATGAAAGAGAACACAGACATAAGCAATAAAAGATAGTGGGTGAGTCTGATGACAGCTTATTTCATAAACAGGACCTCTTTCCAGCTGGAATGAAATCTGAGAAGAAGCATATCAAATCACTCAATCTTCCTTGATTACCTGTGAGGTTGGGAATTCTTACTAGTTTCCAAGGTCATGTATTTACCTTTCCGAACATTAAAGATAACTGATTGAAATTTGTGTAGCTCTTGCTTACTTGCTCTTGTCTGGCTGTGTGGGATTTAACATTTAATCAAATCCAGCTTCATACAACTGCCCTGGTCATGACTAAAGAAGGATACGATAGGCTATTAATTTCAATTTATTGTCATCCTGACAACCACAAGTTTCTTTAGACTTACAGCTTATGAATTCTGTAGAGAGATTTGTGTGAATATATCTAGGAGTATTTCTAAAGAACTTAGTTTTGTGTTTTTCTTGGGTGTGCAATTTTGCAAATAATACTTATATAAATACTATATTTTTTCACACACACATATAAATATTTAATTTTTAAATTGTGCTTCAACATTCTAAAAAGTGTAACTTTTAGAATGCAAGTTAGGTGTCCTAAGCCCTACTATATATTCAGAAAATTTAAATTCAGATCTTAATCTCTAAATTTCTGAGCTTCTTGATTCACTTTCAGTGCTGCTTAGACAATGAATGCTTTCATGATGGAAAAAGAACCAATTAAATAAAAGAAGCATTAAGATTATTGCTATCTTAACTTTATAATTTGAAAATTAATCTTCACAATAGGTTTCTGGGTTGGTTGAATGAGAGGAAAATGAATAAAATTCTAGAGAAATAGATACATGACCTAGCATGCAGCATATAAATAATAAGTTTATTGTTTCTCTGACAGGAAGAAAATGAAAATAAGTCAATGAAAGGATCTTTTGCCACTGCAATCATTCTAAGGCACCAATCAACACTACTTATAATTGTAGAAATATATAATACTTCCCAAAAAGACTTCTGTACTTTGGATGTGATTTGGAGATACTCCATCATAATCATTGAAATACTTACAGTTTTAAACATTTTTCATTCTGTTGAATATATCCTACAGTAATGGGACTTCAGTTGAAAATTTATCCTAGTAAAGTAGCTCTAATCAAATGTTTTCCAAATTCTGTGCTTTATTAAGCAAGATATGAAACAGAATCCTGTGAAAGTTTCCTTTGAAATAAATTCTCATGATTTAAAAGTGGGTTACTTGAGCTAATGACAGCAGTTTGAAATATTTTCAGGTTTTCCAAATATCTATATGGACAAAATGGCAAAGGAAATCAAAGCATTCATTAAAAAAATGAAGCACCCTTGATATGATAAAAGCTGCAGTAAAGGATAGCAAATTAAATATATTAATTATATGTAATATATGTCATTAATCTTTCCCTGCTGTGATAAGCCTTCGTGGCAACAACAATAATAACAATACCATCATGAAGCACACCCTGCTACATACAGTATAAGGTTGTGCTAATGATAACAACCAATGCTAAAATAAGTAGAACATCTCCTGGAATAATATAGGTCTACAATGAACCAGTGCTAATTGTAACTTTATAAAAAATGTACTCCATTTTAAAAATTTCCCTTGCCAGAAGCGCTCTTATACATAACAATATGGAGTACCTACAGTAGAAACTTGAAGGACTCTATTGTTGATACTGTGTTGTCTAGTATTGTAAGAGGTGGTAGTGTAGGAGGTTTTCTTCTGAAATCCAATACCATTTCTATGGTTTTGAATGTATTTAGTTCAAGATTGTTCTGGTTGCACCACAAGGCTAGTTGTTCAACCTCCTGTCTGTATGCAGATTCATCGTTGTCTTGAATGAGAATCAATCACTGTTGTATCATCTGCAAACTTCAGTATTCAGGGATCTTTTGAGATGCAGTCTAAAAGAATAATCATGATGGCCTGATTAGATATTAAGTCCTATCGAGAAATCTATGCCACTGTTTCCCCTTTTATTATTTTGCCCCTTTTATTTTTTGTTTTGGGAGGATGAGTATAACTTTCTTACCTGCTGTGAGAGGCCTAGGCCCTGGGCTCATGGCAAAATGCAGACCCAAGAAGGAATCAAGAGGAGGATATTCTCTGTTATTTAGAGCTTTAAGACTTAATTCTCATCTGTACATCAAGAGCTTCTTGTAGCAAAAAGCCAACTAGGAACTTTTGAGTTCTGTTTCATTGTTTGGTTTCTTTTATAATGCAGCTCTTCTATGGAGAATAAATTATATGGAACATCGAATAAAATATTGTATGCAAAAAAATTTCTCCTCTTTAACCATCAGCCCAAGACCAGATGTGACTATTGGTTTAGGATTTATTTGACACAATAAATTACTATTACTGCGAACAATTTATCCACTTTGCATGCTATAATGCCAAAGAGGTGCTGGTTTGGATACAAATTAAATTGGGTTGAATTTTAATAAATACACCTGGAAGAAAGTTTGGGGAAAGTGACACACCTGCCCATGTTCATGTGAGTTCTTTCACTGGATTTTGACTGCCTCCTTTAGTCTTTTAGTCCTTATTGCATTCCTGCCTTCTCTGTAGGACTCTGCACAGTGGTGAAATCCAATTTTTTTTACTACCGGTTCTGTGGGCATGGCTCGGTGGGCATGGTGTGGCTTGGTGGGTGTGGCTTGGTGGGCATGGCAGGGGTAGGATACTGCAAAATCTCCATTCCCACCCCACTCCAGGGGAAGGATACTGCAAGATCCGCATTCCCTCCCCACTCCTGGGGGAAGGATATTGCAAAATCTCCATTCCCACCCCACTCTGAGGCCAGCCAGAGGTGGTATTTGCCGGTTCTCCCAACTACTCAAAATTTCTGCTACCGGTTCTCTGAACTGCTCAAAATTTCTGCTACCGGTTCTCCAGAACCTGTCAGAACCTGCTGGATTTCATCCCTAACTCTGCAGGACTCTTCTACTGCATCTTTTGGTGAGGGTCAGGACATAGCTGGACTGTAGTGAAGTGAAGTGTGTTCCTCTTTCACAAGCTCTTTCCACCCAAGGTGCTCTGACTTCAAGTCAAGAAAAAGAGTTGCTGTCAAATATATAAATGTAATCTCAGTAAATGCTGTTCGTACAGAATGCTATGTCCAATTCAGAAGAATATATGGTATGTGATTTTTAATGATCAGCTAGGCATAACTCTCCGTGTGGGTGGGTGGATAATTAATTTCTAGTATCGCTATATCACTATAGTGACACATTGAATCATAAAAACAATGAAAGATATAAATATCAGGATGGCATATTAAAATTTAAAGAAGTGCACTAAGAAACTAGCTAGAAAAGCCATATTTTAATGGCTTTCAGAAAGATAACTCGAGTGGGAGCAGCTACATTTGGGATGGGGGAACATATTCCAGAAGGTGAAGGCAGCAATAGATAAGCCTTCCTGCTGGGTCTCTTCCCCCACTGACTTATCAAACTAGAGGATTCCATCTGTTTCAGATTCTGTCTCTAGTGTCACCTATTATTAATTTTATAATCCAGACATTAAGATGTAACTATAAACCTAGAAAGTCTCTTTCATAATTGAAAACTTAGTCTATTGAAAACATACTGCCTTGGAGCCTTCTGGACAGGGAACAGAACAGAACAGAACAGAACAGAAGAGAACAGAACAGAATAGTTGGAAGGGATCTTGGAGATCTTCTAGTCCAACGCCCTGCTTAGGCAGGAAACCTTATGCCATTTCAGACAAGTGGTTGTCCAATCTCTTCTGAAAAACTTTCAGTATTGGAGCATTCACAATTTCTGGAGGCAAGTTGTTCCACTGATTAATTGTTCTAACTGCCAGGAAATTTCTCCTTAGTTCTATGTTGCTTTTCTCCTTGATTAGTTTCCATCCATTGCTCCTTATCCTGCCCTCAGGCACTTTGGGGAATAGCCTGACTCCCTCTTCTTTGTGTGTATGGTGGAGGGATCCATGCACAACAGAGTGGAATAGAAGATCCTCAACTTCACTGAAGGAAATTAAGTAAAACAGGCTATGATTGATACAACTCTCCATTTTTGATCAAACCATAAATCTATAGGTACTTTAAATATACCCTGAACCAATTTCTTTGTATCCAGGATATGATCTATAATTTTGTACACATGCATGAACAGTACAGATGTTTCATTCCCATCCCTAAATTATGTTATGCTTAGAAAAGTGACGAAATTATCATTTGCCTTTTCTACACACCGTCATTGCATCAGCATTGGCACAAAAATCTATCTGAGAAAAGTGAGGATTGCTCCTTGACTTCCAAAAATATCTGCAGGATAATGTTGAGTTGAATTCTGATGTTTAGTGCCAGAGATAAGCTATCAACTGCATTATGTTGACCGCAAATATGAGAACTGCATAGCCACTAGACACTGGTGCAGTGCTTCCCTTCTATCCTCTACTTATAATGGCATGCTAGAATATGTCAAAAGTGTTTTGAATGTCGTAAGGGTTGCTATAATCCTATTATATGTTTATGGTGGGAAAAAAGAAGAAAAATGTACTGTATTCTATTCTCTAGAAACCAAGCTGGCTGGAGAACTGAAAACTCTGCCAATTCAGTAACGCCAGAGTAGAGACAATGAAAGTAACAAAAATGAAAACCTTTGCTCTGTGGCTAATGCATGAATGAATAAATGCAAGAATAAAATAAGACAATGGAGCAAAAATTTCTGCTTCTGGGCCTGTGCTTCCAAGACTATTTCTCATCAACTTTTGCACAAATCCAAATGTACCCTGATCTACAACACCCATCATTGCTATTTTCTCTTGCATACCTTGTACATTCTTTTGCATACCTTGTACATTCTCTCTTACATACCTTGTATACAGTCATCAAAGGGCCAATTCATGACAGTGCTCATAATGGCTCAATTGCTTTCAGAGTGGTGATCTGGAATGGGGGGGATTTTAATTGCTTCTCTGATATGGACAGCTCTCTTATCTGGTAGTCCTTGAATTCTCTAGTGCTGAATGGGACAACTTGTCATAGCCAACTTGCTGTGGCCAACTCATCCGGGCCAACTTGCTGCAGGACAACTTGCTGCAGGTCAATTTAACAATTCTATTTAATTATTTAAAATAAATAAAAAATATTTTAATTTTTGCAATCCACATTTAATTCTGTCCCTCCTTTTTGCATCCTTTCTTTAATGATTCTATTCCATGATTTCTTTGATATTAGTGTAACTCTTGTCCTGCAGTGAGTTGTTCTGCAGCAAGTTGGCTGTGATGAGTTGGCTGTGGCAAATTGTCATAGACCCCCTGTAGTGTTGTCCTTTTTGATTGGTCCATTCCAGGAGATTAATGAATTAATGAGGCTTGTTGGCCTGTTGCACAGTCTGATCGAGGCTTGGCTTGCTGACAAGAACAAGAGAGTGGTGGACCTCCATGCAGCCTCTCTCCTCCTATGGGTCCTGGAATTCTCTTTGTTTACAGAATAGTTGAGGGAGATAAATGAGTGAAGAATCATCTAGGGTGTTGGTGAGTGTTGAGGAGTGAATTTGACCAGGCATGAGTAAGAGCTGCTATTAAGGCCTACTTCATGGTGATAATAGCGGCAAAACCTCAGAGTTTCTCTGTTTTATTGTATCTATGGATAGCTGTCCACTATCCTTATTTAAGATGAGGAATTTCCTGGGCCCTCTAGGGAAGGGCTGGGTCAGAGTTTACCTGTAAGATTGTTGTGAGGAATATGTTGGGAATTGTTGGATAAAGTCATTTAGATTTGCTACAAGTTGGACTCTACCCTTGGAGCATGTTCTATGAAGGTAGCTGGGGATCGCCCTGGCTTAGTTATCCAGAAGGAGTTTTATCTTGTTGGTCCTGATGAAGTTGACAGGGTTCTCATAAGTGTTAACTTATCCACCTTTATGTTAGATCCATGTCTAGTATAGCATGCAATAGCATGGACGGTTATGTGCATTCATTCTTCTGAGCATGTTACATCTCTGCTCTGAAACCTGCATTTGTATCATCTGCGTTCAATTCAGGTTGTTACTAGGGACCTATTAAGCACTTCATTGCATGTGTTATTTGAAGATTATCTCCTTGTTATGTCAACTCATGAAATTAGATCTGGCAGTAGAGGTATGCTTTGGTTTACATCTTTTAGGGAGTAACATTAAGAAAGACTTTTCTTTGTGGCACCTGACTTTTGAAATATCATTTCTCTGGACATTAAATTGTCCCCAACCTTGCTGGCTTTTCAGAAGATTTGTCATTGAGGTTGGGGATCCTCAGTTACCTCCAAAGAAACTTCTCTGTGTCAATACAATACCTTTCTGCCTGCCAGTTAAAACACTCTGCTGCCTGAATGTGTTGTTTCTATTGTCCCATGATGATGATCTTCTCTGGAATGTGGCTTGAATTGTTTTCCATTAATTTGAAAGCATCTTCTTTCTAACTGCCTAGGAAATGCAATTGATCAAATTCCCTGCTGATTTCTTGTCAGCAATTTTGGGTTGCATTAAATTATTTTAATCAGGTTATTGCAAATTGCAAGCTTGCATGTTCCATCTTTTCTACAGAATTCCATTTTGAAGTGTTCTAGGAAGCTGTTTAACATTCATCCAATTAAGGGACAGGCATTCCTTGAACTTCTAGGAGACATGGTATCTCTAGCATGCATAAATCAGAAAAGACCTTATTGCAGAGACTCATTGCAAGATGCACTTTAGAAAAGACAGACTATTTTCCCATGTATTGTGTTTTTGAAGAGCAGGTTCTATTTCCTCCACAGCCCACTGTTGAGGTAATATACACAGCCCACTGTATCTAATTGTTTGATGTTTAAGTAGTGCTTTCTCTTCTGGCATTCCTCTTCTCAGTTGTCCTGATATATGAACTGTTTCAAGTCCTCAATGAAGAGGCGACGGATAATACAGGACAGAAATCTGTTCAGCTCCTCCTAACTGTCCACTCTATTCCGGCTGCAAAAATACTTCCTTCTACACCTAGTCACTGGACACTGTTTTCTATGGTTATTTGTGCCTTGGTTGTGTGAGATATTGGGCACCAGGTTTATATACCCCCTTTTCAGTGCAGGTTTTCCTTTTAAGGTGCATATTAACCTCCTAACCTCTTGGAATTGGATGTTGACATCAGTGAAAACACCTCCCTCCAATAGCAGATTGTTTTGAGTATAACAAGGATTTGGGTAAAGCAATTTACTTCATGCTTCATTCTAAAATATTATGGAAAGAAGCCCAACAGTTTTATTGTCTCTCCTTTTTTAAAATTGTTTTTCTACATTATTTAATGGAATGGTGACAGTTCTAGTGATATAGATTCATGAGGGGCTTTCTGTGAAAAAGAGACCAAAACAACTGTTCTCCATGCCTCACCATTCACCTAATATATGCATATTAACTTTTTCAATTTTTATTTCAGCATATTTCGGGGACCTAGGAAACATATTCCTATTTGCCCCAGGCTGCTGTAGGTGGAGAGTTTTACAGGAATAGCCACTAAAGTAGTAATGAGCCAATTTACCTGAATTTTTCCTAAAACTACTGTAACATTTATTTATTTATTTATTTTTTAAAAAAATGCCTTTTCATCCAAGAGGAAGAGCAACATGTTCATTTTACCATCACCATTGGTAAGAAAAATTCCACTCCCATTTTCACACAGGCTATTTTGCTTCTCCTGATTTGATATTGAATCGTTTAGATCAGGATAAATTAATGATCTTCAGATATGAATCGGCCCACCCCAATTTCTCAGGACTCATGTCATGTACATCATCTTAGACATAATGCTTGATAACAAAGGGGAATATGCAAAATTAAATCAAAATGAGCTATGATTGATATAGTGAAGGTACCGGGATAGTGGGTTGTTGTTGTTTTTTGGAAAAGAACCCCTTTAAATTTACCTGCATTTGAAAACCGTTATTTCTTCCATCCAGTTCTTTTAGTCCCATCTATGGCATACTTTATTCAAAACAGTGAATCTGAAAGTTGAAGACTCTAAAGAACAATTCTGAATGACAGTTCCAGGGTAAAGTAGAGAAAAAAGTAATAGGTAAACACATTTCTGCTTTTTGCCTCAACCTCTGTTCTTATTAACAACTGTGGCAGCAGCGATCAGATCATTAGTTTAGCTCTTGGGCACAATACAAGATTGACGGAGCTCCTTGCACCTAGGACACAATGGCAGCTTCAGGATAATGACTAAAAATGATACTGTTTTGCTGCTTCTGCTGCCTGGAAACATCCAGGTATCGAGGTGCGGCATTTTAACTTATAATCAATGAACTATTGGGAGCCTGTCTCTGCCAATAAGGACTGCCATATTCAGGGTAAATGCTGGTTTCTTTTCCTTTGTTCCATTGAAAATTAAAATATGATAGCAGGAGAGTTGGCCAATTGCTTTGCCTCCATTGCTTTTATTGATTGATTGATAAAACTTACTGTTTCCTGGTTTCTAGATTAGCACCTTAATCACTACACGTTTCCTTATGTGTATATTTATTTGGAGACTTTCAAAATGTAACTTCCGATTCCCATTATGGAAAGATCACCCTAAGGAGAAGACATGACATCTAATAAAAAAATATATGTTCATTGTCAGTTTTGTGCTGGTCAATGGAAGTTGTAAAACAAAGCAATGTAATATAAGGTTAAGCTTCTGGATTTGGATTATAAACCATAACTTAACCACAATATTCACTGGATGATTGAATACTGTCACTCTCTCTCATTCCAACTATTGGTTGTTGTTTTTTTTTGATGAGGGTAATATTAGAGAAAACTCCCATGGAAGTTGTTATGAACTCTATGAGAAAAGAGAAAATATAAATACAGTAATAATAGCAATAGCTGTAGTACAGTGGACTAAAGCACTGTAATTAACACCTGCTGCTTGCAATAACTGCAAGTTCAAATCTCACCAGGCTCAAGGTTGACTCAGCCTTCCATCCTTTCAAAGGTAGGTAAAATGAGGACCCAGATTGTGGGGGCAATAAGCTGACTTTGTATAAATATACAAAAGTATGAAGGCTATTGCTTAACGCATTGTAAGCTGCCCTGAGTCTCCGGAGAAGGACGACATATAAATTAAAGCAAAAAAAATAAAATAAAAATAAAAAATAAAAAATAAATAAATAGCAATAGCACTTATATACTGTTTCATAGTGCTTTACAGCCCTCTCTAAGTAGTTTACAGAGTCAGCATATTGCCTTCAACAATCTGGCTCCTCATTTTACAGACCTCAGAAGGATGGAAGGCTAAGTCAACCTTGAGTTGGTGACAATCGAACTGCTGGAGTGAGTAGTGAGTTAGCTTGCAGTACTGCATTCTAACCACTGCACCACCACGGCTCTTCAACTGCATAATAGCATCAACAACTGCAAGCTTCCTTTCAACAGGGTTTGCAGTTCAAATTACTCAACTTTCTTCTTTCCTGATATTAGAATAGCTTTGGATACAAGCAGAGCAACATTACAGTATTTTAAAGCATCTTCCCATGCCACACATAGATTTATTTTATGACTCTATACCTTAAAAGGGAATTCAGATGTTAGGAAAGTATCCAGGTCTGTTTATTCTCATCACATTTTTATACAATTTACAGCAGATTATATATGATTATTATTTATAACTGTCTGAAATTCTTCCCAGCAGTTTAGCAGACCTTATGGACTATTTAGTATTCTGATCATTAGATAGATGATAGATAAATAGCTAGATAGCTAGATAGCTAGATAGCTAGATGTGCTCCCAAAGTCACTCTTGATTTCAGAGTTAGATATATTAATGTTTATTACTTGACTTTCCCTGTTCTCATTTAAAAAGTATACTGTAGACTAGGGGTGTCAAACTCATGGCCCACAGGCCAGAAGCGTTATGCGCTGGCCATGCCCACACCCGGTTTAGCAAAGGGGAAAAAATTGTGATACATCATGTGACGAGCCATAACGATGCGAGTTTAACAACCCTGTTTCGGATAAACATGCAAATCTGCTTCATTTGTTTTCTAGATTTGCAATGAAATTACTTTTTCAAGTTTGGAGGCTGCATGCTGCCCCTTCTTTTTTTGCTGCCAGACACTCCTCTGTATAATCTAGGCAACAAAAAGAATCAACAACATCCTGCTGAAGCTGAAATGACTGATAAGTTTGATTTAAGTCTTAGCAGTTGAGCAGCTAATATAACCTAAGAACAATATAAATAGGAGATTTTCTTTCGTGATTCCTTAGCATGCAAACTGTCCTGCAAATTAAGTTTTTGGCACTTTTTTCAGGAATATACTTGCTTTTTATTACTCATTATATACTATGGCAGATTACGGATTATTTTATTTATTTATTTATTTATTTATTTATTTGTTTGTTTGTTTGTTTGTTTGTTTGTTTGTTTATTTATTTATTTATTTATTTATTTATTTATTTATTTATTTATTTATTTATTTATTTATTTATGTAATTTATATGCTGCCCTTTTCCTGAAGGACTCAGGGCGGCTTACAAAAGGAACATAAAAAATTATATAAACATTAAAATCAGTTTAAAATAGATTAAAATAAATTCAAATTCAAATTTTTTAAAATCACCCCTACGGATTCAGCCCATTTGGTGAAAAAGCCACGTCTTCAATTCACAGCGGAAGGAGAGGAGGTCAGGGGCTGTCCTGTGGCCGGTGGGCAGCCCATTCCAGAGGGTCGGTGCTCCCACAGAGAATGCTCTTCCCCTGGGGGCTGCCAGCCGACTTTGTCTGGCTGACGGCACCCTGAGGAGGCCCGCTCTGTGTGAGCGCAGTGGACGATGGGAGGATAGCAGGAGATGATCCTGCAGGTACCCCGGGCCTAAGCCATGTAGGGCTTTATAGGTGAGCATCAGCACCTTGAAACAAACCGAAGAACCACCGGTAGCCAGTGCAGCTCGCGCAGGAGAGGTGTCACATGGGAGTACCGAGAAGCCCCCGTAACAACCTGTGCGGCCGCATTCTGGACTAACTGTAGTCTCTGGGTGCATCCCAAGGGCAGCCCCATGTAGAGGGCATTACAGTAGTCCAACCGAGACGTAACAAGGGCATGAGTGACTGTGGCAAGGGCATCCTGATCTAAGAAAGGGCGCAACTGGTGAACCAGGCATACCTGTGCGAAGGCCCTCCTGGTCACGGCCGTCAAATGATCTTCTAAAGATAGCCGTGAGTCCAGGAGGACACCGAGATTGTGGACCCTTTCTGAGGGAGTAAGAACCTCCCCTCCCATCTCTAGTGATGGGGCCACTAGATCGCAAGATGCCAGTATCCACAGCCACTCAGTCTTGGATGGGTTGAGTCTGAGTCTGTTTCTTCCCATCCAGGCCCGCACCGCTTCCAGGCAATGGGACATCACAGAAAGGGCATCCCCAAGGTGATCCGGGGTGGAGATGTAAAGCTGAGTATCGTCAGCATATTGATGGTACCTCACCCCGAAACCATGAATGATCTTACCCAGCAGCTTCATATAGATGTTAAAGAGCAGGGGGGAGAGAACCGACCCCAGAGGCACCCCGCATGTGAGGGGCCTCGGGGTGGATCTCTCTCCCCCCATCCATACAAACTGCGAGCGGCCCAAGAGGTAGGAAGAGAACCACCATAAAATAATGCCTCCTACCCCCAACCCCCGAGTCGCTGCAGTAGGATACCATGGTCGATAATATCGAAAGCCACTGAGAGGTCAAGAAGAACCAGGATGGAGGAGCAACCCCCAGCCCTGGCCCACCAGAGATCATTCACTAGGACAACCAATTTATTTATTTATTTATTATTTTATTATTGCGATTTATATGCTGCCATTCTCCCAAGGGACTCAGGGCAGCTTACAAAAACAATATCCAATACAAATCACAATAAAATTAAAATCAACAACCCAATTAAAACAATTTAAAATTATAACAATGCCATTTCTGTGCTGTAACCGTGCCTGAAACCCGATTGGTACAGGTCTAGGTAGTCAGTTTCCTCCAGGAACTGTGGGAGCTGCTGTGCCACCACGGACTCAACAACCTTCGCTATAAAGCGAAGGTTGGAGACTGGACGATAGTTGTTAAGGGAGTCTGGATCAAGGGTGGGCTTCTTGAGGAGGGGGTGAACAACCGCCTCTTTAAGTGTGGCGGGGAAGACCCCTTTCCTCAGAGAAGCATTGACAACCACTTGAATCCAACCTCCAGTCACCTCTCTGGCTGCAGAAACAAGCCAGGAGGGACAAGGGTCCAATAAACACGTGGAGGCACCCAGTCGACCCTGTCCACTTCATCCATCAAAACAGGCTGAAACTCAACCCAGATGTTACCATCAAGACAGGCCCCTGTCGCCTCGCCAGACTCTGCCCAGTCAGAGTCCAACCCAGTCCGAATCTGAGCGATTTTATCTTGCAGAAACTGTACAAAATCCTCAGCTCTGCCCTGCAAGGGGTCCTCCCTCGCTCCATGATTGAGAAGAGAGCGGGTCACTCTAAACTGAGCGGCTGGGCAGTTTTCTGCAGGGCAGGGCATTAAAGGAAGAACTGACTAAACTTGTGCCTTCCCAAATGTATTGGATATTTTCATCATTAGAAGTCATACTGTTAGACTAATGAAAACTATGCTGGATTAAAGCTAGAGTTCTGTGAACATTTCCTGGCAGCATGTGAAGTTACTTTTTGAGCAGATAGGTAAAGGTTAATGACTTTTCATGACAGGTTGTAGTCATATGACTTGGATGCTGTAAGGGTCTGGATGGGGTGAAACATGTTTAGGCTAAAAAAAAAAACCTTCATGTCCCAGGATTTACCATATTTGGTTCTCAATATGGTTGCATGTACCAGGTAAAATTGGTACATAACTTGGAAATTCTTCTGGACTTTGGTTGCTGCTCAAGCAACAGGTGGTTGTTGTGCACAAATCTATCTGGTAGAACAATTACTTGCTTTCCTAGATCAGGACAAAAGTAAATCGTGACCTAATCACCTCTCACTTGGACCGCAACATGTTCTACAAGGGTCTACTTGAAAACCATCTAGAAGCTACAATTGATTTAGAATGTTGCTATGCAAGCAATTATGGATATTCCTCAGTTTACACATATAACATCACTGCTCTGTGAACTGCAGTGATTACCAGGGGAATTCTGTGTGCAATTCAATGTGTTGGTTGTTACCAACAAAGCCTACATTACTTAATTACCAGGTTACTTTTGGGATTGTCATTCTTCTGCCATTGCTCTCTGATCAATAAGATCTAATCTGTTAGATTTAGTATATTTCAGTTTTCAGATGTAAAGCTTTGTCATCTTGTGCATTCTAGGTCACTGCTGGCATGAAATTAAGAATATATCATTTGAAACATAATTGATGACTTGAAGCACAAACAAGTGGAACATCCAAAACCAATTTCTCTATGGAAGTAGAAGAAAGACATGAAATGCTATTACATGCCTTAAAATGGGGATGCCAAATTATTAGCTGGTTACAGTGAAATAAATCTTCCTATGGAGTTCTCATGGTAGCTCAAATCCTATATCCATTCTAGTAAAGGTTTCTTCCAATCTATTTCTCTTCATATTTGTATCTGCAGGGATGTTACATGCAATGCAATAACTACCCTAAAAGAGAGAGAGATGGAATCAAAAGTTAACAAATTCTGATCTTTGAAACTTTGGTAACATTTTATATCCTTCTTCAAAGAATTTTTTTTTCACCAAGTCTACTGTGTGTGAAGAATTTCCACGTCTCTGAGCCTGAGCAAGAGAAGAAATGGCATTTACAATCTTCATGCTATTCATCACGGAAGCCTTTAACTAATCATCTACAGTGATAGCACAATGAAATATTACTTCCATGTCGGGAAATGGGGTTGGTAGAAAAATGGCGTTTCAACTCTAGGTGTTGCAATTTTTAAAATGAAAGTCAAGAGGGACTCTTGTTCATCGAAAACAATGGCACAAATTTTCCTGAGAAGAGTTAACCCTTGAGGATAACTCTAAATTTGATGAGCTAAGAACCTAAGTAGGCTTCCACTGTGAGAGACAGAATTTGTGATAAGAAAGACATTTTTCTCATCTACTTGAAAGAAAGCAAATAACCCTACATTGCTGAGATCTGAGGCAAGGACTGATAGGCATATCTGAATTGCAGATAGGAGTTCTCACTCACTTGGGATGTTCTGTAAGAACGCATTGGTCACAAATAAGATTCCCCTTATCAGGTAAAAAGACATTAATAGAATACTTTGCAATTCAGTTACATCACTTTTCAAATGTATTTGAATTTAATTTGAAAGACATAGAGAACACACCTCCCCGTAGGCTTTTTGTTCTTCATCTGCAATATTGTGCTCATTTCAGAGTTTGATAGATCCCATTACCATCATGCTATCTCATGGTATCTAGGCATTCCACAGAATCAAATTGCCAGAACCCCATTAAATTTTAAGAGAAACTGCAAAATACCATGGTCTGATATCAATTTCCTGGAATTTCATGAGAACTTATATGAGATGGCTAAAAGTTTTATGAGATTTTATGTGTTCCCCAAATTTCAGCCATTATTGAAAGGAAAGCTAACTTGAGAGAGTCTTGGGAATGTTTTGACATGTCTGGGCACTAAGTTGGTGAGCTCCATATTGCAGAAATAGATATACAAAACTAAAATCTGAAAATGACCTCTGTTTTCTTTGTTTGCGTCTTGTTAACATAAAACATACTAAACAAACAACTCCCTGAACAGTCTATTTTGCTTCTGTTGAAAGAAGCACCACAATTAGAATGATTCCTACACTTTGGCATGATAATATATAATTTCCACAATTAGGAATGGTAAAATATAATCAAAATTTGGCTGACAGTTATACTTTCCTTATGAAAATCAGTAATCAGTCTGGAAAACGAAATGCCACTGGCAATGCTCAATCTCGAGTACAGCCTCTTTTAAACCACTTCCCTCTCTTAGAATAGATAAGTTTAGCTATCAACCTTTGCACCTCTTTTATATTTAAAAATGGAGTTCAGCAGGGAAATAGAAACATGGTGATAATATTAATGCCAAGCTAAATCTGATGGCTACAGATGGCCATCACACTTCCTCACTCTGAGGTTTCATTCACAAGCCCCTTAATGGCAGTTTGACAGTAGCTCAGTAATCATTCTTCAAGGTCATCTCCTTATCATGCCACCTTTGTCTTCTCTTATCCCCACTCTGTAGCTAATGCCACCCAATTTTATATGGGGCTTGCTCATTCTAAATGGATCTAAATTCTAAAATGGGTGTTTTTCCTTTCCCTCATTGTCAATGAGTCTTTGTCAAAGCTTCCCAAGGAAAGAAAGAAATCAACTCATCCATTTTGAGGTCTATTATGACAGGTGGGGGTTACAAAGGCCATATTACAGTGGAACAGAAAAAGTATTGGTTACCATGGCAAATCAGACATGATTCTGAAATAAGAAAGCTTCATTTAGGCTTGCTAAGTGCTAAGTACTAATATCCTCCAAAAATGCTTTTCATTAGCTAGAGAAAAATACAAGATACGGTATACTTTTCACATTTCCCCCATTTTATTTTTAAGTTAAAACAAGGTGAGATAAAGATCAAAATGTTGAATTAGGAATGGGTAGATGCAGGGTCAAGTACCTCCTAAGCAATGGAAGATCACTGGGTGACCCGAGACCATTTATTATCTCACAGACCATCCTAACACACATAGTTTTGAAGGGAAAAATTGGAGCAGACAGAGCTATGTAGGCTTCCTGGAGCCTACATAGGCTCCTGGAGGGAAAGCAGGCTATTAAAAAAATGTAAAATAAATAAATGTTAAACACATCAACTTTTCCGTTGATTTTAAATGAATTTACTTCTAGTTAATAGTCCTCAGAATAGAGTTTTAAGTAAAGATAACTTAGATAGTCCTATAATCTAATTAAACATATATTGCTTATTTACTGTCACAATCTTAGACATATGATTTATCTGCAACTTTGATCAATGAAGGTCATATCACCAATATGTATACTGAATATATCCAATAAATTAACAGTTGTATTAATAAAAACTTCATTTTATTTCTCACTAGCTAGTAATATGCTTATTTATTTATTTCACATATTTATATTCTCCTTGTTTATGGAATCTGGGCAGATTACAATAAACAAATTATATAAATCAAGCAATAAAACCATATGTTGCCCAAAGTGCATGAATCAACAATCCACTTTTCAGAATATTAGATGTGATCTATCTGTATTTTTAAACTCATCTATCAAATTTAGATAAAATCCACATTTGCTTACATGAATTGACTCTTATTTTGAGCTAATGAAATCCCAAACCCCAGCTACTGATTTAGCTTGTAAAGTGCTATACTTTTAGAAATTTGAAGGTTAGGAGGCCAGATTTAATTTGTCCTTCTATTACTTTAAGGATTTGTTTAAAAGAGTTTAATAGCAATAGCAATAGCACTTAGACTTATATACCACTTCATAGTGCTTTACTCTAAGTGGTTTACAGAGTCTGCTGGCAGCGAACTGGTTCACTCTGACGATCAGGTTGGCCCGCCCATCTGCTGCTACACTTTACTTACTTTTATCTTCTCAGCTGATTGGTGCGGCACAGTAGATTGCCGCATCTCAGCTGTGTTATTTCCAAGTGGTAACACAGAAGCTTAGTATTTGTAAAACTGTGCACACGCACGCAGCGTGCATTAGGTGCGCGCACACGAGAAGTGCGTGATCACCGAACCAGTTGTTAAATTGGCAGCATCCCACCACTGCCCTTGGATATAATTTTTTTCTCTCATATTATCAAATAGTGTCCAATACAATAAACACCAAAAATTCATTTGAAATGATCAGGGTTCTCCTTGCCCACAAGGAACTATTCAGGCTTTTTCTGTAAGCAACCGAACAGTGACATCAGAGAAAAAAATAATGTTTTCCTTCAAACCATTCACCCTGAGCATTCATCTAGCTGCATGTGTTCCTGCTGTATAAATACAATAACTTTTATTTTAGCATTCCTTCTGACTGTAACTCACAATAAATGAAGCACGAGAAACAGAATAATATCAGATGTAATAATAAAAAAAAGCTCCATTCAAGTGAAAGTCAAAATACAATTATCATACCAATGCATCTGTTACTGTCATGTTGGTAACACAGCAATATAGACATTACATCTGGTGCACCTGAAAAGAAAGGCTTTTATTGTCAGACCTACACGATGATAAAATCCAGAAAATCTTCTTTAAAGGGCCAGGTTGGAAAACAGCTGGATTTGGATATACTGCTTAATCCCTAATTAGTTTGACAAATAGTTGCAGATAAATGGAGATGAATCATGGTTATAGGGATGTTTGATTTTTCCCAGCCTTGTGCAATTTATAAAAAAAATTAATTGCATTTGGTAGTCTGGCTCCTGGCAATGGCAGGTGATGGTATGGAAGCTTTCATGAAGGAGTAATCCATAATGCAGTCCATTCTTTATACTCTGAACAAGCCATCTTCCAAATGCCAATGCTGGCATGCAGTTTAAAATAATCTCTCCCTCTCTCTCCATACTTTTCTTTCTCTATTTATGAAAACAGTACCAAGCATACATCTAACATGACAGTTCATGTTACATCATTGATCATGTTCAGATCAATATTTGTGATTACCAAATAGCAAACAACAGCATTCATTAAAAGGAAAATATTCAAGCAATTAAACGTACCGTCATCATTTACCAAGCGTCTCAAACAACAAAAAAGATTCTAATTTTAATAACTCCCCAAATTTGCTTGCAAAGGAGGTATACCTTGGGGAGGTATATCTATGTGGGGAAGAATAAAAGGAAACAATGTTGCATGCTAGGTATATCCAACACTGGATATAGCTTTTTTTTTTTTTTTTGGTGCAATGTCAAAGATTTGAGTTTGCAGTTCGGAGAGATGCCGACTTTATACTTAATCCTCTCCAGATTTCAGAGAGCATATGGAGGCAACAAATTAAGGAGTGTTTTTGAATTAAGATGAGTAAAAGTCTGGAAAACGATTAAAGCACAGCACCAGTGGGTCATCTGAAATAGTGTTATAAACAACTGCAGTAAATCTCTTCAAAAGTAGATGCCAGAAGTCGCAACCTGCTTCCAGCTGTGCCGTGATGAAAAGTACTTTTTCTGCCATGTCCTCTTCTCTCTTTGAATCTCTTCGAAGAATTTAATCTTTGATGGTGAGGGGATTGACCTTCTGCACGTGATAATTACATTCTTTTTTGTAATATTGCATCCTATGATAGGTCTTAGCTTCAGCCCCTACAGTATCAAATCATGTAATCCTGCAGTATCAGGTTATATCTAACCTATACCTTCTATTAAGTTGTCCCCAGGAGTAAAACCTCTCTTCAGTCTGGAAGTTTATTGGAGTGCCTTGGAGAACTCTTGATCATTCTGATCAACCCCATTTTGACGAAACAGAAGGAAGTTAGAGAAGGGAGTTGACAAGCATATTGTTAAATTCAGTGAAACATTATTTCATGCTAATCCATGCTGAACAATTCTGTTTACAAGGGTATTGATTCAGAGAGGGTGAGAAAGAGGCAGATTATGTTCTGCTCACAGAGATAATTCTATTCAGAAAGATTTTTTAAAAGCAAAGCCACAACCAGAAATACAAGCATCCTAAAACTATCCATTTTATCAACTTCCAATCCAGATTTGCTCAGCTAAAGTATTATACATCTTTACAAAATCCTGTGGAATATAGAAGCCAAGATGTGATGCTCTATTGTATATATTTGACTCAAGGCCAGTGGAAGTAGTTACTTGGCTGGACAAAATTAACTGCTTCATTACTTCCAGTCAGGACATAGGAAAGCTTGATAAAATTGGGTAAAGGAAGGGATACAAAGCAAGTCTTGATGTTGGGTCTGATTAACAAGATGATAAGAAGAAGTCAATCATGGGTACAGCAATAGCAATAGCAATTAGACTTTACAGCCTTCTCTAAGCAGTTTACAGAGTCAGCATATTGCCCTCAACAACCTGCATCCTCATTTTACTGACCTGGCAAGGATGGAAGGTTGAGTCCACCTTGAGCTGGTGAGAATCAAACTGCCGAACTGCCGGCAGTCAACAGAAGTAGCCTGCAATACTGCATTCTTACCACTCCTCCATTGGTTCTATTCCCCTTTCTTTGGCTCTTGGAACCATAGCTGGAACATGACATTTCAAGGTGGGAAACAGATGAAAACTGTATACAAGCTCTCTCTCTCTCTCTTTTTTTAAAAGGAATGCACCTCATAGTTAATAAACAAATAAAACAGAATGTCCCCATCATACCCTGTGCTGCCTGCATTTGTGATATAGAGAGCCCTGGTAGCGCAGCAGACTAAAGCACTGTTATTAACATCAGCTGCCAGCAATTGCTGCAAGTTCAAATCTCACCAGGCTCAAGGTTGACTCAGCCTTCCATCCTTTCTAAGGTAGGTAAATTGAGGACCCAGATTGTGGGGGCAATAAGCTGACTTTTAAAATATACAAAAGTATGGAGGCTATTGCTTAACGCATTGTAAGCTGTCCTGAGTCTTCGGAGAAGGGCAGCATTTAAATCAAATTTTTTTAAAAAATCACTAGGTCCCTTTATAGTCCTCCAACTGTCGTAAAATGCTCAGTGTGGTCCATCTCTGTTGTAAATCATGCCTTATCCAACCTATCCTGAAGCCTACTTTGGACACAAACATTCCTAATATCAGCCATTCAATAAATACAAACAGATTTTGGGGATCTTCTATTATATGAGTCTGTAACTCATGCATAAAGCTCCCTGTGAGGGAATGGGTCCATCCCTGTACATGCACATTAGCACCATAGAGCAGCCCAACACAATGTCAAGCACTAATGATGAATAGACTGCTTAATCTCACGGGAAGCAGGATGCATGCATCAATTTGACAATCCTCCAATTGCTGAGGCTAAGAAACTATTGTCAGGGCTGGAGAAAGAAAATGCCAGGGAGATGTAGCCGTTTGTCCAAAGCATTCTCCTCCTTGCTAGAAGACCAAGATACACTTATTCCATGGGGGAAGAAGGAATGACTGCTGTCAAGTTTGCTAGTGTCGTTCATAAAACTAAAGTTTGAGGAATGAAACAGTTCAAAGTCCTGAGATAGGCCTGAAGATCTTGAGGCACAATCATGGTCTTCTCCCTTAGGCATACTCTGTGAATATTCTCCCACAGGATTTATCAAACTTTGCCACCAAGACAGAATGGTGAATTGTGCCATGGCCCAATCATAGGTGGCAGAGGGTCAAATTCAGTTATTTGTCAAAGAAAGATCGGCCAAGAAACAAAAGTCCTTATGTATCATGGATGACTCACCAATAAACCTTTCCTTTAGAGATGGAATGCTTACACAGTCTTTTATTGCTGGCAGATGAGCCCTGGGTGTGCTCTTGAGAAAACTTCTTTCAATTTCATTACGGTTGGAATAGTGCCTGCTTGCTATATTTATCAGTCTTCTCTAATCAGCTACCTGTGGCCCTTGTTGGGGTTCTATGCCTAACCCTTAGATTTGTTTAGACATTGCATTTCTGTTGACTAAGTACAGCTTTGGGCATTAGATATATTAGATCAGAGTAGATTAGCTTTAGACCCCTTCATAAAGCATGAAGAAGGCAGACAATCTAGGAGAATGTGTGGAAAGATTATATGTATGTGTGTATGTATGTATGTATGTATGTATGTATGTATGTATGTATGTATGTGTAGATATACCTGTACCCATGAAAATCTACAAAAACAAATATATATCCCTCTCTCCCTCTCTCTCTGTTTCTCTCCCTCTCTCCATCTCTCCCTCCCTTCCTTCCTCCCTCTCCCTCTCTCTCTCTGTATGTGTGTTGGGAGCAATGTCTAATCTTCTACCCTCCCTGTATTACTCTTACTATATCATAGTTAAGTAGTAATTTGTAAATATATGGTGGTAGGACTACCACTTAAAAATGTAGGCAATTAGGAGATGACAGCCAAGAGTGAGATTTTTATAACTCTTTATTGTCATCTAATGTTCAGATGCTTTCCACACCCCCCAGCAGGATTCTCTGGCCATTTGAGAATGTCCTCTCCTGTCCTCAGCTTAGCCACTCTGTTCATTTCCCTCCTTTAATGTTCTAAGATCCTAAACTCCGCTGAGATTTGCCCTGCAATGCTGATGATGCCAATTACTCCCCTTCCATTCTTTTGTATTGTGAGCAGGACCTCGTGCTTTGTGCATCCGAATTTAAGAAGTATAGCTTTAGAGAGCCCATCTGGGCAGCATGCTTAAGCTCCTTTAACTAGAATGCAGAGGATGCCTTGAGAATCATTACATGCTTGGTGAGTATGGAACAATAATTGGGCTGCTAAAGGTCTGTTTTTGAATTCTAAAGTGCTATGAAAAAGTAAGGCAAACTACATCCTTATGCAGCAAGACAACAGTGAAATATTCCCAGAGTTCTTCTTGTGGCAGAAGGCCAAGCTAGGGATAGTTCAGTTGCAGAAAATTCAGCCATCATCCAGAGATGCTCGGTCTCCATTCGGCTTAGGTGGGATAGGATAAAGTGCAGGGGACTTGCAATATAAAACAAAGTACATACAGTATAGTGATTGGTAGAGAATACAGTTGTGGTCAATAGTGCAGCAGTTATAATCTGTAATGAATGCTGAGGATGGTTTTGAAGGAGAAAGGGAAGTTGTGTTGCCAAGGCAACAATCTAATAAATGTAGTTTGAGCCCAGACCAAGAAAGTGGTTTATGAAAATACATCACACCTCCTACCACCAGTTTACATGAAGATAAAAAAGAGAGGGGGGGAAACACATTCAGACGTTCATGGTTCTATTATTATAATTTCTCATTTCTAATAAAATGAGTTTCAGTAGCTTCTATATGGTGTCTGATCCTTTGCTTGGTCTACGTTACAGAACTGACACAATCTGATCTGTTCTGATATTTTTTTAAGAATTCAGATTAGTTTTAATATCCCAGCTAATTATGTATTACTTGTCACGTTAGCTATTCCTTTATATCTTAACTTTCCCATTCTTCATTCGTGGTGTATATACACAAAATTATACAGAATGCAGCAGTGTGTCAGATTGTTGAGACAGATCAGAGACAAAAACCAAAGTTATGAATCTTATGATAGGGTTATAGCAAGAGACTCTTACAGATCTGAATGTGCCTCTTCCCATTCATCCTAAAGAGAACTAGGGAAGTTCAAGTCTGAGACATTTTCTCAAATTACATTCCTGGTTCGGATTCAGATTTTTCTTATCTAACCATTGTCTTGGCTGAAGCTCTTCCTCCTGTTCCTAAAAGGTTACTCTCAAAGCCCATTACATGGTGATGGCTTAATATATCATACACATTTTCCATGTGCAAAACATCTTGACGTCAAAATGTTCTAAGCTTTCAGTCAGAAATATCTGGGAGGGCAGTAAGGAAGGGGCAGAATGATGAAAGCAACTTCACGCTGGAGTTGCACACATGCCCTAAAGTATGTGGTGTGATGGCATAATTTTACTTTTCTCATTCTGATGAAAGCAGGAAACTTTGCTTGCAGCTTCCCGTTTCAATCTCAGAATGGGTTGTTTGCAACGTCTAGATTTATCCAGTTTGAAAAATGAATTTTTGAACCTTGGGATGGAGGTTAGAATAACTAATTACAAGGCTGAACTGACTTAGACCAATTCTGGCGCATCGGACTTGATTGATTCTTTTGATGAGGGAAAGGAATGTTTTGCAATTGAAACATTTCAACCACAAAATATTTTGCACATGTCAGTACTTTGCACTGGGATATAGAGTCTATCTGTAGCAAACCACCCTGATATTCCAAAAAGCTTGGGTGCTTGAATTGAGTGGAGCCTCCAGAGATGCAGTCCAAAAGGGCAAAATGGTGGACATGGCATTGCTGCCTTTCCCATGTGCCTGTGAATGCCACTGCCTGTGACCTTGCTGTCATATTTAAAGGAGCATTCTATGGCTTTTGACTCTGTCACCCTGACCTAATGGAAAATTGCTTTTCTCAAGGGGACCAGTGTAGCTGGCAGTGTATTTGATGTGCTTTGTACCTATTCTAGGTGCACTTGATCCATTATTTCTTTCCAGAGATAGAGAAAGATGATAGAGAGTTATCAAATGAAAAGGTCAAGAGAAGGACAGATTGCAAAGGATACTAGACTGAGAGCAGCAACTAAGCAATAGTTTTTTTGTATATAAATATTTATTAAATTTCAAAGACACACATTAAAATACAAGCTAACATGAAGGGAAAAATGGAAGGATATATATATACCAGTATATACCAGTGAATTGTACACCATACTGTACACTTTAGTCCAATGTTCTTTACTGATGTTTGATGTTATTGCAACATTATGATAGGGCCCATATTTAGAATTAACTTGACTGACAGGTGGCAGAAGCTGAGGAAAAATAGGGAGCTCATCTAGGAAAGTATTGTCCTGCTTTATCCCAAGAACATGCTCCATGACTATGATCAATCAGCTGACCTTGTTTTGGACATGGAACTTTTATAAGAACACCAGATCCACATTCAGAAATATTCTGGCATATCAGAGTCAGGGAAGAAGAGTTCTGAGGACTATTAGAAGACCCTCCTGTTCATCTGGTATTCCCCCTCTGTGTTTATAATCTATCATAGAGCATGGGGTAAAGTGAGAGGAATCAAGTGATAATAAGTGGACTCCATCCTTGACTGAAGTAGGCATGGTTGGCAGCATCCAGAAATAGATCAAGATGGAGACAAAATGGCATAGGAATAGGCAAATTTGTGTCCCTCCTGATTAAAATAGTAAAAGGTTTGGCCATAGAAGCACTAGCACTAGTATTTAGATTTATGTACTGCTTCACAGTGCTTTACAGCCCACTCTAAGCTGTTTGCAGAGTCAGCATATTGCCCCCAACAATCTGGCTCCTCATTTTATCAACCTCAGAAGGATGGAAGGCTGAGTCAACCTTGAGCCTGATGAGATTCGATCTGCCAAACTGCTGGCAGCTGGTGATCAGCCAAAGTAGCCTGCAGTACTGCATTCTAACCACTGCGCCTCTGCAGCTGAAGAAAATCTCCGCAGCTGAAGAAAAGCAGCAGAAAATCTGTTAAATGTATTCATTGGTGACAGATCTAGCAGCATACAGTTGGCAGAACCTGGCTTTTTTTCCAGATTAAATTGACCTTCTTTAAATTGATTAAAATGCTAAAAAAATAGCATTTTAAGGGAGTGTTAATTCTGTTTTCCAAACACAGGTCTAATGCTCTTTTAAGATAACATATCTGTGATTAAAAAGAAAAAATAGCATGCCTTAAATCAACATTTTCTTTTTCTTCCATTCAATCATGTCCAATTCTCAGAAACTCCTGGACAAATCCCTGCAGTTTTCTTATCAAGATTTTTCAGAAGTGATTTGTCATTGCCTCCTTCTGAGGACTGAGAAAGAGTAACTGGTCCATAGTCATCCATCTGGCTTTTTGCCTAAGGATGGACTAGAATTCATGATCTCCTGGTTTCTAGCCTGATGCCTTTAGCATTACACCAAACTGGCTCTCTAAATTAGCATTAGACCAGGGGTGGTCAACTATGGCCCTTTTATGACTTGTGGACTTCAACTCCCAGAATTCCTGAGCCAGCCATGTTAGCTCAGGAATTCTGGGAATTGAAGTCCACAAGTCATAAAAGGGCCATAGTTGCCCACCTCTGCATTAGACCCATGTTTATAAGGTCCCCATCTAAGTCTTGACAAGTTCCAAAGAAGGGTCTAGTTTCTCCTGCAAGCCAAGCAAAAGTGGTCATGAAGAAACCAGAAAGGAGGAATGTGTTCTTCACTGGTTAAAAGTGGCCAGGTCCAGTGACAGACCTCTGCAATGCCGTAATTTTAGGATGTGAAAAGAGCCTTAAATTGTTGAATTGGAATTATCTATTTTGGATTTCTTTTTTTTTATTGATAAATATATTATATTCATCTTGAGCTATAAGGCAAGAGAGCTATGTTGGGGCATGCAGAAGATCTGGTTGTTACCCAATATGATGATGGGAATTAATAATCCTGATGAAAGCCACAATTACAACTATATGGAATATAATTATAATGTCACTCGGGTGGTTGTTTTTTCTCTTTTATATACATATGAGGATATTCATTACTGATGGGGGCAGATGATGACGGAGGATTTTGAACAAACTGTTGCACCAGGATGCTATGTTACCCTAATATGGATGATGGACTCAACAATCCAGTGGAAAGATATTAAAGAAGATATTATATGGATTATAAATTTAAAGTCATTGATTTTTTCTATATAACGGAATATATATTTTTTTTTAGCAGGGCGGGCAGAGGCTTAAAGATATTAAGAATTGTTGTGCATGGCAATTTTGTAGGAAAGTGGGTGGAAATAGGTTAGTTTACTGATTGTTTAGTTTAAGAAAAGGGATGTTTAAGTGATATATTTAGGGGAATGGAGAAAATGGATAGAGTTGAATAAATGTTAAATTAGGATTTATGGGGAAGGCTGCTTTGAAATGTTATATTAATATACACAAAAGATTAAATGTTAAAGTAGGATTTATTATATACTTTTAAAGTGGAAGGTTGTTTTGAAATGTTGTAATAATATACAGATAAAAGTATGGGGGAGGAGAAAAAGGGCAGATTATTGCTAAATTAGTTATAATAATATTATGTTAAATTAGAAGTTTTCATACAATGTTATAGTTGAATGTTTTTTTTGAAATGTATGGTAAAAGGGGGAAGTAATAATATTAATAATATTATTAGTAAGTAAGGGTCAGTATTTAGAGGAGGGAGTAAGGGGATGGTAAAATATTATATAATCTGTTATGAATTAGGTTTTTGTTGTGAAGAAGTCCCAGGGGGGATGGGTGGTGAGGGGGGGGTTAGGGAGGAGGGGGGGGGAGAAAAATGGGGGAAAAATTTGTATTTGAAAACTTTTTCAATAATAATAAAAAAAAAAGTGGCCAGGTCCCAACCCGAGTATATCACCAACTGCGTTGTCACTGAAGCATCCTAGATTGGGTCCATGGAGATAAATAAAATGTGTTGGGAGAAGTAAACAACTGGATGATATCACAACTGTGGGATGGAAGTTAGATGGAAACAATATCACAAGGATATATCATTTGACTATTACCAAGTATGTTTGTGCCATGGTTGGGAGTATGGGGATGAGTCGTTAGATAGCTAATTACTTGTTCACTGATTGATCACTGCATGAATATTTTCCTCCCACTAAAAGTTTTAAGAACACAATAATGTAACATTTGGAATCAATGAATATTTAGGAGAAGGGGGAAATGTGTTAGTAGTGTGGTTTAATATAATATTCTCTTTAGTTCTCTTTTGAAATCACTTATTCGGATGGATGTACAAATGGCTAATTGATACATTGCTTTGATTGTGCAGAGTTGTATCCTTTTTAGACATGAAGGGAGAAGTTTTGAAAGTCAAAAGGACATCAATATAGTGGCTCAATTGCAGCATTTGTATTTACTATATTTCTATGTTCCATATAAAAGAAAATTATGGAATATTAAACACATTCATTTTCCAAAGTGATTGCCTTGTTGAATTGTTAAGATGCATCACTAGTATGGGGCTGGTGGGTACAAATTTATCTGCTGACAACTTCCTTGGCGTTTATAAGGTTCCATGCTGACTGTGGAATTCTGGGATATGAAGTCCATACATCTTAAAGTTGTCAAGTCAGAAACAAACATTGAGTTAAATCAGACTCCAGATGCATGGACTTGAATTATCAGAATTGGGCATTTCTGAGAAGCTTGAAAGTCAAAGTCCACACTTTTGGAGGAAACCTATCAACTTCTATTTCCCAAACACCCATGGATTTCAAATTATCAGCCTCCCTAGGTAGATCAAAAATGAAACAGACCAGATGACCTCATTCCTCTTTATTGTAAGTCTACACTAACAGAATCTTGCAAGTCTTAAAGTTCAAATTTCTCACTGACTTTTTTTAGTGCCTGATAAAGGTCAGCAGTTCAGCGGTTCGAATCCCTAGTGCCGCGTAACCAGTGGTGGGATTCAGCCAGTTCTCACCAACTTTCTGAGCAGTTTGGCAAACTGGTTGTTGGAAGAAATCATTACGGCAGAGAACCAGTTGTTAAATTACTTGAATCCCACCACTGCGCGTAACAGGGTGAGCTCCCGTTACTTGTCCCAGCTTCTGCCAACCTAGCAGTTTGAAAGCATGTAAAAATGCAAGTAGAAAAATAGGGACCACCTTTGGTGGGAAAGTAACAGCGTTCTGTGCACCTTTGGCATTTAGTCATGCCGGCCACATGACCATGGAGATGTCTTTGGACAGCGCTGGCTCTTCGGCTTTGAAACGGAGATGAGCACTGCCCCCTAGAGTCAGGAATGACTAGCACTTATGTGCGAGGGAAACCTTTATGTTAAAATTAGGGATATTCCTTTATGAATCCCTAGTGCCGCATAACCAGTGGTTCTTTTTCTGCCTGTTATGCAGCTGTGAGTTATCACCCCTCTTATCTGTTTCATAGGCAGCATCTCTTCCCCCTTCTGTCTTTCAAGGTCATTCCCACATTTAGACCGCAGAAGCATTCTTAAATTATTTAAAATGAAGATCTGTAACCTAGCAGTGGTTTGGAGTAAAGTTAAGCTAGGGATGATAAAATATATTTTGATGGGCAAGAGGGAAAGGAAGGGATCAGTTTACCTGCTGAGAAATAGATGATTTTGAAAAGACTATGCCTTCCGTAGCTGCCTCAAAATTTTAAATATGGCCACTGACCAAATTTGAGGACCCCTCATATAAAATATTCTTTTTCTACCTGGAACTCTTCTTGAATGAAGTCACTTATTGGCCAAAGGACAAATATGCTAATTCTAGTCACTCCTTGGAATGTGTTAATTATTTACCATTTCCTTTTTCTGAGTAATCAACAATATTGATAATCCCCACAAAGAAAAATGAACCTGATCTACATGACGACTTGCTGTTTCACTCCAGATAAAACATCTTGATTCTTTACACTTCAGTGAATCCAAACTGTTAGAAAATGAGGCGTGTTAATACCTACTGCATAAAATGCTTCTAGAAGTTGCAAAGCTTCAGTTGCTGGGAAATGACAAGAAACATTTGGGAAAATGTTTAGATGATAAAAATAAGAATTCCTATTTGAGGGGCAGCCTCAGGGGAGTAACAAAAAATTAAGATAGTAGTTTTGTCTGTTTAGTTGAAAATCTCACCCCTATTTACATCTGTCATATGTGTGTCAGATATTTTTTTAAAAAACAAGTGTTTGATTGTATAGTCACAGCTACCATTCTGATTTCTTTAAACATCTCCTACCCTGAGACAACACTGTCTGTTTATCCTGTTACGAATGGGCTGATTTTAGCAGTAGCAATAGCACTTAGACTTATATACTACTTCACAGTGCCTTACAGCCCTCGCTAAGCAGTTTACAGAGTCAGCCTATTGCCCCCAACAATCTGGGTCCCTCATTTTACCCACCTCGGAAGGATGGAAGGCTGAGTCAACCTTGAGCCTGGTGAGACTCAATCTGCCAAATTGCAGTCAGCTGGCAATCAGCAGAAGCAGCACCGTGGCTTAGTGATTTAGACGTCACAATGCCCTTTGTGCCTCTTAATTCCTGCTTTAAGATGAGACTACTTCCTTGCATGATACATCTGTTCAATCAGAAGATAGAAGGTAAAACAGCATCCCAATGCACAAATTTAAGGAGAAAAGATACCACCATTCTTAGATTGGTTAATTATTACTGTACAGACAGAGTGAGATGGTTGACATGAACATTTCATTTTCACAAATAATATTTTCACAAATAATATTTCCAGGATTTGTTGCTCACTTTGTAGGTAAAATGGAAGGAACTTGTTTTTTAAAGACACAGACAAAAGAGGAGGAGAGACTGGCTTATCAGAGATCCTGGTAAGGGAGAAGATGATTTGCTGTCTGCCCTTCTAAAAATTAAGCTTCCTTTGTTCTCTCATCACCTTCAGCTAAAGAATCAGATGGAACTATGGCAGCATTAATGAAGGTCTGAACTGTGAGGAAAATTTAAACAGAGCTAATAAGAGCCATCTCACCAATCTGAATAAAGCAAATTGACTTTTTTCCCATTAGGATGAGAGGAAATTTACTGGGGAAGTCATGAGTTTAATTTTAGAAAGAATGGTTCTGGGTTTGAGAAATGATTTTTTTTTTTTTTTGGCGAAAACTAACTGGAAGAGATTTGGGACATTGAGACTTAAAATTTTATTTCTATCTCAAACAAGTTACACCTCAGCCTGATACATCTGTCTTTTATAACATGGCAATTTTATTAAAGCAACAAATGAAGGAATCTAAAGCATCTCCAATTTAATCTTAATATCTTATATTGGACAAATCACTTCTTTCCTTCTAATCTGGCACTCTTGTTATCTGCAGTGACTACACAACTGTCTTTCAAAGTTGATCAGCTGAGCAATGCTGGTTCTTTCTCTGTTACACTAACAGGATAATTTATAATGGGAATTTCATAGCAAGGTTGGAGATCATAAAATGGGCTCTCACTCAGGGGTTACATTTGGTCTCTGAGTAGCTCTCAGACTTTGCCTAAAAAGTGTAGACAAGTATAAAAGAGTCCAGTATTTTGTGGATGAAATCCATGTTTGCAATATGAAATGCCACAGTTGCTCTTAAATGGGCAATTCGTACTCTTTATCGCTCTTGTACCTGGCTGATGTCATTTAGGTAAAGGATTAGTGCTACAATAGTAACAGGATGCAATGATGCAATTGAAAGCAAAAGCCTCAAGCTTTATTTTTGGGGATTTATAACATGGTTTATCTATTTAATTCTGTAGATGATCAATGTAACAGCTTTTCTACATTAAAAAAAAAAAAACTTAACCCAGCTAGCAGTACTGGGTGATTGACCAAGCAGAAAATACTTTCCAAGCTATCTATAAAATCTGATCTGCAATATTAAACACACATAACAGACCAATCTGTTTGTTTCTTTCTAAATGATAAAAACTGCCTATACATAAAAAGCCTAGTTTGCTATAACAATGCAATGATTTTTATCAATATCAGGGAGATAGAAACTTTTTATATCTATGCCTGGTTTTTGTAGAATACATTTACAAAATATTAGAAAAAGAGATCATATATGATGTTCCAAGTTCCCCTGATTAAAGAGAAGGATACTTATAATTCAGGGATAGCAGAGATACCTTTCCTCAACATTTTCCAGGTTCAGATTCTGATATGCTATTTTTTTATAATTTAGAGCCATGATGGCGAACCTATGGCACGTGTGCCACAGGTGGCATGTGGACCCATATCTGTGAGCACGCGAGCATTGCCCTAGCTCAGCTCCAGCATGCACGCACATGCCAGTCAGCTGATTTTCAGGCCTATCGGGCCCACCAGAAGTTGGGAAATGGGTCATTTCCAGCCTCCCGAGGGCCTCCAGGGTAGGTGGGGAAAAAGGGAAGACCATTTTCGCCCTTCCCAGGCCCCAAGAAAGCCTCTGGAGCCTGGGGAAGGTGAAAAATGGGCCTACCGGGATCACCAGTAACCATTTTGCTGTTGCGTGTCAAAAGCGGGGGGAATGCGGAGGGGTCGCGCGTGCATGTGCGGGGGCACCGGGGGCCATTGAATTATGGGTGTGGGCACACTTGTGTGCAACTCCCCCATGCTCCCCCTGCATTTGGCACGTGATAGCAAAAAGGTTAGCCATAACTGGTTTAAAGAATTCAGCAACTGCTAGATAGAAGAGCTTTCATAGAGAGCTATGAAATCTGAACTGCAAAAATCCAGATGATCAAGAGAAGGCAACAAATGAAGAGTTTTCCATCTTTCATTGTTACCATCTAGTAATTACCTGGATTTTAGCAGCTTAGCTCTGATAGCGAGATTATATCAAAATCTATCCTGCATTCACACAAAACACTAAATCAGGTTTCTTAAACTCATGATGTTCTGTGTCTTAATGGTCCTAATTCATAGATCCTGCTAAGATGGCAACCAAGACATTTTTGGTTTAACATTTGGGGTGAATCAGAACATAGTCTGGCCTACTGTATGAGTTTGTGCACTAAGGATTACACCATGTCTAGAAATGTAGACATTCAGATATCTACCAAAATATATATGAAGACCATAGAGTCACCTCTTGGAAACAACATAACGCTATTGCAGAATTAGACGAACTTCAGTTGATTCGAGTATTAGGTGCATACAGCCCAAAGTTCCAGTCTGGAAAGTTTTCCTGATTTCCACGAACTTTTAAGCAGGCCCTGGGTGGACAGAAGCAGCAAGTCCTGACAATCAGTTCTGAAAGTAAGAAAAAGCTTCTAGCATAGCGATCAATTCCCTTCCAGTTCTTCATTGGCAATTATGAAAGATGACATGAGTTGAGCAGACAAAAGGTTCTTAGCTTAGCTGAGAAGGGCTGTGACAATGAAGAGGTTATCAAAGTGAACCCACAATGTCTTGGTTCACTCGGCTGTGAAAGATTAACTATGTCTCCAAGGGAACATTGATATCATAAAGTATGCAGTGCTGGAGAGATGCAGGTGACGTTTAGTAGGATGCTGGGAAAATTGCGTGTCTCATTTGTTGACTGCTGCGGAAAAAAAGAAACAAAGAAGGGTTTTTTTTTAAAAACCAATTGACTTCAATAAAAAGAGCTGGCATTTCATGGAGAATGAAGGTCTATGTTGTTCATTTATATATGGCTTTTAGATGACATTTCACACAACTCTGTTTATTGTCATTAGCGTGCTACCATTATTCTCATTTTCAGGGCTCTTGTGTGTGTGTGTGTGTGTGTGTGTGTGTGTGTGTGTGTGTGTGTGTTTGTGTGTGAGTGTAGGTGTATTTGGCCAATTTCACAATACAGGGATCTGTCCTGCCAAAATTAAGCCCTCCTGTATCTTGCTAAAATATTCTCTTGCCTCCAAAGAACCTGATACATCAATCTTCCTATTTTAGATTGGCCACTTTCTGGACTAGCCAGTTTAGTCTAGCTAAAGGCATCATGCGGTTAAGGCATCATGCTAGAAACTAGGAGACTGTGAGTTCTAGTCCCATTTTTGCCATGAAAGCTGCCTGGGTGACCTTTCACTGGGACCCTGGGTGACCAGTCACTCTGTCTCAGCCCAACCCACCTCATAGGGTTGTTGTGGAGAAAACAGGAGGAGGAAGAAGGAGTATTAGATATGTTCCTCACCTTGAGTTATTTATTAAAATATAAATGCGGGATATAAATAAATAAATAAAATTTATCTGATCAAGTTCATTACCAGGAACGCATTAAAAGCTGTACCCTTGTGCCATGTTTTGGGTTTATAATCCCAGTCTGTGCTCAGAGATTTCTATAACAAAGAGCTCTCTGCTTCACTGTATTGCATATGATCAGTACTATCAGTAGCAATATGATTGTTGCTACTGCCAACGCTTTCTAAAAACATAGAAGTGTGATTATGTGCAAGAATATGGGGCTGAATCAGGCAAATTAATGACCCTTCACTGCTTCACTAGCATTCCTGAAGATGTATCTTTTTGTGTTTGCCAGGCTACTTGTCCTACCTGGATAGTTTTTTTTAAGTCTTTATATTTCAAAAATTAATACATCAAGGGGTTGCCTGTTGCAAAGAAAAATGCTGGAACCTAGCCTCATTATTTTTTTCTTCCATTCAGTTGTGTCCATTTCTTGAAAACCGCCTCCCCTTAAACCTGAAGTTTTCTTGATATCCCCCCCCCCAGAATTTTTTATTATTTTTTAATTTTTTTAATTTGATTTATATGCCGCCCTTCTCCGGAGACTCAGGGTGGCTTACAATGCGTTAAGCAATAGCCTTCATACTTTTGTATATTTTATACAAAGTCAGCTTTGTATCAGAATTGACTGTCTGTCATTGCCTTCTTCTTAGGGCTGAGAGAAAGTGATTGGATCAAGATTGCCTAGCTGATTTGTGCCCAAGGTGGGGCTAGAACTCATGGCCTTCTGGTTTCCAGGCTGATGACTTAACAACGTCACCAAACTGACACTCATAGCCTTTTTATTATGCAACTTCAGATCTGCTAAAACAATGGACACTGTGAAAGAAGCAACAGAAATCTGGTAGATAAGTGCTTTCTCTTCTTACTAAAAGACTACAGCCTGTGGCCCACATTTGTTACAAATACTTGTTCCTCTTTTTCCAGAAGGAAGGGGGAAAGATACGTTTCTCATCTTAACAAAGATGATGCGTTGTACGCAGATATGACACAGGTACTGTAATTCCTTGTTAACGTCATCAGAATGAGAAAGGGTGCAGGAATTTGTTGAGGAGCAAATATGACAGGAGGAGAACCCCAGGAGGTAGAAGTCCTTCTAATGGAAATCATAAATGCTTGGAGGTATAGAGCAAGAAAGAGTAGATGAATCAGGATGAAATGCATGCCATTGAAGCTGATCAATTTGTTAGGTTCAGCTTGTAGCTTACTCCTAACTTGTTGGTCAGGCAATATATCTGTTTCTTTAAGAAACAACTGAGCCATGTAATCAGGGTTTGCTGAACCCTGTAATTAGGCTACAGTGCATAAATAAGTAGCACAGAGAAGCGTTCTTTCTTCCTGAGTGTTCCTGACTGTTCCTGCTGCTTCCTGCGTGTTAGACTGGATTGTTATATGGTACTGTATACCAAGAGTTACTAAAGTCTGTTTGCTTTGGTAAGGGAAGATACTTACTGGACTGATATTACTGTTTATGACCTTGGACTGTTTTACCTACACCGAGACTGCTTCTTATCTTTCTATATAGTGTTTTTCTCACACGAGCTGTACGTTTATCTCCTTCCCTGTGTGTTTCTGCTCTGCTCGTTGCACAAGCAACAAATACTTTTTACACACACCCTAACACAATTATTTTAAGCTCTGCCTCCCCTCAATCAAAACGAAGTCCACCTCCCTGCTCCCAAATATTGGAACAAATCTCTCTCTGTTTGTATGTGCGGATATACAGTATAAGTTGAACACTTACACTTCACTTTATAAAACTGTCAGATGTCCATAGACAAAATAATGGTTTTGCCATGTTTTGTGTATACTGGGCATTTTGCGGAAAATGTAAGCTGTCAGAAAATATTGAAATCTGCTGTAATTTGCAACCAAGCTGTTCTGACCGACAAAAAGAAAGAGCAAGTGACATCATATTTCCTGCTACAAGAACTCATTAGAGCTCAAGTTCTAAGTGGTTGGTGACTCTGTACTGTCCAGAAATACAGCTCCAACCCAGTTAATGTGATAGTGGACAGAAAGAATCCAACCCCTGATTCAGTTAGTGGCTGGGGTTAAGTGGGTTTTGTAAACAGAAAATTCGAAGGTTGTGCTCTCATGATAAAGCTGACCTGATCTGCTGCTCCCCTGGGGCAGAGGCTTCACTGGTGACTCAGAAAAGTTCATCAGGGTTGCCCCAGTCAAATTCTGAGCGGCAGCTTTGAAGAGAGCCTAGCCACCATAAAAATGATTGGGATGCTGTCACTTTCTGCTATTTTTTTTTTTTTAAAAAACCTAATCAACCAGATTGAAGGATTATTGCTCCCCTTCTCTTTCTGCTTCACCCCTTTTTGTCCATTTGAAAAATACAATGAGCAGTTAATTAGACTTCTTAGGACTGCAGAGCTCTAGAAATTCATGCCAGAAGCAAAAAGACTTAAAGGAATAAAATGAACCTCTGCAAGAAAAGTGATTTGTAGGGATGTGCTTAATGGTGAATCACCAGATAAGCATGTTGTGTGAAAAAGCTCAAACAAGCCTAAGGTAAAAGTTATTTTACACTCTTCTAAATTGTAACAAGGAGAAAAACTCCAATAAGAAGCTACTCCATAACTTGCATCCTACCACAGAATATCAGGATTAATGGTTAACATTAATCATAATCGTGTGGACTTTCAAAGATCTAAGAGAACTGGAGGGATGCTCAGGAGTAGGTGGTCTATGCAGGGTTTAAATTTACATTAAAGTCAGTGCTCCTTCACTGAGATATGATTCTTTTTATGACAACTGATTCCCCCTTCCCAATTTTCTTTTTCCTAAGTGATTTATCATAATACACCTGCCTTATTAATTTCCATTGTTCATTGGCTTTCTAGCCTATTTATGGCTGAAAAACCAAATAAATGTGAAACCAGGCAAAATATTTTTGGGATTACCACAACCCACCCACCCATCCATCCATCCATCCATTTTATATGGCCAACAATCTCAGAAGAAGCAACTCTGGGAATTTGTGGGAACATTGGAACATGGTCCTGATTCATTCCACCACCCACCCACCCACCATTCTTACTATTTCAGGAGCTATATTCCAGGGAAACAGCTGGCAGATGTTCACTCCACAGTTCCAAATATGTCCTGGCATCCAGAAGTCAGCAGTTCTTTTGTCATTTATCTGGAAGTTATTCAAACAGCTGCTGGATGCTCCAAGTGCTTTTCATTGGTTGGATAATCATAACAAAGTCACATGTGGATTTTCTCAGTTTGCTTTATATAATTAATCTCCATATGTAATGAAGATTTATTTTAAGACAAAAGGAGCATATAGTGTAAAATTTGGGCAGAAATAGTGGTGCGGTAAGACAAATTGTCCTCAAGTTTCCATGTCCTTCCAAGCATGAATGATTTACACCCATATGCAATAGATATGGATAGTACAAAATACTTTCAATTGCCTTAGGCCAAGGATGTGCCAAGATTTTCTTGACTTAAAGCCAAATATGGGGCATGTTAGGGGCTTTACCCCAATCAATCAGTCATTGGTAAAGCCAGTAGAATATATGTTGTTTATTTTGTAAACAAAATAAAATAAACTTATGTCTCTTCAAAATGCATTTAGTATTTTCTCATTTTAATTATACAAAAAGTTGCCATTTGGGAAGGTCAGGTCTTTTCAGCCTCAAAGCCCATCTTTAGGCCTGATCATACTGATCAGCAAAGCCAACTGTGGAGAATGATAGGAGAAGAGTGAGCAGTGGCAAGAGTCCTAATACTCCCAGGTCCTGTCTCCTTTCTGCCTACCTGGCATAGTCCCTGATTATGGCTTACATAGTATTTCTATTACCACCTCCCATCTATCTACCGAAAGGAAATATCTTGACTAAGCACCTCCTTTTAATCCTGTCTATGGTGTCCTTGCAGCCTGAGACAAGTGACCTATAATCCAGGCATCATTGTGGAAGACAACTCTATGGTGCTGGTACCTGAGGTATGAGCCTGAGAAAAGCAATACTATCTCCTTTTGAGGAGATAAAAACAGAAGCATAATAATAATAATAAAAAAAACCCATGTCAAACTCATGTCGTCATGGTGGCATCACGTGATGTATCAGGACTTTCCCCCTCTTTGTTAAACTGGGTGTGGGCGTTGCCAGTGCGGGACACATCTGGCCCATAGGCCGGGATTTGACGGCCCTGCCATAAAGGTATAGCTCTCCTTTAGTTACATAGTACTCTATGTACATAATACATAGTACTCTACTGTATGTACTCTATGTACTTATACATAGAGTACAACCAAGTGAAATAAACCAATTAGTGCTAATAACAATCACACATATTGTTCAAACATCAGCTTCCCTTAGAATTCCGTAGAGAGAATGGGCACAGACCCTGACAGAGGTTCAATAGGTTGGAAGGAATGGAGTTTGCCTAGGTATTGCGAGATCCCAATTATGTTACCAGGACAAGGAATACATTTAATTGATAATTTATTTGTAATGTATCAATTAAAATGTAAATTAAATGATCTTCATTGTCTCAGCAGCATAATCAGGGTCTAGCATACCAAGACACATTCCTAGAAGCCACATTAGGTCAACACATTGGCATGCCAGCCCAGGAGATCTTTACCTCAGGGAAATTCTTTCTTAGGTTACAGTTCACTATCAATGAACATTTATTATTTATCTGAGGTTCAGGAGATTGCTATCAACAATGCAGAAGAGTTCTGCAAAATAAGGAAGATCATTGCATATAGAGACAGAGAGAGGACAAGCTTACATCTAACAGAAGCTTATTGGAAGCAATTTGGTGAGTGTCGATTTCCTTTCTTTTCTTTCAAAATCCTAGTGAACAGCTAGGCAGTTCTGTAGTTGACCTAGGAAGAAGTTAATCTTCTGGGTCATAAAACCATTAAGAGTCCATTAGAGAACTTATATAGGCGAGGTATTAAGCCATAAAAAAAAATAAGGAATTTATTGGCCAAATGTGACTGCCAAGAAAGTGCCTTGGTATGCTAGATCCCAATTATGCTACTGACAAGGAAGATCATTTAATTTACGATTTATTTGAAACATTTCCATTAAAAAGGATTCTCTTTAAAATTTTTACAAAAGAGAAAGAATCTGGAAAAATGGCTTACATTTACTTTTATAGTTAGCACAAGAAAGAACCCTCAAAGTAAAAATCGATTGGCTTAGGAAAAATCATCTGTCCACAGTTAAAGCATCCAATATGTGAGCATAGAGAAGAGCATCTTATTCTGAATAAAAATTAAAAAAAAAACATTTGCAAGGAAACAAGTATGGGTATGGGTGTTGGAAGAAATGTCCTTCTGGGTTCAGTTCCAAGTGGGGAAAAAGACACTGGAAACATGGAGACTTCTTGGAAAGATGATTTTAATGGTGGACAGGACCACATGGCTTGAGGTCCTGGCAGAAAAGGGCAATCACATGCTTCAAGATGTTGGGTGAAGAGAGGGAAAAAGGGACCGAGATGCTGAGAGTCCCTTGATTTTATACCCTCTCTTGGGCCCCACCTTAGTATTTCCTGTTCCTGTATAAGAAATGTTGGGGACAATATGCTGACATTGTATACTATTCAGAAAACGCTGTAAAACACTATGGAGAGGTATATACGTCTAAGAGCTATTGCTATTACAAATCATGGTTTATAACTTAAAGTGTATGGTATGAATTCAGCCTTTGTACCTCCAAGCAAATATTTGTTATGCATTGTAGAAAAGATGCCAGATCTCTTCCACACAGCTACTTCTCTTTCACACACACAGGTTCAGCAGGTCACCTATTGAACCATCAATCATTCAAGCCTGCCCGAGAACTTTCATCTATGCACAGCAAATCAAGCATTTTCCAGGGTCAATAATACTTTTTTTTATTAGCAGACTTATATAGCCTTGAATGTGGCCAATCTTGCATGCTTGAGTGATAGCCTTGTCTGCTCATTAACACTAAATTCATTACCTGCCCTGGCCTCTGTTACTCAATCACTTGTCTGACTTATCTCCAAAGAAGATTGCAATTGTAGTCATGTTACTTGGACTGAAGAGGCCTTGACCCCTATGCAAAACTTATAAGAAATTCAGAATTATTCTTGCCGGTCATCAACCATTCTTTTGACCATTCTTGCCTTTTCCCTCCCTGAGCACTAGAGAGATGATTTATACATGTAGACAACTTTTTAAAAATTGTTATTTGTCTGACTTCTTTAACTGAAAGCAAAATCAGAGTTATAGTTCAGCTTAGACATTTCTCATTCTTTTAATGTCCAAATACTTAGCTGTTAGCAAAAATAGTGAGCTCACTAAAAAAAAACAACAACCCGGTAATTCATGTTAAAAAACATGCTTTGCATGCAAAAAGACACACATTCACTTCCTGATATCTTCTGCTATGAAACCATGAAAAACCATTGCCAATCCATGTAGGCAACACTGAGCAAGATAGATGAATGAATGGTCAAATTTTCTGTGATCTTTTTTTGGCATGAAAGTTTGGGTAGATTCAGTGACCATTCATTCTGCCAGGACTTTTTTGGTGACTTGTGACTGCCTTATATCTTTATTCTTTCTTGACTATATAGTTGAGGTAGCAGATGGCTTCCTGGGGTATCCCAACTTCTTTGTATCTGCCATAGGTAGACAACTTGTGATCCCAGCCCCCAGATGTTCCTCATTAATAAACATACTGCCAGTGGTGGGTTGCTCCCAGTTCTGCCCAGTTCTTGCGAACCGGTAGTAAAAGTGGTGGGAGACTCTGTCCACCCATCCAGATGTCATAATGGACGATCTGCGCATGCGCAGAAGCGTGCTTGTGCGCTCCTGTTGCCAACCGGTAGTAAAGGTAAGTAGAATCCATCCCTGCATACTGCCTAATGTCGAGGGATATCCAGTGACTTCTAGAAGACCAGGAGCACACAATAGAACAAGTTAAATGAATGGAGCGCAATGGAATAATGGTAAATCATTGAACTTTCCCGATTAAGGCAGTGCTCTTCTCAGTCCCCTTTTACATTCACTGAATCCCCCTACCCTCAAATATCTGTATCAATTAAATATTCTGTTAATGAATACAATCACTAACATTTTAAAGGCACCTTTCAGAATTCAACCTACATTTTTCAATATTATTTGTCTTAAAAGAGCAATTTTCTCTATCGTCAAGCTGCTGTTTTCTAATAGTATGCAACTCAATATAGCACAATTCTAAAATAGAGGTTCATGCTGATTTTAATATAAGGAATGTAATTCTCTTCAAGCATTTTCATTTTGGAAAAAAAACACCATAATATGATATTTGCATATTTCTCGTCTTTGAGTGCTTTAACATTTGAAATGCTTAATCGGGTTTTGAGAGCATTGTGTTGATTTTTATAATGAAAACATTATTTTTTGTGTTTTTTGCCCCCTAAAGATCCTTCTTTGAAATATTTTCTGAAATGAATCAGAAAAAAATAATCAAACTATCACTCTATGAAATGTGAAACATAACACCACTTTAAGCTTTATTTAGTTGGCATGCAAACAGTTATCCCAGGGAGGAATCGGTTTATGTAATGTTAATTCTGGAAATTGCCCTTTTTAAGCAGAGTGCAAATCATGTTTGAATCGTAAATCCTATTTGGGTATAGCAGTAGCAATAGCACTTAGACTTATATACCACTTCATGTTGCTTTACAGCTCTCTCTAGGCAGTTTACAGAGTCAGCATATTGTCCCAAACAATCTGGGTCCTCATTTTGCCAACCTTGGAAGGATGGAAGGCTGAGTCAACCTTGAGCCACTTAGAATCAAACTCCTGGAGGGAGCCTGCAGTATTGTATTCTAACCACTGCACCACCACAGCTCAGTATGTTTATTTAAAAATTTAAAAGATCTATGGAATCCTCAGTATCATAACTGATTTACATCTAGCTTTGCCTCTCATGCCCCAATCCTCCATCACAGTGTTTCTCCATGTACAATGGCAGATGTGCAAACTAAGATTTCATTTTCCCCCCTGACCAAAGGATGATGATTGTTGAAGTCACAGGTAGGTTCACTATTTGCATGCTTGATAGCTTACACTCCACCACTAAAGTTAACATGGCAAGTGGAAGGATGATCCCTAGCTTAATCTTCCTCTCAGCCTTCTTTCATTATGAACTTTTGATCAAAAGACAAGGCTCAGCTAGTTTTCAGATTTCATCTGGTTCTATTCATTATGCAGCATATCTTCGGGGACTCAAGCAGTCATAAACAAGAGAAACATGTGGTGTGGGCTCCTCTGGCTGCTCTTTTTTGGATTGCCTGAGCGCATTGTGGTGTATTTTTCCCTAGATTCTAACAATGGCTCTATTAATCAAAAGGAATCAAGCAAACTGCATAATGAAGAAGGTCATGTGGGATTAACATATTATGCACTTGTTTGTCGAGAAGATTCTGCCAATTCAGGGGATAAACAGGGAGATCTGATTGCTGCATAGAACTGCCATAGCCTTGATTGGAGGTGGGGGGGGGGGGAGAGGTGGGAGAAATATTCATATACAATGTAAAGGAAGAGAGGAACATTTTTTGCTTCCTAGGCTTGATAAAGTTGTTAAACAACAATAACCATGTACTATTCCTGTAGCAACCATTGCATTGTTGAACATCCATAAAGCAAATTATAGCAAAATTTGAGAGACAAGGGCAATTGTTACATTAAAAATATATATATGACTAAACATATTATTAATCTATCCACATTGTCCCATTATTCTGGAAAGGAGAGGCTGAACTAAATGGAACTTGAGTTTTGTTATATTGTTGGAAGTGGAAAAATTTAGCTCAAATGCATTAAGTGTGAAATGGTACACATAAGAGTCACTGTGCCCTGGCAAAAAACATAAGGTGAATGTTTGTCATTAGTCTCCCTGAGTTTTTGCATTTAGTTTTTGAATGAAAAATTTCACAGCAACATTTTTAAGTTTGCGTTTTCGATGTGTGGCTTTTGAAAAACTGGGATATTTAATCAGCATTTTTGTATTTGCAAATATCTTTCATTTCTTTGGATTCTGGGAGACTTCAAACTTAAATGCTGGCATGCAGGCAAAGCTTACCAAAGAAAGACTGGCACAGAGAAATGTTTTTTTCCAGAGGTTGTTATGAAAGGTTTGTTTGGTTTTTACTGGTGTTTACTCTCCAATTCTTTATCTGTAATATTCAAGGGGCATCTGCGAGGTTCACTGAGAATTTTATTTCTAGCAATATTCATCTATCATATTCCTAGATGTTCCTAGTCAATCCAAGGCATGGTAGCTAATTGAAATAATTCTGGACAAGGTTTGGGTGTAAAGGGTTGAGTTCTGAGAAGAGAAAACAAACAGTGTATTATATGGAGAAAGTAATGGCAAACAATTCTCCAGCAGTCTAATTCTCTATTCATTTATCTGCAGAAAAGGCCAGTGAACCTAGCATTATGTATTTGCGAATAGACGTATCTAAAATTCCACAGTTAGGCAAAACTATACTCAACTAACATGTGTAGAGTTCATTATTTATATAGAAAATCCATGCTATGTGATTTTAATTGATTGAAATAGTTTAGAACAAAACAGAATGCCTGATATCTAATTCTGTCACAATACTGCTGCGCCTTGATGAAAAATTAATCTACATTCAAACCTCCTTTATTCATATTTATTGGTTTGTCTGTGTTGAATAATTCTGTTCAGCATATATATAGAATTTTACTAAATACAGTGGATTCTATGAATGCCAATAAGAAAATAATAAACTGCCCCCCCCTTAATTAAGCTCCAAAGAGCAAGTTATTATTACTAGTCCTCCTGTGGAGAAGGAGATTAGAGGCACAAAATTAACCTGAAAATTCTATTTTTTCCAGCAATGCAATGTTTGTATATCTGCATCAGGACTGTTTGTATATTTATTAAAATGACAAGTATATAATGACAGATAAATTAGTTAGATTTTTTTTTTAATTTGAGAAAAATCTTATTCTGAGGATGAAAGTGGAATTAATTGAATAATCTTAAAGTGACATGAAGATGTTCTTGAGAAGTTTTTACTACAATCTATTTGTCTGTCTGGAGATTTTGCTTAGCCGTTTCCTTTACATTTATTTCTAATAAAACAAATTGAACATTGGTGCAAATGCTTTGGACTTTTTGGGGGCAGGTCACAGACATTCTGTCAGTGGGAACCTTCAACTTCTCGCCTTAACATTGTTAGTTATTCTTCAGAACCCTCAGATTTCCATCTTTTTCTCACAGCTACATTGTTATGTTCCCATGAGGGAATGACTTGGATAGTAACAGCAACCCCTGGCCTCAGTCATTTCTCTCTTTTTGCCTTTGATAACAGATTTTCCACTAGGTCTGCATACCTAATGCCTTTAGACAAAGTTGTATGGTCTTTTTCCCATTGGGCAGGAACTTTCTCCTTGAGACATATCATCCATCAGTGTTGACATTTTCATTGGACTCTTCCAGTGATGCTCAAGAGATAACGCAGTCCTTTTAAATAAGGCAGGGGAGACAAAGAATCCTCTTTACCCAGCTGACGCTTGTAAGACACATCCTTATGTCTCATCTGGGCAGCAAATCACATAACACCCAACACCCTCCCATCTACCTTTCTAAACACAATTAATGCAAACTGCTACCCCTGCTGGGACGTGACAGCAAATAGGAGGCCTGAATTAGTGCTATCTGATGTGCGTGCATTTTCCAATGGATAGAAACTTAGCTTTTCCCACACATACACATGAGTGGAAGAGATGAAAAAGAAACAGGATCAAGATGGAAAAAGTCTCTTTCTGTAGGCAGGCCAAAAATCCAAGCCTTATTTCCAAGAATTTGATAGATCCTAGAGCTTCACACCACACACCAAACCAACAGGGTCCAAGTAGCAAATTCCTGAAAAGGACTCAAGTGGGGCCCCAATCTGAGTCTTTTAATTTGGGTCTTATTGGCAGTGGTAATCGGTACCACCCTGTAAGGTAGAAATTGCATCAGCCAATATAATGGCTGACACAATTTCCTTTTATTTTTAGAAGACACTGGATATGATGAGGAGTTGGGATGATACTTTGGTTCTGCCCATCTCAAATTGTGTCCTAACTGCTACCCATTAGCTGGATCTTATACTTCTGGACTGCCTTCATGTTTAGAAAGTGACCTGCTATGTTCTTCATCCATAACCTCAAGCAATAACTTCTACATTGCATATCCTCAACGTGTGATGGTTGGGGAAACCAGCTCAGCTAAAGACCAATAAAAAATCAGCTCACCCAGCTATAAAGATAGGATCCTAGTGTCAATGTCTGAGACAGGGTGCCATTCAAAGTGGCCACAATGCGCCATTTCGGAGTTGTCACACAATCATAGGGGGAGGGGAATGCACGGGGCCACAGATGGGTGTTGAGACTCATGCTGGGAGAGGAGCCAGGAAGGCAAGTCATCTGCAGTCAGTTCAGAAGCCAGCCAGGCCTGAAGAGTATTTGCTGGAGCCAGCCAGAGAGCAACTGGGCTCAAAGAGTGCTTGGTAGAGCCGGGGCAAAATAGCACTTGCTGGAGCCGGCCAGGGAGCAACCAGGAACAGGAGAATGGAGCGTGCTTTGTCCTTATAGCCAGCTGGCTAGCAGAAGCTGCCTAAAAACCCTTTTACTCTATTGTTCACCATGTGCCAAGCTGAGACTCCAGTAAAGAGACCCGTTCTACTCACAGTGTGGCCTCTTCTTTTGCTGGCTTGGTTTGGAACCATGAGTCCCGGCTCAGTTGCCCAGGGTCTGCAGAGCAGACTAATTTGCCTCTAAAAGTATCAGCCACAGTTGCTCGTGAAACGTTAGGAAATCTTTGACTTGACGGTGGTCAACCTTGAAGCTCAACACTCACAATAGATAACTCGCCATGAAAACCTACAGCAGCACATTCTTTTATTTTACTGAATACTCGATATTGCATCCAACACACATACACACACAATTTATTTTGATTTCTATTTCTCGGTCTTACATTAAAAAAGAAGCTTTCATGGATAAAACAATGTAGGCATGTTTAGCAACAATATAAAAATAATTTGCTGTTGCCTTGTTTCCAGAATACTTCTTGAGTTCTAGTCTACAACTGCAGCTCTGGGCTTTCTGGATTTCATCCTGCTTAGTTCTGAGATCAAATGAGCTGTTAGCAGGTTACTACATATATGAGGTTATTTAGTGCACGTCCATCTGAAATAATCATAGCTCATTTCCATGTCAAAGTGTTTAGGGCCAAGGTATTCTAAAATCAAATGCTGGCATGGTTATAAGGACTACATTGACATCACAGCACAACCATCTGGCCTGTTTGGGGGCATTTCAGTCCCATGGAGTGTAACTGCACATGGACAAGTTTTCTCTAGCTGGCAGTTTGGAATTTATCCCAGCTCAGGAACAAATGCAGGATATTCACTATTCAAAGTCATCAGAATACAGTGTTAGCCAAGTAACTGCTTCATTAATCATTTGCCATGAAACACAAAGTTAAAAACAATCAGTTTTATTAACGAAGGTCTTCCCAGATCAGCATCCAACTTTTTCTTCACCTTCACCTTCACCTGATCCCTCTTTTAAGAAAAGCTTGTTGTATTCTTTCTGATACACAGTTCAGACTATGATAGTCTACTTTATATAAGCTTTGCATTTTTTCTAGCCATTGCCTTTTAAAGAATGTTTTTTTCCCCAGAAACTCTAAAAAGATTGCCCTTTCCTTGAATTCCTCCTATATTGTGCGAGCGCTTAATTATCAATTTTAGCTGGGAAATTTTCAATTGTATAGCATACTGGGCTGTTTCCTCTTTTTATTATTGCTGAAGTGCTTCTTATATTATTTTAAGCTATACCGATTGTATCATTGTCCCGCTGATCTGCCATATGGCTTTCCAATTGTGTTCTTAACCAATAACAATGAATGTAGCTATGTTCAATAGCTAGACTGAATTCTGAATCTTCTAATATAGGCTTAATAATTGGAAGGAGCACTGGGGTTGCTGCTTGTATTTTTTGGGAACAGCTGGTTGCACTCATTACCTCTAGCTGAAGAAATTGAGGAAAATCTGCAAATCCTTCACTTATCAAAAATATGACTAGGTAAATACTGGAGATCCAGGGTTTTTTAGTGTTTTATTTGTTTTATTTATATAACATTCAATTTTCATCAAACAGTGTGTGGTCTGGGTACAGTTATTTTTGAACAATCGTGATATACACATATTTGCTGTGCTATTCATCACTGTAATTTTTTTAAAAAAAACAAATTTCTATTTTTTTTAAAAACACACAAACATACAATCTTTTCAGAATGAGCCATTGATCCAGTCATAAATAGGTACACTTACTAATTTCTCTTTAACAAAAGCTTTTTCCAATTCCCCACTAATTACCATCCTTTTTTTTAAAGAAAAAAAGAAAAAAGAAAAAGAAAATATCTAACTTATATTAATTTACACAAATCAATTACCTTTCTATTATTTCACCTCAAATCTTAATTTCCAAATAACACAACTTAATATTCTATACCATTAGTGCCATAAATTCTATATAATTAAAAATGTCTTAAAACCCATTACCTAAATCTTAAAATCCTTAACCAAATATCATTTCAATTTCTTTTTCTTTTAACATGGATGGATATATTTTAAAAACATAAATCATCAAAATATTTACATGATATTTTAACTGTTAACATTTATCATCTTCATTTTACTGTTTATCTCAACATAGTCACCTTTATTTTAACTCTTAATCACAACATAATCATTTCATTATTAATATTAATTCCAGTATAATCATCTCCCAGCATATAATCTTTTTTTTTTTTTATTTATTTATATGCCGCCCTTCTCCGGAGACTCAGGGCGGCTTACAATGTGCTCAGCAATAGCCTTCATCCTTTTGTATATTTTATACAAAGTTAGCTTATTGCCCCCACAACTGGGTCCTCAATTTATCTACCTTAGAAAGGATGGAAGGCTGAGTCAATCTTGAGCCTTGGCAAGATTCGAATCTTCATCTTAATCATCTTCTTTTGGCTATTAATCTCAGCATAAGCTTCTTAAAATTTTACTGTTATACCCAGGATAATCATCTTATTTTGCTGTCAAACCCAGCATAATTATCTTTATTTTTACTGTTATACCCAGTAGAATCATCTTTATTTTTGCTGTCTCTCCCAGCACAATCACCTTAATTTGCTGCCTATCCCAGCATAATCACTTTTTTATTTTACCATCCATCTATATGTTACTTATTCATGTTCAATCACATTATCATCTTTATAACATTTTAACATTGAGACTTAGTTCTTGCACCAAACACATCCTTATATAAATTAATAAATTTCTGTTAACATATTCTATTCCTCTTATATTCTAACTCCTCTCTTTATTTCCGTTTTATATATCTATAACAAATTCTTCTCATATTCATATTCATTCTTATTCCTCTATAAAAAGCTCCTTTTTATTATTACTATCCATATTTACATTGCTTTTTCATTTTTAATCACATTGTTTTTATCTTCTTTTTTCCAGCTGTGTACATCTTATTCCTCATTTTCTTGTCTGTTTCCGTATATTTCATTTCAATTTCAATGTTCTCAATTAAATTCTCCATATATCAATTTAGTTCTTTTTCTTACTTCTATTTCAAGCAAATCACATCAATTTTCTTCTTTTGTTCCTGCATCAATTAGTCTAATTATAAGAGTTGCATTATATTTTCCCTTTCTTTTCACCAAAGTCCAGCCTCTTGCAGTCAAAGAAAAAGCAGCTCCACTGCCAAAAATCCCACGGATGTTATCTGTAATATTCACAATGTTCCCAAACAAAAAGCAAGTTACAATGTTTCTTTTGGACCAGAAGGCGTCTCTCTACAATCCACAATTTCCATTAGTCATGCAAATCGCCATTTTGTTTCAATTATATAATGTTCCTGCTTGATTCTCTCCTTCTTCTTATTTTAAAAATAATAATTCTTCTTTTCTTTAATAGTCCAATTCAGATTTAAAGCTTGATCAATTTGGAATCAAGTCACAATGTTTATTTTTCTAATTCAGTCTATTCAAACATCAATTTTCAATCGGGTCTTTTTCTTTTTTTTTTAAAAAAAATCATTCTAAAATCTTCTATGCCCCATAGTTCCTCAGCCATTGTTTTAAGTCTAGGGGTCTTACAAATAAAGAGCCATTACTCCAAATGTTGTTTCTAGCCTGGGTTGGTTGTCACTCACCTCGCTTCAAAGAGCATAGTTCCTTTCTGCTTTCCTCCTGCACATCACATAGCCGGTTTGTCCCAGCTTCGTGGCAGTCGCCATGGCTGCGGCCCCCCACCGCCGACTTACAGAGAGTTCCCTCTGATCTCTGAGGAATTTGCCTGTTCCTCTTGGTCATCCGAGGTGCCTCTCTTTCTACCCCGTCCCTGCAGGACGGTTCTGGTCCAGAGACCCATCGGCGGCAGTTCGGCAGTCAGGATTTTCGCTGGGCTCCTCAGAGCCCACTATTTCCTCGGCTGTCTCGCCGTGACACCAAACCGGAAGTCTGTAATATTGATAATATAATAATATGATAATATAATAACAATAATATTTAACATCATCTTCTTTAACAACTCTCCACTTTAGCATTTCCTCCTTTTATATCTCCTCCTTTCTAATTTCTGTTTCTATTGTCTAGCCATTGATAAAATATGTCCCATATCAAAAAATATTCAGTTTCTTCTTTATCCTTAATAGTAAGTATTAATCTATCCATTTCTGCACATTCTAATATTTTCTTAATTACATCCCCCTCCTCAGACGGAATCTCATCATTTCCCCATTGTTGCGCAAATAAAATTCTAGTTGTGGTTAATACAGTATATCCAGTTTTTGTTTTTCAAATAAACTTCAACTTTTTTTTTCACAGAACTAACCCATCTGGAGGTCACTAGACTGAGAAAGACTGCAGTGTAATGAATCTTTCACTCATCAATGGAGAGTCTGGGAATGAGTTGTTAGCACAAATTTAATGTAATCTCTTTATATTGCTGATTAATAAATTTGTTATTTTCCAAAGTAATTTCCACTTTCTGTTTTATATTTCAATAGTGAAATGTGTATATCATGATGATGTAATATGCATATATGCATATAATCACATATCTACCCACCATACTATTCCCATTTTGGATAAAACAGATTATGTGAAGTGTAGAAAGGGAATATAAGATAGTAAGATAGGGAAACTGAAAAATCCAGTCTAGGGAAGATATTTAAGACAAGGCTATTACTTAGATAAATGAAAGCAAGGGGCTGCTACATTTTTCATTGGGTTTTTTTTACATGACAAGGGAAGGAGATCATTTGGCCCAATAATAGTCCAGAATAATAATAATATTCTTTTTTTTGGGGTGGGGGTGGGGGGAGGGAGTCACTTTTTCTTGGTGGACTTTGAACAAAAGAGAGCATGTTAGTAAATTAGAAGGAGGACGCAGCTCACCATTATGCACTGTAAGGTAGTTCAGATTCACAGATGGACTTATCTATTGCTCTTCACAACAGACCTCATTTGAAACGGTGAAATGATACAGTTCGTAGAGTCACTGCCACAACAGTCAGGAGCAGATACAAATTAAATTGTTTTGTGACAAAGATAAGATCCTGTCGCTTCCCTTCCCCAATACACAGGCAGATATAAAACATATATCTCTACACGTTTCTGGCAGTTCCTATATAGATTTGTGATTGGATCAGATCCTAGCCTAGCAACCAAAGAGACAATCTCTGCTTTTGCAGAATAAACAGTGAGGCTTTAGTGGCACTTACAGCCTAGGGTTAACTCTTAAAAGGATAAGATGCACACTATGCCAAATTTTTTTTCCAAAGTTGGAACAAGATGATGGGAATGTATGGGTTTAAGTAGAAAGATGCGTACAACATACTAAACAGATGCATCTGAAAGCAATTTTGGCTTACACATTTGTGAGTCAGCAGTATCAAAGGTCTTTTTTGAGGGCAATGCAGTGGGTTTTGCAATCTTCATGTACTGGGGTGGAAGGATGAAGCCCCTCTGGGAATAGAAAACGAATGGCTCCATTAGTCAAAGTGGTCACTTTTTCATTTCAGTGTGTTTATTACTTTACTTCCGTACCTGGTCATAAAATGATTTATTACCAATCTCCATATTTTATTATCTTGCCTTACACATCTTTCATCAAAGGAACTGACCATTATTCTCAGCAGTCGTTCTAATAATAAAAGAAGTCTGTTAATATGATTTCCTCCATAGGCCATTTAATATTCATTATACCCAGATAAGGTAAATGATTTATGCAGTGGAAGTAGAAGGAAGAGAGACCTATGACTCTGTAGAGAACTGAAATCTTCAGGTATGGGCAATAGTACCAGCTTATATCTCAATCATATCAAGTGACCCATGTAGACTTCACATCTTACACTTGAAAATGAGCTCTGAGCATAGCCTGAACACAAAGCCTTTGCTCTTTTTGCATAGAAAGCTGAATCTTCTCTTCTTCTGTACTATCCAAATTGACATTCATTTTGACCATGAGTGAGAAGCACATAAAAACCCTAAAACATCTTGCTGCAAAGAATAACATATTTCTTGAGGAAGAAATGTCTGTCCCCAAGTGTTCATTATACCAGTTTGCCAGTGTATTTGCATTAGTGGTAGGTATATTGCAGTGGTGGATTGCTACTGGTTCACCCCAGATCGGGCAAACCAGTAGCGGCAGGGGCGGGAGGCTCTGCCCACCTGCCCGGATTCTTCTGCACATGCACAGAAGCGTCAAACGTGAGTGCGAGCGTGCCCACAAGCGAACCGGTAGCGATGGGTTTTGAAACCCGCCTGGTATATTGGCAAAGGGGAGGGAAAGGAAAGTGAGGTCAAAGGGAAATTTGAAATACCAAGAGTACAACTAGTGATCAATCAATTATTAGCAATGACTGTTCACAAAAGCAACAGCAGGAAGAAAGGATCCAGACCCTATAGCCGTCAGTAAAACAATGTATATATCAGCAATATGAAATCTTTAGTCCATTCAAGCCATAGGTATTCATCTTGGTGAATTATAATTTAGCAGAATAAGAACTCAATTTGTACAAAACAGGTCTAGTTCATGGTCTGTGACATGCAGATGCTGAGACACTGATATGTCCTAGAGATTTTGAAACTATGTTGATCTCTGAGGCAGGCCTAGTCAGGAAAACGACATGGCAGAGTTTGCAGGAATGTTATTTGTTATGGAAAGGTAAAATCTTGAAAGCCAGTCCAACTTTCTCTCTGTTCCATCTTATAGACAACAACGTTTGAATTATTTGTGAAAATAATACAGTTGGATACAAATAAACAAAATGGAGGTGTGGTTGTTATGAGTTTCTCATTTTTTTAAGACTGTATCCCTCCCTTTTAATGGCTCTCTTATTCTTCCCTTCTTTCCAAGATCAGCTCTATGTTCTTCACCGTGGCAAGATTTGTGCCTAATTATTCTCCTATGCAAATGAGCACAAACTGCATTGCTTCCATGAGCTGGAACACATTTGCAGAAGGCACCCTTTTTAAAAATCATGTACATTCCTCATGATATCCTTCCATCCTTCTGAGATCGGTAAAAATGAAGACCCAGATTGTTGGGGGCAATATGCTGACTCTGTAAACCACTTAGAGAGGGCTGTGAAAGCACTCTGAAGCAGTATATAAATCTAAGTGCTAGTGCTATTGGTATGATATGGCCTGGCATATGGTTGGTTGCCCTTGCTATTAGAAGGAATACACACATAATCTTCAACAGACTTTTAACATAAATGAATCCATCTACATTTCTGTACATTAAAAGTCTGTTGAAGATTACATAGATTACTTCCCCTTTTAACAGCTTTTCAACATAGGACTATATTTAGTCAACATAGGACTATATTTAGTATCTGGATGATTAAAAGGTAGTTTTCCCTCCCCTTATTTCTATCCATGCTTGTAGATAGACTTGTATACTTACTGAGGTAATGAAACACGGCCATTCTAGGCCATAGGCCTAGAGGGTGCAAAAAGGCAAATGTAATCTCACTATTCTACATCCTTAAAGCTTTTCCCCACTACCATCATTTCTAGATTCCAGAAGTCAGTGGTCCCCTTTCATGGATGACTGCACAAAGGAAAACATTTCATTTGTCATATTAGGCTTGACTGCAAACTATTTTTGTTGTTGTATTAAATGCAATGGCAGCGTCAGCTGAATTGTGCTAACCTCTCTGAGAAATTGCATTAATCAGCAATATAGCAAAACCCATAAGCCAAATTGCAGGGAACTCTTCTCTTTTTGTGCCTTTTGGATGATTGCACAAAACTACTGCCAAACAAGCTGTGCAAGCTGCCACCCCAGCTGGAAATACTTCTGCTTAGCAACCAATAAGCATGATTCTCAACAGCTTTTAAAAGTTATGACTAATTCTATTTAGCCTCATTGTAAAGTAATGCCATTGGCCAGCCAATAGTTCTGCTCATTAGATGAATAGAATGGCTCTCAAATTGTCATAAAAGTCTCTCTTAACCCGCTTTTAATGAGGCTATTTCAGTTCTATGGGTCTCCTGTCGGATGCAAGATAGGAATGTAATATGTTCCATGAATCCACTTGCTGGTTTCTTATGGAAGAAACAACATAGCTCAACTATCAACATTTCAGAAATAGAATGGACTCAAGCATTGGACTCTAGGCATGCAACGTTATGATTAGTTTTCAATCCAGAATGCATAATTTTCTTTCTGTGTTACCACATCGACTGAAAATAATGATAAACAAGTTGTTTTGGTATATCCAGATGAGGTTTGTATTGTGCAGTCACCCCATCTGGTTGATGTAATTTAATAGGAATAGGGAAAAAAACATCATATGTATTTTGCCAGCATTTTTCCTTTTTTAAGAACAAAACTTTGACCAAGAAGGAAAAAAAGAATGGGATGTGCCTAACATCTATTGACTTATTGTGTTAGAACCCACCCTGCCTAAACACCTTAGCTGGAATTTAATTTTCTTTTTTTTCCCAGAAAGTTTCTAACTGTAAGCGATCCCCTTCTTTCTTGAAACAACCAACAAAACAACATCTGGATGGTCACAGTGATTCTCACCAATTATTCTGAAAAGGCTTCCAGGCTTCATTTGCCAACTGTTCACATTAGGAGGCTAAATTGGATTTAACAGATTCAACTAAGTCTTCTTTCTACTTCTTAGGTGATACTTGACATAAGATTTCTGAAAGTCCCCCCTCCAACTTTCTATTCAGTGTCCTTAGTGCTGGAAAGGTTAAATAAACAAACAAACCTAAGAGAGAGGGGTGAAGGTGGTTATATTGGGACAGTTCCTATGGTAGTGGAAGTGCATGGGATTGGGGATGGAGAATGGAAAGCAAAAGATTCAATTCTCTGTTTTGGAGCTTGTTAAGTGTGTCAGAAATAGGCACATCCCACCTCAGTACTTTGGTTTCTTAGAGTTTAAAAAAAAAAAAAATCAGTTTCCTGAAGTGGGTGGCTTTGTTTTTTTTAAAAAAATCAATTCCATTTTGAAAAACCAGTTATCAGAATAATTAATGAGAAAAAGTGGGATATATAGGCTTTGATTAAATTGCTGGTTGTTTTAAACCCACACTGCCTTGAGTGATAATAGTAATAACAGGGTGCTAATAATGAGCAGCATCAGATAAAACAATGATTTTTGCATATTTAATTATTTGAGTCTGTATTCTCACACACAGACATGCAATTTTCTAGTATTAAGCAGATGAAAAAGATAACAGTATGAACTGTAATCAAACGAACAAGTCAACAAGTACTAAAACAGTCATCCTGAGCTTCACTGGCTATGTCAAACTCTGAAATGCCCTATCTTCTTGTGCAGTCTATGCACAGAACATGAAGCCACACAGTCCAAGAACACACAATGAAAAAAACTGGCTCCAGATCAGCAAAGAAGTGACTGTATAATCCCTTCTTTGTTTGTTCAACCTAGATGCTGAATGAACTGAAGCTACAGTGGGAGAAGATAAGCATAGGTTTGCAATTGGATAACAACAGTACTATAGCAGTTCGACTTATATGCCACTTCATAATGCTTTATAGCCCTCTCTAAGAGGTTTACAGAGCCAGCATATTCCCCCCAACAATCTGGGTCCTCATTTTACTGACCTCGGAACGATGGAAGGCTGAGTCAACCTTGAGCTGCTCAGAATTGAACTCCTGGCAGTGAACAGTGAGTTAGCCTGCAATACTGTATTCTAACCACTGTGCCACTATGTCTCCTTGAAGGAGAAAATTTCAATAACTTGTACCATGCTGGTGATATTATCCTGACAGCTTGAAAAGCAAATGATCTGGAAACTCTAGTAATGAAAGTCAAAGAGCACAGTGAAAAAAATAAGAATGAGACTATAATTAAATACAGAAAGAAATAAGGAAAACCAAATTAATGACAACAGGTATAGCAATCCTCGTTAGAATTGACAATGAAAGATATTGAAATGATAGACAGCTTCTGCCATTAGAGGACTGACTATATTAAAGAATCCAGCAGTTGGGGCATACCCCACAACCCTAACCATATTAGGGTTAGCAATGAAGGCCTTGGAAAAGATAGTCAGCTGTCATACTTACAAAGACCAGAATCATATAAGCAATGGTTTTGTTTGTGACAGTCGTTAGATATGTTTTACTTTACTTTGAAGAAGCATGATAGAAAGAATACCAATGCTTTTGAACTTGGGGAAGATTTCTGAGAATACAGTGGATAGCAAAGAAAAAGGATGATAGCATAATTCAGAGTTCTCATTCAAGGGACAAACAACTAGATCCAAATTATCATATTTTGGAGACATTATATAAAGACACAGCTCCCTTGAGAATCCCATAATGCTGGGAATGGTGAAAGGAAAGAGAAATTGTGACCAGAAGCCAGATGGATGGACCTGATTATGATAAGAATGATTTTTTTTTAAAAAAATTGAGATATGCAGTATTTTCATTGAGAAAATAAAAGGTGTCGTTGAGGACAGATTATTTTGAGGCAATTGTATCTATGTGACTACTAAGAGTTGACAGCATCTTGACAGCATTTAATTGTTTGAACTGATATTCCAGTCTGATTCAGAGAACAAAACAATTTTATATGAGTTTGGAGATAGGCAGTATTCAAAGAAGCTTTTGCCCTGGGTAATAAAGTGTTAGTAAACACCTAATAGTGTTGATATTTTTGGAAGAAATAGAGCATTGTATTCTATTTTCTAATGGCAACCGGACCGTTGCTTTTTATCATCCTCATCCCCAACCACAAAAACTACTCTCAGATGAGCATGGCTAAATTTCTTTTTGGTAAATTTCTTTTGGTACGTTTGATAATTTTTCTTTCTTCTCATGCATAAACATAGTTAAAATGCATAAATGAATGTGCAATGTTTTCAAAACCTTGCAAAGGATCTGCTCTTAATCTAATGCTCATTTGAATGCAGGAGTGTCACTTTGGAAAGTCAAGGGAGAGTGGATACAAATATAATCATTCAATGGTGATGGTGGCAATGCATGTGCATAATAAATCCTTACATTTATTGAGTCCTGCTGTGTTCAATGGGGCTTATTGCCTAGTAGGTGTGTTTAGGATTACAGCCAGAGCAATCCTATGAATTTGTCATACCAATGGTCCATTAACATTGCTGTAACTAAGTCAAGATTGTGTTTTATTTTTTTATTTATTATGAAGTATATATTCCTCCTTCCTGTTTATGTTCTATGTATTCCCAACTGTAAAAGTGAGAAGGCATGTAGCAATACAGAGAAATACCCTCACCGCCCACAGCATATTAGTGGCTTCTGGAATGTTCTAGCTGTAGAGTGACAAGCCAGATCTGCTCCCACATTGCCTTGGCATGGAAAAAACAACAACAATCCATATTATTATGAGGGATCCTAGTGCTCTCTGAGCTTGATTGTATTCTTGCAGACATTACCCAAACTAAGTAACTTCATCAATGCTAGAAGGGAGTGAGGTTTGCTGTCATTTTAAATTATAGCGGCTTTCCCTGTCACTGTTGGTGGGTGTGGTCTTGGTAGTTCTTTGATTGGGCTGTCATTAGCTTGTTTGGCAGTTCCTTCACTGTTATTGTTTACTTCCTGATTGTTGGTCCGATAGTAATCTTGGTGTTAATCTATGCTCATCTGGGTGTTGATTGCTGGTGGGGAAATATTTTAGTCTTTTTGTTCCCTTTTGGCTTGTTGGTGATCTCTTTTGTACAATATGTCAATATTTTTCATGTCTGAGTGTCTATGGCCAATTTGTCAGAGTACCAGGCTTCCAGGAATTTTCTAGTACAAGTTGTCCTCAACTTACACCAGTTTGTTTAGTGACCGTTCAAAGTTACAATGGTGACTTATGACTGTTTTTCACACTTATGACCATTGTGGCATCCCCATGGTCACATGATCAAAATTCAGACACTTTGCAAGTGACTCATATTTATGATGGAAGTCAAATGGGGGAGCCAGGTTCACTTAAAGACTGTGATTAACTTAACAATTGCAGTGATTCACTTAACAAATGTAGCAAGAAAGGTCGTAAAATGACGCAAAATTAACTCAAATGCCTCACTTAGCAACAGACATTTTGGGCTCAATTGTGGTTGTAGGTCGAGGATTACTTATTTATTTGGATTTGGTCACAGTTTCCCATTTGAAACTCTGGTTAAGTCTGTCCATGTGTTGTGAAATTATGAAGTGTTCATCATATTTGTGCTGACTGCTAGTTGGTATTCATGGATGCGTCTTCTGCCTGTTTGTTCTATATAGTGGCTGTTGCAACCTTTATACTATATGTTGTAGATCATTCCTGGTTTTTTTTTCTGGGGACTCTGGGTCATATTATTGTCCTTCACACACTTAGCTTTACCTTCTGGACACACAGATTTCAGAGACTGTTCTTCAACTATCTTGTTGAGCTGCAGTGGCGCAGTGGTAAGATCTGCTGATCATTGGCTGCCAGCAGTTTGGCAGATCGAATCTCACCAGGCTCAAGGTTGACTCAGCCTTCCATCCTTCCGAGGTTGGTAAAATGAGGGCCCAGATTGTTAGGGGCAATATACTGACTCTGTAAACCACTTAGAGAGGGCTGTAAAAGAACTATGAAGCGGTATATTAATCTAAGTGCTATTGTTATTGCTATTGTTATTTTCAGAATGAGTTTCATATTTTACCTAGCCTACGCAACTCTGCAGATATAGAAGCTGGAATCTATGATATCTTCAAAGCCTGCAAATAGGATTTTGACAGGAAGCCACATAGAAAAAGAAGATTTTTAGTAGGATATCCCGGCTAGCTAGGGTAGCCAGTCAGAGCCTCGGTGGTGCAGTGGACTAAAGTGCTGTTAAGTGCTAGCACTTAGCTGCCAGCTGCCTGCAATTAGTGCAAGTTCGAATCTCACCAGGCTCAAGGTTGACTCAGCCTTCCATCCTTTCGAGGTAGGTAAATTGAGGACCCGGATTGTGGGGGCAATAAGCCAACTTTGTATAGAACAACACCGCTTTGGGGGGGGGGGACGAAAGCCCTAATAAGCAGGTATATACAAAAAAGTATGCAGGCTATTGCTATAATGCATTGTAAGCCGCCCTGAGTCTACAGAGAAGGGTGGCATATAAATTGGACTAATAAATAAATAAATAAACAATTCCAGTAGAAGATTGGAGAGGCTTTCCCCTCTTCACACAGTCCATATGAATGCTTTGGCACTTTCCACAATAGGCCTCCCTCCACTCTCCATTTTTGCTTCTTTGGGCTCAGCTTATTATCACAACAATAACCAAAGTGATTTGAAGCTGTGATAGTAGGCCTCCTTATCTATGATAGACATTAAGTGGCCAGTCAACAGAGAAGAGACAGACTCACAGACCAGTGGTGAAATCTGAACCGGTTTGCTATTGGTTCACTGGCCGCGCATGCTTGCTGCGTGCCAAGCACGTGCTGTGCATGCGCATGCGCAGTTCGCACCAAAAGGAGGCTTGGGAAGGTAAGTAGAACAGCAGGGTGGGGGGTGGGGGTGGGGAAGGATCTTGGGAACCTTTTTAAAACCTTTTTAAAGCATTTTTTTTACTACCGGTTCAGGCAAATAGGTAATAAAAAAATGCTTTAAAAAAGTAAATAAACGGTTTCCAAGATCACAGCTGTGCTGTGCGATTGTTAGAACCTTTTTTTTTTACTTTTTTAAAGCATTTTTTTTACTACCGGTTCAGGCAAATAGGTAATAAAAAAATGCTTTAAAATAGTAAAAAAAAAAAAAAGGCTCGGAGAATCACAGCTGTGCCGCGCGATCATCCGAGCCTTTTTTTTTACTTTTTAAAAGCATTTTTTAACTACCTAGTCGCCCGAACCGGTAGTAAAAAAATGCTTAAAAAGTAAAAAAAAAGTTCCAACAACCGCACGTCGCTCAGCTGATTGTCGGAACTTTTTAACACTTTTTTACTACCAGTTCAGCAAACCGGTAGTATTTTTTCCTACCGGTTTGAGTGAACCAGCCTGAACCGGTAGCATTTCACCCCTGTCACAAACGTAGTCATGGTGAATGGCAGAGAACACTGGCCAGTCCTTGCCCCTGAATGCAGAGCCTCACTCTTATGATGGTTGCAACAAGCAGGGGGTTTGAAGAGGGTTTCTGTGGAAGTGAGAGGCAATGGTTGTTGCAGTCAGTCATTTTCTACTGAACTGTATGAGCAACTTATATGAAGTAGTCTCAGAAATAGGACTACCAGTCTTTGATACTGAACTGGGTTTCCATGCTTTTTAATGTTACAAGATAGACAGAAGAAAAACAGAGAAAGCTTTTTTTTCCTGCTCCTGCTGAGGATGAATTTGCTATTACATATCTGTCCAATACTTTGTAGAGATACAAATATCCAGTTAAAAAAAAGAAGTTTGATAGCTTCAATAGGAATAAATAGATAATTCCCAAATTGAATCATCAGTACAGGAGGGATATTTCTGTGGGTCAACCAAACTTAAACACCAAGAAGAGAACTGGTATGTGTATGTATACCAGTATTTATTTATTTATTTATGTATTTATTGGTTCGATTTATATGCCGCCCTTCTCCGGAGACTCAGGGCGGCTTACAATAACGCTGCCCAGGGCGGCGTTAAGCAATAGCCTTCATACTTTTGTATATACCTGCTTAGTAGGGCTTTCAGCCCCCCCTAAGTGGTTTTCTTTTTTATACAAAGTCAGCTTATTGCCCCCACAATCCGGGTCCTCATTTTACCCTACCTCAAAAGGATGGAAGGCTGAGCCTGGTGAGATTTGAACTTGCAGTAATTGCAGGCAGCTGGTGTTACTTAACAGCATTTTAGTCTGCTGCGCCATCACAGACACAGGAAGCCAGTGGAATGTCAATATTGACATTTTTTCTACTTAGGATACACACTTTGTTTCTCCTTCCCTCTGCTGGTCATCGTTCTGACCAATGAACTCAGGAAGTCAAGAACTCTGACAACGTTTGCAGGTTCAAGAGATCCTTTATTGAGTACATCTTATCGATACTTAAGAAAGGTGGAGCTAGCTCAGTGGTGGGTTGCCCCCGGTTTGCACCAGTTCTATAGAACTGGTAGTAAAACCGGTGGGAGGCTCCGCCCACTGACCCTGAGGTCATGAAAACACTTCTGCGCATGCACAGAAGCTTCTGTGCTTGCGCAGAAGAGCGCGCATGCGTTACTACCTGTTGCGAACCGGTAGTAAAGGTAAGTAGAACCCACCCCTGAGCTAGCTCTAAATTAGACTCAGGGATAGGTAAAATAATAAGATTTTCTCACTCTCCATCCCCTTTGTCCCTCAGGTTACATGGGCCAATCAGTCCAGGAGTAGGTTCCCACTCCACTTTGACAAATGTCCATTGAAATAACCTTGGTTCACATGCTGTCTGGGAGATATTGTGACTAGCCAGCCAAGGCACCACATTTCTGAGTCCCCCCCCCCTGGTCTCCCCCCCTCCCCCTTGAATAGCAACCAAGAAATGAAGCAGAAGTAAGCAAGTCTTCAGCTGAAGTCGTTTTACAAGTTGACATTGCCCATACTAGACTGTTGGAAAAAGGACAGACCCCCTCTGAACTAATTGCTTGTGTTTAGCTAAATCCAAGAGTCCTCCGCTTCAATTTGCGCCCAGCAGTTCTCAGCCTCCTCCCCAATTTGGTTTCTTCTAGGCTCTTTAAGTTATTTATCTTTTGCTTCAATGCTCCTCCCAGAAGGAGCTGGACATTGCTTTCAGCTGAGCTCCAGACCATCCCTAGTTAGGAAGCTGTCATCCAGCCTGCCTTGCTTAATGTCAGCTGAAGACGACATGAGATGACTTCAGATTTTTCTCTTGGTTGTATCACCTTACTGCTTATACAGAGACATGCAACAAGAAAATTAAATGTTAATAAGATGTGCCTTGAGCAGTATAATTAAAACTTCAGAGCATTTTAAAGTCTGAAAACTGTCAAGCAGTTCTGTTGTAAGCAGCTCTGCTGGTAACATTTGGGCTTTAAAGAATATATTCCAAGGGGATTCAAAGGTCCCTTGTGCTCTATAAGCATAATTCATGACAGGAATAAAATAAAGCAAGCCATGCACTGAGCTAAAATAAATATGCCACTTGTAAGTACAAGAGAATTACACTAAGTAAAATTGGACAAGTAATTAATGCCCACTCTTTTTCTAAGCAAGACCTTTTTCAATATATAAATTGAGAAAGGCTTATATAAAAATGCATGGGTCACAGACAGTTGCTGGGCATATCCCTTGCTTGCTAATGAGGCTAAAGATACCAGCGTGATAAGTGTTGTCAAGGAAAATGTTGCTTGGTAAAAGATAGCAGTTCTGGATTGCTTCTGGAGAGGCAGCAGGAAAATGACTGTTCGGAATAGCAAGCTAGAATGCCAAGTGGCTAACTTGAAGCCAAAGTGATCACAGGGCTAATTTTAATAACATAACACAGTCTTCCAGGGCAGATCAAGAGAGAGAGGACATCACAGCGCTTCAGCTGACTTCTTGATGCCTGAATGCTGCTGCCATGCATTGACACAGATACCCTAACTCAATTGCACTGATTTTTAGTTCTTGCTAATAATTTAGAAAATCTGCCACAAATGTGGGGAAAATGGCTGCCTGCCCAGCACATAAAACGTATCAGTGACATGTTTTGCATTTAATTGATTTTATTTCTTCTCAGGAGAAAGCAATGTGATTTAAAACTAAAATTCACAGACTAAGAACCGAGTCCTATCATTTAGTGCAGGGGTGTCAAACTGGCGCCCTGCGGGCTGGATACATCACATGTAGGCCATGCCCACCTGAGCTCCACAAAGGGAAAAATGTCATGAAAGGTCACATGATGGCAACGTGACAGGGCGACCTTGACACCCTGATTTAGTGACTGTTTTTTTCCTAGTAGATCTTTAACATTTGTCGGCAGCAAATTCACACACCACAACAGTACAGCTTGTGAGCTAGTCTTCCTTCCTCCCTCCCTCCTTCCCTCCCTTCTTCCCCAAAGCAGGGGTTTAAACTGACAGATTGCTGGAGACATACCAGCCATTAAAATATGACCTCCCCTCCCGCAAAGGTGTCATATTCTACTGATGGAAAAAGTAGCATAATTTAAATCAGTGTTTTTCAAATTGAACTTTATGTGAACTTCAACTCCCAGAATTCCACAGCCAGCATGATGGTTGGGGAATTCTGGGACTTTAAGTTTCACAGGTCCTAAAGTTGCCCAATCTGGAAAACAGTGAGTTAAAGGTTTCAAATGACCTAAATACCAGGAAACCAGATGCCATCAAGCTGATCAAAGTGGCTCATTCCTGCTGTAGGGAGTGAGAACTGAAGCTTCAAGAATGACAAGCAGATTTATATAGATCAGGGGTCTGCAACCTGAAGCACTCAAAGAGACATTTGGACCCGTTTCCCACAGAAAAGAGAACACTGGGAGCCACAGAACCCTTCCCGTACCTGACTATTTCTTGAGCAGCCACAAAGCTAGCATATGTAGTTGAATTAAACATTTTGTTTTCTTCTGAAACTTTTCTTTTCTACGATTTATCCATGGTTGTCCTACCGGGGGTTGAAAAGCTCAGTAAATCGCGTGCCAGTTGGTGTTGCACATTGGCGTTTGTGACACGTATTTTGAGTGTCAGGGAGCTGCAGCAGAGGGATTATTATTATTATTTATTTAATTTGTATACCGCCCTTCTCCAACAGGACTCAGGGCGGATGAAAGGAGCCTTGGTGGTGCAGTGGATAAAGTGCTGTTAAGTAGCACTTAGCTGCCAGCTGCCTGCAATTACTGCGAGTTCAAATCTCACCAGACTCAAGGTTGACTAAGCCTTCTGTCCTTCCGAGGTAGGTAAAATGAGGACCCGGATTGTGGGGGGAATAAGCTGACTTTATATAAAAAAGAACACCGTTTACAGGGCCCCGAAAGCCCTACTAAGCAGGTATATACAAAAGTATGAAGGCTGTTGCTTAATTGTAAGCCGCCCTGAGTCTCCGGAGAAAGGCGGCATATAAATCGAACCAATAAATAAATAAATAAATAAATAAATAAATGAAAGAGCCGCATGCGGCTCCAGAGCCACAGGTTGTTGACCCCTGATATAGATTAATGCAACCTTAATTTAACAGCAGCTCTTAAACAGAATTTTCAGACACTGAAAATCTTGCGCATTTTCCATCTTTTAAAACTCCCTAGGTTTTCTTAGGAGAGTAAGGTAACCTTGATTACAGGAAAAGAAAAAGAAAAAGAAACATGTAAGCAGTAGAACAGAGATTATATTGATAAAATAATCGTTCTGGAATACATAAATCCAAAAATAAGTCCATCAGTAAAACTACTGCATCTCTGCAAAAGTCCTTACATAAGAGCTCCACACAAGGGAAATGATTGCTTTGTGTGCACAGAACAGTTCATGCATTTCATAATCTACAAAAAGTGCTTTGGTTAAAGAAGTTGATGTCCCCATTTATACAACTGATCAAAAACAAAAAGAGGGGGAAAAAAACCAATCCTAATTAAATATTTTCCATATTCAAATAACTTAGAGAATGAATTTCAAATCACATCGACATGTTTGAACTGCAAGCAAGTCAAATCATTGTTTTTATCATATTCCTACTGGTTGGGTTCCTATGGCAACAGCAACAACAACAAAGCAACCTGGGGAGAAAAGGCTGGGGGAAATATGATGGAAAAAAAAAGTTCCATGGGCTGCCAAAACAATGGGCTTTAAACACAAGTAGAGCCATGGCAGTTCTACACAGTCTGAAACATATGAAGCTGAATGCAGCCCATCAGCCATACAAGAGGTTTGGAGAGACTGATGCACTGATGTTATTGGAACAGAGAAATAATATGTTGGGGGTGGGGGGGCATTCTTCCAGACTGTTATAATTGCCTGGTTCCTACTGAATATCAAATATTTTTGCCAGATGGTTGGAGGCTGTCATATCTAGGACTTAATTTGAACCAGCTGGACAGGACAGCTGGGTGAGTTGAAACCACTTTCATTTATAAGCCCAGACTTCCTCATCAGTTAGAATCCCAAATGCACCCCATCTCTGAAGCATCTTTGTAAGAACTACACTTATTCATCTTGGAGACCCCCAAGTGGAATGCAGTGTAACAGATTGCATAGGGCCGTGATGGCGAACCTCTGGCACGCGTGCCATAGGTGCACGCGGAGCGCTCTCTGTGGGCATGCGAGCTGTCGCCCAGCTCAGCTCCACTGCACATGCATGGGTGCTTTCCGCCGACTAGCTGATTTTCAGGTCTGCCCTGCAAGCGGGAGACATGCTCGCATGCGTGGGGGGACCTACCTTTCTCCTCACTTTCTGCTGCCTGTGTCTTCCCAGATCTCTGGAGATTCCCCTCCCAGTGCTGTTTTGGGAGACGAGGCTTTTACCCCGGTCCCAGCCATTTTGGGAGGCAAAGGCTCCCCCCCCGGCCATTTTGGAAGGCAAAGACTCCCCCCGCAGCTGTTTTGGAGGTTCCCCCCCCAGCCATTTTGGGAGGCAAAGGCTCCCCCCCAGTGCTGTTTTGGGATGTGAGGCCAAAAGGGGGGGGTCTCGCGCGCATGTGCAGAGGGAGGGGGGGTCATGTGCACATGGGGGGGTTGGGTACATGTGCAGGGGGGGCATGTGGGAGGGCCATTGCATTATGGGTCTGGGCATGTGTGTGCATGCGATACTGTGTGCGTGCCCACTTTTGGCACACAAGGAAAAAAAGGTTAGCCATCACTGGCATAGGGGTTCCATAGGATTAAGCTTTTGAGACCGTGGTCTTATGTAGACCTCCCTGAGAATATGACCCTGGAAGTCAATAGGATTGTTTCTAATAGAAAGGTATAGATTGTCTTGTGCATTGCCTTCCCTTCTAAGATTTACCCTCTGTGCAGGGGTGAAATCTACTTACCTTCCCTACCGGTTCGGAAGCGTGTGCACTGTGAGCGTGCTTGCTCTGCTTCCACATGCGCTATCGTCACATCCGACTTTGGAACCTCTGCACATGTGCAAAGCCTTCTGTGCATGCACAGAGGGTCAAAAACAGGTTACTTCCTGGTTCAGGAAGTAATGACGTCCGGCTGGGTGGGCGGAGCCTCGTGCTGCCGCTGCTACTGGTTCGCCAAACCACATGCCGCCGCCACTACTGATTCACCCGAACCGGTGCAAACTGGTAACATTTCACCCCTGCCTCTGTGTGTCCAGAAAATAGGGCTGTGCAGGTTTTAAATGAGATTAAGAAGAAGTGCTCTGGACCATGCGCAGAAGCGTGCGTGGCACTGTTGCAAACCGGTAGTAAAGGTAAGTAGAACCCACCCTTGGTTTAATCTATCAGGAAAGAGATGACTAGTTGAAATTTGATAATAAAGAATGAAAGAAATAGGAGAGTTTGTGATTAAAGAAATGGGACACTAGAATCCCAATTAGATTAAGATGTGCAGCTACAGAAATTGAATACATAAATAAAATAAAATGAAGTTCCAGGCAAGAAAAGAAAAAAAAGGAAACAAGCCCTTTATTCTTGAACTGAAAACATAACAGTGAAATTTATAAAATGACAGACCAAGGTATGACACTTGAGACACTTCAAAGGATTCTTGAAAAACTGAGAGAGAAACTTATATCTAAACTGACAGCATGCATTTTTTGAAGTAGACTCTAAAGAAGAAATGAAAGATGAGAAAGAGAACAATGTAGAAGAATTTATAGGCCGACAAGATGAAGAGGTGAAACAAACTCCAGCTGATGTAGAAATATTGGAAAATAAAGAAATTGCGGATTATAAGGCAGAGATGACAGGCAGAGTGGGAACACAAATGGTAAACTGGGAAAGAAAAGCTGACCTTGGTGAGGATTTATTCCTGGATTTATAGAAGAGGGTTTTCTATGGCCTTGAAGAATTTTTTGAGATGGGAGAAAAAAAGTTTGAATGGATTTTCAATCTTTCAACAACAGGATGAAATAAAGATCAAAATTGTTAGAAGCAAAAAAAAAAAAAAAAAGGAAATATAAACTCTGATCAATGTTAAAATAAGAAATATTTCTATAAAATGGACTTTTTGCCAGCTCTTGGAAAAATGATGATTTTTGGAGATTGAATGGATGGGGGCTATAGGAAGAGGTGAGATCTGTATGCAATCCTATAGGGGATGGGAAAATATTAAGTTTGCCTATACTTGTTGCAAGGAAGATTGAGAGTCACTTCTTTAAATATTCTTTATTCTATTCTATTTATTTTCTTCTCTTCTATCTTTTCTTTTTTTTGCAGTTATTTATTTATATCCTGCTTTTATTATTTTAATAAGCAACTCAATGCAACAAACATTTCTAATACTCCTTCCTCCTATTTTTCCTGCAACATGAACCCTTTGAGGTGGGATCGGCTAAGAAAGAGTGACTGACCGAAAGTAAGTCAGCTGGCTTTCAAGGCTAAGGTGGGACTAGAACTCACAGTGCCCTGCATCCGGATGGCCCCCAACCTCCACACCTTCCGCGCCGACCTAAAGACATGGCTCTTTCAGCAAATTCCCTGATCTGCTTGAGTTGAGACATACAACAGGGTTATTATTCAAGAAAGGATTGATGAAGATTTCATTATTGTATAAGTGAACATATAAGTGATGAAACTCAAATATTTTGGCCACCTAATGAGAAGGAAGGACTCACTGGAGAAGAACCTAATGCTGGGAAAGATTGAGGGCAAAAGAAGAATAAGATGACAGAAAACGAGGTGGCTGGATGGAGTCACTGGAGCAGTAGGTATAAGCTTAAATGGACTCCAGAGGATTGTAGAAGACAGGAAGGCCTAGAGGAACGTTGTTTATGGGGTTGCGATGGGTTGGACATGACTTCGCAACTAACAACAACATAAATGAACAGGAGTGTGCTTGAGTGATTTGGAGGATAAGCTCATCTATTCACAACAGAAGTTTACTGTTCATGGAGCAGCTTTAGTTCTGCAGCTCAGAGGACAACAATATGTTTCCCCACTGTTCCTGAAGAGTTAGTCCAGAAGCTTGGGAGATATCTAGAACAATATAATAGGGCAATGTTTCTCAATCTTGGCAACTTTAAGATGTATGGGCTTCAATTCCCAGAATTCCTCAGCTAGCATTCTGGGAATTGAGGGTCTGTGTATCTTAAAGTTGCCAAGATTGAGAAAAACTGTAGTAGTAACTGAAGAAGTTGCAGAGGGAAGAGCAACTGGGATGTCTTCTTCTCTTCTAGGAAGTATTCCCTAGATTTAAAGCTGCAGCATATAAAGGAATTTTGTGAATGGCATTCGTTCATTATCATTTCCATTTCCAGCATATTCTATGTCGAGACCAACTGTTCTTGCAATTCCGGATGTTCTTTATGCTGTGTAGATTAACTTATGCTCTGTTGGATATTATTAGACCTGTTCTCATAAACATGCTATGATTTACAATTATTCAGCTTCGTAGGGAATCAACATGGCAAATTCTGATTTCTACCACTTGTAAAACTTGAAATGGATGCTGCCAGTCTGACATAAGGGGAAGTCCCTACTTATTTAAACATACATGCCCCACCTAGTTCCATTCTATCCTACTACAGTTGCAAGTGTATAAATAGTTTCCTGCCTGGGCAGGGCATTGGACTAGAAGACCTCCAAGGTCCCTTCCAACTCTGTTATTCTATTTCTATTTCTAGTCTTAGGTCTTGAGCCTAATAGAAGGAAATGTTCCCAGTTTTACATTTTCTCATTTTCTGTAATTGCCTGGAAGGGAAGTACCAATTTGTGAAGTAATCTATCCATCAAATTTCCAAAACGATTAATACTGTCTGCCCAGAAAGTTACCCAAGACAATGCTCAATTTTGTAATACCCTTCCCAAACTATTGTAAATATGTAACAGTGGCATGTCAATAATATAAGGGTAACAGCTTACTCTATCATGTCGGAGAATACAAAGTTTTACAATGAGCAAAAGTGGAAAAAAAGTTGCTTACTGTCCCTCACCAAGAAGTTCAAAATTCTTTAGTTGCTTCTGGAGTACATCTCCAGAAATGGGGAAGTCCTTGCAGATATCCTCAGTTGCATAATGTCCAAAAAGGTGAAAACATGGATGTGAAATCTAATTTGGAAAAATGCAAAGCATATTGGCTACTCTGTAGACCTCTGGATAATACTGAATTACAACTTCCAGTTGCCCTATTGAGGCTGCCTAATGTAAAGGTTACTGGTGGGAATTGTAGTTCAAACCACATCTGGTGGATCAAAGTTTCCCATCAAGGGGACATTGCATTCTGCATTAGGTGGAACTTCTGGGATATCTTCAAGGAAAACTTCACAGAGAACCTTGTTCTCTTTCTAATTCAGTATTCACCTAAAAGAGAGTTTTTAGCTGTTGTCAGGCTGGTAGATATCTTCTAAAATGACAAACAACACCATGGTCACCATCATTTCCTTTATTGTTCTTTTGACATCATCATATTACTAAAAGCCTATTCTGCTCTGTGCTTAATTGTCTCAGTACTTAGCTTTTTGGATGAGGAAAAGTGAACTGGGAAATGTATTTTCTTCAGATTAACCTCGTGGAAGGAAAACCAGTTTCTTTCTCCCTTCATCCAGCAAGGTAAAACATAGTGCTGGGTTTTCAAAATATGAGCAAGCAAAATATTTGGTAAATGTTATGCAATAGCTGTTGCTTAGGCAACCACCACCTTGATAGACGCAATGCAGTCTCAGCATGTTTATTTTACATTTGTTTTATCTCGTGTGCTGAAAAAGGAAAATCCTACATTTTCATAGGAAAAAAGCAAAGAATAATTGAACATTTGTTAATGTAAGTCCCCCCATTAAGTTCAATGTGGCTGTGGGCCCAACATTGCAATGAGAAACTGTATTCTTTATCATAATCATCTGCAAAGCTCAGCCATAGATGCCGAATGAATGGAATTACAAATAAAGGTACAAGCGGATCATAATGGAGCCTGCCCATCAAGGTTATAACTTGTGACAGTTGTAAGGGTCAGTCACATGATTGACCTGCTTTTACATTTCCTTTTTATATTGCAGCTTTTAATCTGGAGAATATTTTCTTTTAGAGAAGAAGAAATGCCAGCCCCACTTCCCTCTGCAACCTCTTGAATCACCAGTACATTAAATAAATCCTCTTTGTTTTATAAAAGTTGAAGAAACATACTAGTAAGTTGATTGTAGTGGGAACATGGTAGTTAAGAACTGTGAATGCTAAAACAATGAGGCAGGTAAATTTAAGAAAGAAAGAAAATTACTGCACGAGTCAAAAAGAGGACTGTGAAAATATTTACAGACCTCTCGCATCCTAGACATAAACTGTTTTAATTCCTACCCTCAAAATGACGCTATAGAGCACTGCACACCAGAACAACTAGACACAAGAACAGTTTTTTTCCCGAACGCCATCACTCTGCTAAACAAATAATTGCCTCGACACTGTCAAACTAGTTACTAAGTCTTCACTACTATTAATCTTCTCATCGTTCCCACCACCCATCTCCTTCCTCTTATGACTGTATGACTGTAATTTTGTTGCTTGTATCTTTACGATTTATATTGATATTGTCTCCTGATTGCTTATTTGTACCCTATGACTATCATTAAGTGTTGTACCTTATGATTCTTGACAAATGTATCTTTTCTTTTTATGTACACTGAGAGCATATGCACCAAGACAAATTCCTTGTGTGTCCATTCATACTTGGCCAATAAAGAATTCTATTTTATTCTATTCTAAAGAAAGAAAGAAAGAGAAAGAAAGAAAGAAAGAAACAAAAAGAAAGAAACAAAAAAGAAAGAAAGAAAGGCAGCTGAATGAATCCAAAGAGAGTGACTAGTGCAAGAAAAATAATAATTTAGATTAATCAAAGATAAAAAACGAATAAGGATAAACAATTGCAAAACTAACATATAAAGGAAAAGAGAATGGGTTTAGTGGAAGGGGAGGAAACCCTAAGGGGTTTCCATGGGAGGTGTGGTAATTTAAAGATGACTCTGCAAAAGTGGAGCCTTAAACTGCAGCAAAGAAGAAAGGTACTGGTTACTTGACTGATTTCTTGGAGTCTTTCTGGATAAGGAGCCAATGGTAGATTACCCACATATGCTCTGGATGGCTGCTCTCTGTGAGGAGACTGCAGAACAGCAGATTTGTGGTTAGAGCACTAGGAGATGATGACATTAGCTATCTTGCTTGCAACCACAGAACAGAATTTGTCTTGTCTTGGTTTTCCAAAACATCTAACATGATGGGTACATATGACACATACAATGACAATAACATTTACTTTTTGATTCACTCAGGTTGGAAATTGATTTTATACTTTGATTCAGGGAATACTTCGTCTTTCCTTCCAGTAAGTAATGGATAGCACACTGGAGTTCATTTACCAGCCACCCCTCCCCAAATTATAAGACTTGGTCATGCAAATATCACAGGGTTTTTTGCTAGAAGCTTCAAAACAAGAAAAGCAAAAAACTAGATCTCAGAAAGGATAAAAGTCTGCCAGATAGCTTGTTGCCAGGGAAACAAGGTAGTGTCATATTTGTGATAGATAAATATATATCCATCTAACTCTTTAAGATAATCACTGTTCCACAATTTGAAGATTATAAATGGTTGTAACTTGCCAAAGTCCATTAGGATTGGGACAGGCTATAAATATTGTAAAAACAAACAAACAACCTTGTTTTTTACTCTTATTCCTTTTGATGTACATTTCATTTATGGATCAGATCTCATACTAGTATGAGAAGTGCTTTCATTCCTGCAATGAAACAGCTAGTTGCTCTGTTGAATGCAAGTAGTGGGTGAGTTGCCTACTGATAAGGAAGGAAGGCACAAAATTAAGAGGACTTTGAGAAGAGAAAAGAAACAGGAGGCGAGTGGGGGAAGAGGAGAAAAAAGAGGCAGCTGACATTTGGCCAAAGCAAAGGGAGGGAAAACAAAGGAATGGAAGATGATCAATATAAAAGAATATAAAGTGTGAGTAGCCCCTGTAACAAACTCAGCAAGCATGCTATAAAAAGTTTGAAGGATGACATTTGTTTATGTATCTCTTTAAAAAGAAAGAGTGGCTTCCAATTCCTTCTGTTCACAGAATGTTAGTATGAAATAAAGTTTTATTGTCTATATCAACCAAATCTCTGAATAAATGTGAAAAGTAATATAATACTCTCTAAGATACTAAACTACCAAAAAAAGAACCTGACAAAAAAGTACAGGTAGTTATCAACTTACAACCATTCATTCAGAGACTCTTCAAATTTATGACCATGCTGGAAAAAAAAGCAGGAAACGTTATGAAGAGTCATATCTCTTCATTAACATAGTTGATCTTCAGATCATATTCAGAAAATCTTCTACAAATGTTCTTTCTTCTGAGGAAAGATATAAAGCTATATCATCATTGGATGTGTGAAATTCCCTGTTAACTTCAAAAGAAGTGATATAACTCATCACAGGAGGAAGACCAGACTTTGACCTGTCCATCCCATGAAAGCATCACCACCATTACCTCTTAAGCCAAAATGCATGGAAAAGCATCTTGAAAGGAATGGAAATCGTGGAACTAGTAGGCTGTTCCTCTTGAGTATCCCAGTTTCTTGTAACTGTAAATCAATAAACATAGAGATACTGTATGGAAATGACATGCAAAACCAGGGAATTCCACCTCCTGACTAAAAAGATTTTCTGCTTCTTTGGAGGAGAATGGTTATAGCAATTGATAAAATCTTCTAATCTTTTCACGTCCAACCGTAATTTGTAGAATTCCAGATTTTCACCAAATGTCAGCCTGAACGAAAGCCTGTCATTATTTAGAACGTTTACTTCATATCCCCTTTATTTGGATGTCCACTGGACTTTTGAAGAGATTCTCAATTTTATCATGTTAAAATGTCTTTATTTTTTCTTAGCCTACTGGGAAGAAAGAAGGCTCAAAAATCATAAAAGGCAATCGACACATTTTCTACAAACTTCCTGAAACTTTCCTTAATGTAATTCACAGCCATGTAATTTGCATGGTATGTCTTGGAGCTACATTTGGTTATTCCTTCTGAGTCTGAGTTCTTAGACAGGAATATGCTATTGTGCATTCACTGAAACAGGTAGAAATATCTTTCCAATAATGCATTTAATAGCTTGGTTTTTTGCTTGATTCATTTAATTAAAATTGTGTCTAAAAACGCAGACAATCTAATGTTCTGGAATACAGTTAATTATATGATATAAAAGCAACACAAGGAAAGAAACATAAGAAAAACTCCAAATTCCATATTAAAGCAGTTCTACTAGTTCTATGAGTTCTAAAAAAAATCTTTATTCAGGAAATAGAGGAGAGGAGGAGGGAGGAAGAGGATGAAGTTCCATGTATAGTAGTGGTAAAATTCAATTTTTTTTACTACCAGTTCTGTGGGCGTGGCTTGGTGGGCATGGTGTGGCTTGGTGGGCGTGGCAGGGGAAGGCTATTGCAAAATCTCCATTCCTACCCCACTCCAGGGGGAAGGATATTACAAAATCTCCATTCCCACCCCACTCTGGGACCAGCTAGAGATGGTATTTTCCGGTTCTCTGAACTACTCAAAATTTCTGCTACCAGTTCTCCAGAATCTGTCAGAACCTGCTGGATTTCACTTCTGATATATAGCTACAGTCCAAACAATGGAATAGATCTTGCAGATTAGTTGTTGGAAAAACAGTAACCATAAAGCTGGTTACATGGTTTTCAGCACCTAAAAATGATGGTTAGTTGGTCTTTCTTTTTTGTGCTATCCAATTGCCTTAATGATCACTAACTGAGTTTTTGGACTTTAGAATCAGCTATGGATACTTCATGTTGCTGGTCAACAAAAGATGGAACAAAAATAAAAATAAAAATTCAGCGATAAACCAAGAGCCACTAAACAAATTCCAGTTAAGAGTTGAATTCATTTATGCCAGTGAACTTATAAATGATTGATTTATGCTGTTGATTGTAGCATATGTGTATGGGTGGATGTTTGTAATAGCAGGCAGCACATTGTAAATTTGTGGGTGGTGTTACCTGGATACATGTACTGTATATGCTTATAGCTGTTTTAGTTAGTTGGGCAGAATATAAAATCTTGTCTTCAATGTATAATATTTTCTATAAGTTGTATTTTAATTATATACTAAAATTCAATATAAAGTATTTGTATTTTGCTATAGAGGAATCTAAATTTAACGAAAACTCAGATCTAAGTAATCAGTATTAATAAAATACTGATAACCATAGCCATCAGAAAGTGTTCTTAATTAATAAGATAGACCAGTTTATAGATAATACAGATAATATAGAATAATAATAAAATCTATAAACAATTGTGGGCAGTCATAAAAACAGCATACCAAAAAAGTATCTGCGCACCACAAAAACAAAACAAAACAAAACAAAAACAACAACAACAACAACAACAAAAACCCCAGATGAAATCTATAATGACAATAGAATTATTCAGGGGCAAAAACCTTTGTCAGTCTAGTGACATTTTCCTGTAATAATATTAGTGCTGAATTTGTCTCTCATATTAATATTTCTGCCTTTCATGTTTCACTTGTTTTTGAGCATCTAATCACTTGAAAGCACTCATAGTTCCAAAGCAAATTTCAGTTTTTATAAGTATGAATATAAACAGCACCCGTTTGTCTTCTGTACTTCACCCTGGAAATGACAATGGAAACATGTTCATAATGAAATCAGAGGATAATCTAAACTCTCTCTCATTTCCTTTGGAATAATATCTTATTGCAAGAAATTATGCCACTGATATCTACTATTAATTTATAAACTCCCGAAGACAATCTGCTATCATCTAATTATATATTTCTAGAAACTTTATATAGCTGGCATAGAAAACTGCCTTTTGACTTGTTTGGCTCAAGAAGTGCAAAGTAGAGGAGACTTGGTTCCATTTTTATAATGCAGTGACAATCATCGCAATGGACTGAATAAAAAGTTTGAATTAGCGTGACATAGAAGAGCCTATTTAAAAAAAAGAATATTTTTTTAATATTTTGAAAGATCCATTTATATACTAAAATTCAATATAAAGTGTATGCAAATGTAGCATTTTGGTATCATGTCAGTTTCAGATCAGGTCTTTTGAGGTACTGTGGTTTTAACAATGGACCAATTGGAATTTTGATTGTCAGTGAGATATTTTACATAAGAGAGTATCTTTATCTCATTATAGTATACTTCTAGTGTGGAGAAATGAAATTAATTGAATCTGAATTTGTTTCAGGACATTTTGGTGTATTCTCTCCATCTGCTTTCTTGTTTCAATCATTCCTTCTCTCCTCCTCCTCCTCCTCCTCCTCCTCCTCCTCCTCCTCCTCCTCCTCCTCCTCCTCCTCCTCCTCCTCCTCCTCCTCCTCCTCCTTTTGATTATATTACTACCTCAGGGTTGAATGAATTCTTTTTGTATCTAGCTCATTCTTACATTTATTCTTGTGTTCCTTATTTTTGTTTCTTCTTAATAATCCTACTATCAGGTTTGATCTGATCTAGGCAGCCGCGTTTTATTTCTTAATTCAGTTTTGACGAACTTGGGAGAGGGATAAGAGCATAAAAGGAGAGCAGAAAACATAGAGAGGGAAATGTGAGACATGCCAGTTCAATTACATCCCTAAGTGAATACAGTATTTAAAATTAATTTTCATCCAATGTTAGCTAATTCAGACTTTGTAGTTTACAAACCATAGTTTGTAGCAAAGAAATAGACATGTATGTAAATGTTTGGGTGTGTAAATGTTGTTATACAAATAGTCCTTGTCTTAAGACCAGTCGCTTAGCAACCATTCAAAATTACAATAGACTTGAAAAAGGGGACTTACGACTTGGATTCGAAGTTCTGATGGTTCAGCACTTGGCACCCTGGCCACATTTATGACTGTTTGCAGCATCCCATATCATGTTTTTACAGTTTTGCAGCACTTTTGGCAAAACCTCAACCATAACAAACAATTGGTTCACTAAATGATCACATGTTCACTTAATGACTGCTGAAAAAAAAAGTCATAAGGTCAGGTGAGTCACATTACTGACCCATTTTTTGACTGCTATGATATATGATTGTATTGAGCAGGCTCCTATGTCAAGGACTACCTGCATATTATTCTCTATATTATTACTAATATGCATCAATGTTTGTTTCTTAGTTTACCACAAAGAAGATGGAGTCAACCTATTCTCCAAAGTGTCTGAAGGCAGGACAAGAAGCAATGGATGGAAACTAATCAAGGAGAGAAGCAACCTAGAACTAAGGAGAAAATTCCTCACAGTGAGAACAATTAATCAGTGGAACAGCCTGCCTCCAGAAGTTGTGAGTGCTGCATCACTGGAGGTTTTTAAGAAGAGATTGGTCAACCATTGTCTAAAATGGTATAGGGTTTCCTGCTTGAACAGGGGTTGGAGTAGAAAACCTCCAAGATCCTTTCCAACTCTGTTATTCTGTCCGTCTTAAATCCCTCTCTCAGGGATTTCTTCTTTTTCTGCTAATGGCTGACATGTAGAGCCCTTGCACATTTTTTTTTACATTATGCTCTGTTTTGCTGGGCCTTTTCCTCTCTTTTGGACTGTCTTACTCCTTATGAAGGAAAAACGCCTCCTTTCCTTTGGCTGCTCTGCTTAGTTTGCTGGTAGCTGCAGAGCTCCATAATATGCCTCAGCTTCTGCTCCTACACCTGTATCAAGATCGCTGCTTCATTGGCAATTCTGCCTGCTGAGGGAAAGGCTCAGATGGGAGAGAAAGAAGGCAGCACAGGTGCCTGCAATTGTGCCAAGCACCTGCTCTTCCACATTTCCCCCTCCTTTTCCATGCTGCCTTCTCACTTTATTTTCTGTCTCCTCTGAATGTCTTCATTCATTTTCTTTTTCTGTTTTTTTTATCTATAATGCTTTGATTCTTCTTTAGAATTGGAAAACATTTGGACATGGGGAGAATGAGCACCTTCTTGTGGGGCTGGGGAAAAAAATGCTTAGAATGAATTGTGTTGTTCAAAACTCCTTTCTATTCTGGGTGGTGTGGGTACCTTTTTGAAATACTTTGTAAAGAGAGAGAGAGAGAGAGAGAGAGAGTGAGAGGGAATGAGCAGGAAAACAACTTTCCTGTACAATTCTTGAAGAATACTGGCTGATGATCTCTAAGAGACAGTCTGCCTCTTAGAGCTATCCCTTAAATCTACCACCAAGGTTGCAAAATAGGAAGACTCAGTAGATGGCAGCAAAGAAATATAAAGATTTCCAACTGTTTGCTGCCATCTAGTGATCACGTGGAGTGTTGTAGCCTAGAGCTGGTACTTTTAATTTAACTTTGTTCTAACCTTATTTGTCTGGCTGTCTCATACACATATCAGCTGCCATTTTCAGTCTGAAGGTATTGAATGTACATACCCAAATATATCCTATATTCTATTTTATAGAGCTGAGGTGGCCCAGTGGTTAGAATGCAGTACTGCAGGCTACTTCAGCTGACTGCTAGCTGCAGTTCGGCAGTTGAATTCTCACCGGCTCAAGGTTGACTCAGTCTTTCATCCTTCTGAGGTGGGTAAAATGAGGACCCAGATTGTTGGGGGCAATATGATGACTCTGTAAACCGCTTAGAGAGGGCTGTAAAAGCACTATGAAGTGGTATATAAGTCTAAATGCTATTGCTATTGCTATCTTTCTTATTAAGCAGGGATCCCCAACCCCCGTGATTGGGCCACACAGTTGGAGGTGAGTGGCACGTGAAAGAGTGAAACTGAAATCATCCCTTCCCCTGTCTGTGGAAAAATGGTCTTCCACAAAACTGGTCCCTAGTGCCAAAAAGGTTGGTGGTCGCTGCTATAAAGCAATATATATATATATATATATATATATATATATATATATATATATATATATATATATATATGTAGGTCTTTGGTTATTCAGGTTTTCTCCCGCATAAAATTGGAGGTGTCTTGGCAACATTTCGACAAAGTCTCATTCGTCATCCTCAGGCTGGTGTCTTCGGCTTCGTGCTTCTAGGAGCACGAAGCCGAAGATACCAGCCTGAGGATGACGAATGAGACTTCGTCGAAACGTTGCCAAGACACCTCCAATTTTACGTGGGAGAAAACCCGAATAACCAAAGACCTACATACAAACACCCGCGAAAACCTCAGAAAACATATATATATATCTCATAATCTGCTTTGGAACAGATATTGTTGGACAAACTATTGGCCATGTAATCCAGGCAGATCTTAGCATGAATTCTCACATGTAAATCCAAAGTTAGATTGATATTTAATGTCCTTCCATTTTCCCTGGAGTAAAATAGAGATTTTTAAAATTATATGCTGTTGTTTGTAATTTAATAGAATGTGGGTTTAATTATAAAATGTGATGCTGGTTGGCTTTATAGCCCACCAGATGGTTTATGTCAGTTGTTTAAAGCATAAGCTTCCCACCCACTGCTTTAAATGTTCTCATAGGTCTCTTAACCTGGTCTAGTGTAATTTAAGACTTTTTTTTTTTAAAATCCCCTAGATGTTCAGCAGTGTATGAAATATTTAAGACCAATTCTTGCTGTTGAGACAACAGGTGGCAGAGCTGGGAATATGTAACCTGTGGTTTTTAAACATGGCTGTACTACAATTCCCAGCATCTTTCCAATTGACTATAATAAATGGCATTGCTGCATAATGGTATATCAACAACTGCCTGGAGAGTCACACGTTTCTAATCCAAATCTTGCCCTACATTAGGAAGATTTTCCAGGATTGTAACACCCAGTTCCTTTAATAAATTTAAGATTTATTTCATAGTGATGAAGAAAATAGACAGTATTAAAGGCTAGTCATGACAGATGAATTTTACAACAAAAGATTGGTTTTATATTACAGGCTGAAATGTTAGATTTAAACTGGTGGCAGTATCTAAGTGCTTTGGCTGATCTCAGAAAAAGCTAGACACAGTCAGATTTGATTAATGCCATGATGGGAGACTTCAAGGAACTCACAGTGCCGTGGACTAGACTGGGAAGTCAAAGCATTCCAAGAGAAGACAGGGACACATCACTTCCATACTATTGCCACAATCATTACATGACCATGTCCATATAGTCATGAGGAATCATGCTTGACTTAAAAGGAAATTTTTTAAAGGAAGAACTTCCCTGCTGTTGGCATTACATAGTAGGTCAGGCCAAGAAATAGACACCATTGCCTTCCTAAAATGATTGCCTATAGTAACAGAATCTTACAAAGTCCCCTCCCTTTTTATAGATCACATGAATTAGGGGGAATTCCTGCTTGTTTTCATAACCCTCCCCTATTATCTGGGCTTCTGCCATGTTTGTTTACTCAATGCCTCTCTTCTTTCTGTCTCTATCAAGGTAATTTTCTTTATTCTCTATAGTAATCATCTCAAGAAAAACTCAGCAGAGTCATGCCGGATTAGTATTGGATTGATTAGAAATATAGGCTAGTCTGGGAAAAAGCCTGATAGTACAGTGGACTAAAGCACTGTTATTAACATCTGCTGCTTGCAATTACTGCAAGTTCAAATCTCACCAGGCTCAAGGTTGACTCAGCCTTCCATCCTTTCAAAGGTAGGTAAAATGAGGAGCCAGATTGTGGGGGCAATAAACTGACTTTGTATAAATATACAAAAGTATGAAGGCTATTGCTTAACGCATTGTAAACCAGCCTGAGTGTCCAGAGAAGGGCGGCATATATATTAAAGAAAAAAAAGTGCAAACATCCTAATCTACAGGAATCCACCTCAGCGTTGTTGCAAGAAAAGCCCATCTGCCTGTGAAGTCACCAGGAGTTGAGTCCAATTCAAGAGAGTTTTAACTTTTTTGGTTTCCTTTTAAATATTATCATGGAAATAAGATCCCCAAAACTTGTGGAACCTCCTGTCAAAGTCAAACGTAGAAGCTATTATGTTATTTTTGTATAAGCATTATGGATTATTCTAATAATTGTTTCTTATTTTTCTGTGATGATAACATATTAATCTCCCATTTCTTTGACATTATTTCTTCTTTTCCACTAGATTCAATATTTGTCATTCTTTCTTTGATCTTCATTAGCATGAGAGTAAATTCAGCTGAGATGCGTGATTGGCTGTAATTTAATATTATGCTTAATCTTTCTTAATGTGATTATCCTTTTTTCTAAAAAAAAAAAAAAAGATAAGTAGATTCCTTTCGGTTTATCCTTAAGTCATGGTAGTTAGCAGACACACACACTTACAGAATTTTCACGTGGAGAGAAAAAAAAGAAAAGCAATACGGAATATGCACCAATTATTTATTTGTATTTTGTGATGGGACATTAGATTTAGAAATCCCGATTTTATGTGGACGTTATTTCTTTTCTACCCTAATTTATTTTTCCATATGATTAAATTTCAAATGGTAAATAATTCTGAGCTTCTGTTCAAGATCACATTGCTCTGTGTCACATGATAGGACTCTGGGAATCATACCAAAATCCAATTTTGATTTAATCGTCAATCAAACTTATTTCAAAATGATCCAGTTTAGATTTCAAATCAGGCAAAAAAGTGATAGGCCAGAATTTGATTTTTTTTTCCTTATGAGAGAATCCATTCAGTTTCCTTTACATTAGAGTCAGTCACCTTACATACCTACAGTTCTGTAAAAAAAATATTCATTCTTTTTGAATTTTCTGGATTTCTGCATACCTGTGCCCAAACTATCAAAACATCATGTAATTCTTACTGATGAATAAGGGAAATCCCACCAGAGTTTGATGCTTGTTTCGTTTATTTCATAAAGTTATCCAACATGTAATACGCCAATGTGAAAAAAGTTAATGGTTTTTCATAGAAGATTCTTTTTGTGGTTATTCTATTTTGACTCTAATTTATTTTACTTCTTTCTGCTCCATATCCATTCCCTTTCCCAAAAATTTACTATTAAAAAAGTATGAGACACATTCAAAAACTTTCATCATCCTTCTTTTCTACACTGATTGTGTTTTTATTGATATGGAACCAAATCAATCATACTTTTTAGATTTATATTCATTCCTTTAACATATGTACTTACGAATAGACATATTTGAGCTACATATTTGAAACAGATCTTTGTGTAAGCACATACCATCACCAGTCTCATTTATTCCTGGGTTTCCAAATGGCCCAGTTCTTACATCTATATTCACTCATCTCATTCTTTCCCACCTATTTTTGCCATGGGTCACATTCATTCAAAATGTGCATTTTTTCCAAAAACAATTTCTATTTTCCACCCATTATCATTCTGGCAGTAACCTCTGGAATTCTGCTTTCATACTCACCCACAATTTAGATGATACTGATTCATACTTTCTGACATATATTTTTGCCCTTTCATTCACTATTAAATCCACATCTTCAGTTCTCTACAGACATTCATCCAATCAAAGCATCATTCTACAGATTTATTATACCTTTCTTTTGCATACCCCAACATATTTATTTTTCTTTTATGCCTCTCTTCCATTCCACATAACAATCTTTCTTCCATATGTCATATTCATCATGATCTGATATTCACAGAGACAGTTATCTGCTGCTCCTCATGGCTTTGGTCAGTTAAAGTTTTCACCTAACACTTTTTATAATACAGAGAAGATACACAGCAGGTTACCAGTTTTAGTTGTGCCACATGCAGCAGTCCTTATTAATGATAAGGACTATCAATCAGTTTGGGCACATTTGCTCCACTTTGCCACAAGGGCAGCCAAAATCTTTTCAAGCACGCTTACGCAATGCTACACAAGCCAGACTCTCTCCTATCCCCTTACCAAACACCATACTATTATTCATAAAGGTATACGCATGGGTAAAATCTTCATGAAAGCTGCATTGCATGACATTGCATACACAGAAGAGAGTGAACAAATGTACTATTTGGCCTTTTAGTTGTGTGGGAAAACATTAGATTAAAAAAGCAACCTCCTCAGACCCAACACACCACCCTCGATTTTGCAGCAATAGGGTGATTGTTTTTTTCCCCTAGCCATCATGGAAAGATTATATCTTATAAATATAAATAATAATAAAAATAAATAGATTCTTTTATATTTCCTTTATTTATATTTTTTTAGTTTAAGAATTACACACTAGCCAACATTATTATATATTTACATGCTGAAACTGGCTGTAATAAGTTTAGTTTCAAGAAAATATCTCTTATGTGCTATTCAATTTACAATAATCATTTTACTACCTCTATTATTCCAGAGGTTAGCAGTCCTTCTGAGAAAACATGAAAATCTGATGCAATGTTATCCACTAATATTTTGCATTTTCTAGCCATTGGAAAATGTGCATTATGTGCATATTAGAAAGGCTACAAGGTCATTAGTAAGTCTCATGATTACTACATTATGGAGTAAATAGTATTAGGTTAAAAAAAGAGGAAGAGGAAGGATGCAAAGACAGTACTAACAGAATCATTTAAACACCCATGCAAATTAAAATTGTGAAATCTCAAAACATGGTCAAATATGATAGAGTTCTTAGATGTCTTAAATGCTTGCATGAACTAAAACTATATGATGGATCTTAAATGTATTCCCTGGTGAATCTTTCAGTGGCACTAACAATGTAAACAGATAATGCTGCTAAATTTGAATTAGAGAACTTTGGTGATGAACAAAACATTTAGAAGAAATTGAATTTAACTGTAGGTATTTGGAGTTAAGACTTAAAATAATAACATTAATATAGATTCATTATCAAAATACTTAAATTATTTGACACATAAAATGTGTTGCATATAACCTGCAAAGTTAATCTACTCCACTTTATCATGAATTAATTAACTTGGATTATAAATACCATTGGTATAAGCTACAACATGGTAATTACTTATTAACATTTTATTCACTCCTCAAAAATTCTCTTGAACGTTTCCTAGTGCATCTTTGTTAAATTTTACCTTTGGTGTTAAGCAATATCTTGATAGAGTTCCCTTTAAATATATTTCTTAAGTAAGAAGTAAGTAAGATTAAGTAAGATTCTTTGGCATTGGGTGGATTGGGTTGGGCTGGAAAGGAACAGAATGCTAAACAATGACAGACAAATCTCTTTGTACCAGACAGTCTCTAAAAGACAGTGGGACTCCTCATGCGCAATAGGAATGTGCATGATGTCTTTCGGAGAATAATATTACACTCATGAGAAAACTGTAGTTCTATATTACATCCATTTCATTTCCTGGAAGAGGAAATCATCAGTATTATTACTGTGTCTGGATAAAAGACTGCCATTGTGGCCCAAACGATAGGATTTTCTTTGTTTCTCAACCTGAGCAACTTTTTAAGATGTGCAGATTTCAGCTTCCAGAATTTTGCAGCCAGCATGGGTGCTGAGGAATTCTGAAAGTTAAAGCGCACATATCTTAAAAATTGCTAAGTCTAAAAAGTAATAAGATATTCTATTAAGGACTCATGGTACACTAGACAGACTACTCTCTAACTACAAGTATGGTCTCTATAAGTCACTTGATAGCCCCAACTTTCTGCAGTTCCTTTAGGTGAGACTCCCTAGTTAATGGCAATTCTGAAGTTCTTTCAGAATTGCAGGCTTAGTATTAATGGAAATCAAAATAAGCTCATTAAAAACCAAGGCTGCAATTCTCAAACTGCATGTAGCTCCAATTTTCCCAAGAAGCTCGGCAGAATTAGCAGTTGCCTTATTCATTTAAATATCAGACACCTGCCCCCCCCAACAAAAACTCTAACTTGCAGCGCTTCAGAGATGCTATTATAAGCATCATAACAGCACATCTATTCTGAAGTATCCACATACCCCTGAATTTTCATGTGCACCAGAGTCAATGGATAATGGTACTCGTTTTTATCGGTTCTTTCTCCTCCCCATTTACAGATGAACTGGTTACATTGATACTCATTTAATGTCAATCTTATTATTTGCAATTTTGAAATTGTCCTCTGAAATCCAAGTCTTATGCAAAAGGGTGTTTAAATTGTTCTGCTAGAAAACTGCAATTACTGTACTTAGTTTAAAAAAAAAATCACTGAACAAATACTCTTTCTATTGACATCTCATTTACAGCTTATTTAAATATTTACATGATTTTAGGACACTAACCTAAACCATAAATAGAATCAACTTTTTGCCTTACATTAAAGTACAAATTAGAAGTTAAAAATGTTAAGAAATCTGATAATATTTACATTTTTTTTAAATTATGATTGCTCACATTGTATGACCTATGTACAGATAGCAAAATGTTATGATCACTATTTTTAAACTATTGTACCTGGACCATCTTGTTCTTTTCTCCCCAGAGAAATATGTCATAGTTTTGCTTTTCCTATCTAGGTATTAGGACTTTTAAAAAAGTTAGTAGAGATGCTTTCGTTGAAAAAAATAAACAAAACAATGTGAGAGTTAGCCTCTGTTGAGATGGTAGAAGATACAGTACTATCGCAATATCCACTGTGAAATGCTTCATAAGATTTCTATGCATTGATCTGCTGATATAGAAATGCCCAGTTACCCTGTATAGTAAATTTTAAATACATTAATAATTTATGTTCTCAAAAAATATTCACATATTGGTTGACTATAGAAACACAACTGTTATTAGCTTATTCCTTTAGAAATACTAATGCAAGATTCTAGCTCAAACCCAGGCAATTATGAACAGTGCAGAGGCTGTAGGTATGCAATGCTAATTAAAAAGGAAGTTGACCTGGACTTGATGACAATGTCTCTAGCTCAGTCCTGATCTTTCTCTCAGGAGGATAAAATAGAGACCATTTCTCTTAACAACTCAATCCATATGTCTTTCCCTTTCTTGCATCTGCTGGTGGAATCTCAAATTACCTCTCATCATTCAAGAATGATGGCCATCCTATCAAGAACGGGCAGGGGGATCTGGATGGAATCTGGGATTGTTGCTTCCTTCAATCATATACTGCTTCTTTTAACAACCCTTTATAGCACCAAAAAGATGTAACAGAAGATGTAAATATGGTCCTGCAATTTTATTGTGGCTGCAAACGCTTGCAGGAATTTGGAATTTTCAACTGCCCCATCAACATAAAAGAGACACCAGTGTCAGAAGTTGTAAATATGGGGACAGCTTCTCCCCCACTTTACTCAGCAACCTTCCCACTTGCTTTATATATCAATGGGCACATATCCATTTCTATGCACAAAGTGGTTTCACGAGATTAGGAGACTGTGTAAAAATGCATATGTATGTATGTGCATGTCTATATATGTGTAGGTACACACACATAAGATATAAACACATATATGTGTACACATTCAAGAATATATATAAACATGTGGAAATATGTCTTTATTTGTAGATAATGGTCTGAGCTTGGCTTACTTAAATTAATTTCAATAAGTGGGAAATTGAAATCGAAGTTTATTTTTTTTAAAAAGAAAAGAAAATGTATATTTTACCTAGCAGGCTCATTTTCCTAGATATATTTAGCTGGCTAGCAATATGTACTTGCTCTCATGTTATCTATGCATTGTGCTTTTGTCTGGATGATTTTATATATTAGAATGTAAAAATTCTCAGGTGTGTCTTTCAATGCTATTATTCAAACTTTGCTGAAAGTGTTCAGAATGACATTGATTCTCTCTTCCCAGTCATTTAAACTACCATGTCTATAGAAACATAGCTTTCCTTAGACAAACATAAATATGGCACATGAGTTTTAGTTGGAAAATGCATATTAAACTTAGTAGCAGTCATATACAGAACATATTTACAGAGCAATAATCTGAAAGTTATGGTTAAAACTGTGCCATATTATATAGTTGTAATTTTGTGATGAATTTAATATATGAAGAAAAAACACCTTAATTGCTGGCTAGTATGCATCCAAAACCTGAAAAAAAGTAATAATTAAAGGAATAAATTATTAGGCAAAACATGGTTCTAAACAAAACCAAACCAAAGTATATTTCAGTTAAATTCAACGGTAATAGCTTATTTCAATGTCCTTTGTGACATTGTGTAATGTTTTTGTCTCTACCACATGCTGGTATTAGAGGAGATAAACCTTTTTTGTGTTATCCTCCATTTGCCCACCTTACTTTAAACCTCATTTTAATTTAAGTTCCTCGTATCTCTTTGAATTAATTTATTCAAAAATGTGATTTCTCATTTACTCCTGGAAGCATCTTCCACTTAATAACATAAATGACCTCATGGAGGTGAATATGTACTTTCTTTGTTAGCCCCCAGGGTAAAATTCACCCTCTCCTTGAAAAGGTTAGAAAATATTATGGCTTGTACTATAAACTTCCAGCTATGGTAAAGTGCAGTTTTAGAAGCTGATTCTGTAGTTTTTCTAAGGCTGGCTTGTTGAACCAATCTGAGAAGAGAAAAAGGATAGAAAGGATATTCTTTTCTAATCTCTAAAAATCCCAAGGTTGATAGTTTTCATATATTTTTTTTTTATAAAATTAATGGGCAATTTCAGCAAAAGAAAAAATAACATACACACGAATGTAGCAAAATCTTATTTGTCCCAAAAGATGCTTCAGAAGGGGGTCTTCTAAAACACTGCCCATCTGGTGAAAGAAAACATGACAAAAGAAAGTGTGCTCAGTGCTGTTGTGCCTGAGTCACAAGACCAGCCTTTTCACAAAGTGTGAAGTTCATAATTCAACCAAGTATGCTTGCAGAGAGCCTAGAAAGCTCAATTTTAAAGTATATTACAGAGAAATAAAAGAGTCCTTTGTGCTACTGAAACCATCAGCTGGAGGAAATATATACATACATACATACAAAAAAAAAATATAATAAAAAGAATATGGAACATTTCTGGTTCCAAAAGATACTCATCCCCAATCCATTTATTTCCTGAAACAGGTTGATCTTCTGTTCCAGGAAGACACAGCTATCTTATATGAATCCCACGTAAGTTCCATTGAATCAATTAAAGGATAAAGCTGAATAAATGACAGCTATATAATTGTAAATTAATTATATGAGGGAAAAAAAGCTGGAGAGGTATTTCTTGAACTGATGATGAAAATAATTCAGTCTCCTTTCAGCTGGAAAATACATGAATAGCTCTCTCCCGTTCATTGTCCTCTCTTAAAAAAAGTTCTAAAACTGAATGCAAAAGTATTGAGTGAAGAAGATAATCCAGTTCCTTACAATAAGCTTACTCTTTTGAAGCTTATGTGTGCATATCTAAATAAATATCTGAACAATAAAAAGTTATGATCTACTCAATCTCTTTTAAACATGAAGGAAATGCAACCCAAACTATAATTTAGGAAATATTTTGATGATCAAGATTTGCAATTTGCATGGTACTTGTGGTTTACTTGATCCTTGTGTTTGACAACATTTGGCACAGCTTTCTCTGTTGCAGAAGAAAGTACAAAGCACTGAGGGAAAACTACCTATGAAGAAACTGCCGGCCCACTCTCATTTGGCACTTATACATAGAAGGCTCCTAGATATGTTTAATAGTATCCTGTTGGACATATTGGCCATCTCCAAAATAATGTAGTAGCTCTATGGTTCACATCATGGTAATCAATATGCTGACTTTACAATATCTCAATTAAACACTTCCCAATTATGTGTAAGTTGCTTTCATATTTTCCAAAAAGAACTCTTAATTCAATCAACAACTTGATACATGTCTTCATAGTATGATGGCAGGCATTATGACTTACTGTAGCTTCAAATTAACATCAAAAAAGGTAAGATATGAATATGATGTTGATTTTGATATAATATGACCATATTCTTTCCATTCAAATAATGCTGTTTAACACAGATGAGCATAGAAGCAGAAATTGCTCTGAGAATTCAAACCTAACTTTTTAGCTTCCCTTTTCAATATCATCCAAAAATGAAATGACCGGATCAAGTGTCGCGGGGAGACAGTCGGGGAATTTGTGGGCTCTGATGAGCTCCGCAAAAACCCGGACTGATGAACCGTTGCCAAGGGGGTCTTCGGACCGGGGAACCATCCTGTAGGGATGGGGGTGAAGGAGAGGCACCTCAGAAGACCAAGAGGAACAGGCAAATTCCTCGATGGTCACAGGTAGTTCTCTACGACTTGGTGGCGGGGGCGGCAGCCATTGCGGCTGTCACGAAGCTGGGGCAACCGGACTACGTATGGAGCAGGAGCGGTGATTTGATCGGAGCTTTTGGAACTGGGTAAGTGTTAACCAACTCATAATAAGGGAAAAATTCTTTTTTAAAACCTGGAACCCCCAGAGAGAAAACGGCGGCTAATAAGCATGGGGGGAAGAAAAGAAGACATTGGAATGTATTTTTAAAGAGATAAAAAAAAAAAGAACTCGAATAGAAAATTTACTTTCAAACAAAATGATTTGGAAAATAATTTGGAAATTTTTTAAATGAAAGAAATTACCCCAAGATTGAGTAAAAGATCAGAAAGGAATAATTAGACCCTTTTTCTCTCCTCTTTCTTGTGAACTTTGAGGAAAATAAAAAGAGAATGAATAATGGATAATAAGCCTTGTAACAGAAGTACTTTATAACCAAAGGCAAGAAGAGAAAAAGAAAGGAAAAGAGTGGTTTAAATTTGGACTGAACTACAAAATTGACTTGGTATTCTCAAAGCCAAAAAGAAAAAGAGAAACTAGTTAAGATTGTTAACATACTGAAACAAAATGGATACTTGCTAAATAACAGGAAATTGTGGATTGCAAGAGAAACACCATCAGGAGCAAAAAGGAACATTATAACTTGGTCTGTGTTTTGGAAAATTGTGAACTTTACAGATAATAGCCATGAGAACTTTTGGGGAGGATCCCTTTGTTTAGAAGCGGCTTGACTTTGGGGGAAAAAAAAGAATACTACTGAAATTTTAAAATTGGAACAATATCAACTTAAAAGGGATAAAATGGCACAGGAAATTAAAGAAATGATTAAAGCGATGTACCTGTCATGGAAAATGGAAATAAGAGAAATAACTACAATGATACACAGGGAATCAAAATCTGAGGACATAAAAAATGGGAAAGAACATGGACAAGCTGACGAGGGAACAAAGATGGAGAAGCAACATACAGAGTCTGAAGAAAAAGAAGATAAAGAAAATGAGACCAAATGTGAAAATGTATTTGAATATGTGGATAATAATAATAAAAAAGAGGTTTTTAAAGATTACATTGGGATTAACAATGAAAGTAATAGGGAGGATAGAAAGAGACAAACATGGAAAGAAGAGTGGAATAGAAAGGACATAAAGAATTTAAATGATTACACTGGGATTTACAGTGAAAAAAACACAAAAGAGAGAAAGAGGAAATATAGGGCACAAGAGAAGAATCCAGAACTTTTATATACAGAATGACAATATTGGGTTAAACAACGGGTTAAAAAAAAGAGAAAAGGGAGAGGAACAAGGGGCAACATAGGGCAAAATAGGAGAGATCAGGATTTTAAAGTGCAGGAAAGAAGGGGAAAGAAAAAGGTAAAAATAAAATTGAAAAGGGAGAAAAGGAAAAGGAAATGAAAGAGGAATTAGAGGTATACATTTAGAATTAAAATGTGAATTGTAGCAAGTAATAATGGTAAAGTATATTATGGTGAAAACGAAATGTACAAATAATTGGAATATTGTTACTTATATTTTTGAAATCTAGATAATGATGAGTTTTGGTTTTTTTTCATTTTTTGAGAAATATGAATAAGCTTAAAATGTAATAATGGTAATACTGTTAATGGTTTAGCGTGGTGTGTATTAAAATGATTAAGTGAGGATTTGAAACAATACAAAGAAGAAATAGTCTTTAATGATATATTGTGATGAAAGTAGAAATGATTAAGATGTGGTTTGGAGGAATATATGGGGAAATTATGTGATGTATGAAAATGGAACTAATTGGAACAGCTGTTTATATTTGTTTTTTTTCTTTTTCATTAAATGTTTGAATATATAAATAGAAAAGATACTTATAGAAGCAACTGATTATATTAAAATATTGGACTGTGTTACTTAAGAAAATGTAAGTTATAAAATAAGTGGGCTCACTATTCTTGTAAAAATTGAACAATTGTAACACCATAAAATTAATTACTTTGATGATGGATTGGGATTTAATATAGAATAGAAAGGAAATAGGAATTTGGTTAAAATTAGAGATGAAAATGAAGGGTAAAATTGGTCAAAAATAGATGAAAATGAACACTATGGCAAAAAGGAAATATAGAAATGGTAATCTTAGTTGTAAAAATTAGAAATTGTTTAAATTTGTTAACCAAAAACTTTTTAAATTTTAAATTTTTTAAAGAAAAACTTTTTTTACAAAAAAACAAAAACAAAAAACAAAAAGAAAACAAAAATGAAATGACCAAGTTTCAGGTCTGTCTCCAAACATCAAATGCAATTATATATCTTTAAAAGCCAGGTTGTATACATTTGTACTGTAACTTGATAGGCTTCACAGTTGTGCAAAAGAAATCCAAACATTACTGAACAGGTTATAGAGTGGGCCAGCAAATAAGGTGTTTTAAAATAACTTGTCCTGAATAGATTTTGTTCTCCCTAAATCCCACATTTGGCTGTACAATCAATTTTGAAGAGAAATCCAGTTCTTGATATTTGTGTGGCTTTCTTTGTTTTTAGTTCACATAGTAAAGCCAATAGACAATATTGAAGAAAGAAAAAACCACTGGGAAGAATATGCGTGACCATCGATCTATGGCATTTACATCAGTCAAGTCAGGGATAGTAATTTTCAACTGAGAAGCACGTCTCCTTAACCGGCTTTTCTTTTGGGCCACGTGCCGTTCCAGAGCATTACGGCCAAAGCTGTGTCTTGGTAAACCAGCCTTCCGATACTGGATACTTGAGGTATCATAGGCCAGCATCGTGCTTCTAGGGTCCCCAAGCCCTATAACAGCTTCAGAGGCAGCCATCTCGTTTTTAATTTCAAGCGTGCTCAACAAAATGTTCTCATGGGGGTCCATCTGGAAAACAGAAGAAATTGTCTTAATGTGTGAAATCAGCTACCAAACTCCAGCAATTATTAAAAGACTGGATCTAAGCCATTAAACACTCAGTGCTGATCAAAAGAGAAGCATACACAGCAGGGCTATGCGGTGCTTCAGATTTGAAGTCCACTAATGCTTTGGTGCATTAAACATATTCGTTTCTATCTCCTTAAAATAGCTATATCCTTTCTTGAGACAGCAGAATTGCCATGCAATTCCAGGGAAATATGTGCTCCGTTTAAGCAGTTTTAGACAAGACAAAATGTGTGTCTCATAATTTCCAAAGTTCCCTTTTGTTTTCAAATCTGAAACACTGCATAGTCAGAATACGGACACAGGCTGGTAAATTATCTTTTTATAGCTCAGACAAATAGATTATATGACACATTTCAGTAGCTTTATCTGGTCACTGAATCTCAGAAGTTTGTAGTTTTGCCATTGTGAGCTAATATTTGTTGGCCTAATCATTTAGTTCTGAACATCTTAACAGTATTTTTAATGAGCTCAAGAATAATGTAGCATGAGATAGTGCAGGTATTCACCTACTTTCCTCAAGACATTTGTTATATTTGTTCTGTTGTTTGTATGCAGGGCTAACTCCATTGAAAATAATTTTAAACATGCAATTGGGTGGGTGGGGGCTTACAATGCTCACTTTGGTATAAAGATAATTAATTTTTCATTGTCAGAGAAACTCTTTTAAGTTTACACTGGTACTATCAAGGTATATTACTGAGGATATCACTGAGAAGAAAATTAAAAAAAAAAAATCAATCCTGGATCATCTTATTAATGCAATGACTAGGCACACCATTTAGTTGTAATTCAAAAGCCAAACTAACCAGGCATTCATTTTATAGTAAAATCATATTGAAAATTAATATTATTTTTCAAGTATTTTTAACTAAGAGAAAAACTAATTTGATGTAATGGTTAAGGTATCAGGCTAGGAATTAGGAAATCATGAGTTCTGATCCTGCCTTAGGCACAAAGGCCAGCTGGGTGACCAGTCACTTTCCCTCAACCCTAGAAAGGGGGAAATGGCAAACCACTTCTAAAAAACCTTGCCAAGAAAACTGTAGAGACTTGTCCAGTCAGTCTCTGAGAATCAGATATGAATAACAGGGGGAAAAAAAGTGAGGCCAAGATTATCAATATTTCTAATCTCATGTTTTTGCAAATGCTACTCTCAGCTATTCAGAAGTAAATATGGGTTACTCTTTCATTGTCTGTGAATTATTGATTAAAAATAGCAGCAATCTTTATCCATGCTAGGAAAAAGTCTATTCCTTCGTATGTAATCATTTGATTTCGAGTTATCTGAGCTTTAAATGTATTTTTTGAGTTAAGTTTATATTATCTAATATTGATATACTGCATATCAGTTTAGAAAACTATGTTGTATTTGAAAACAAAAGAACTTTAGAAAGATTTTATAATATTTGCAAGTCATTTTAAGAGATATCAAACTGACTCACATGGCATGCAACATTTTGGTGAGAATGGAGCAGTTCAATCCAATTTTCTCAAAACTATGGCATGCATTGCCTCTTAATTGGCTTGTTTTTTTAATACCTCAATATTAAGAAAGAAAATGAAAATAGTCAAAATTTTTGAAGGACTGCCTTTCTCCAATGGTCTTTACCAGTCAAATCAAGTCTGGCAGAAGGGATATGCTCCAAGTCCTGTCTTTCAGCTAACGTCATCTTGTGGGACCCGATGCATACCCTCTGGGATAGCCCATGACAACTCTCACTGCTGACCTTTCAGGAAGTCCTTAAGGTTGTTTTCCCAGGCATGGGGGTCTGGAGATTTGGCAAACATGTGATGTGCTGATTGATTGGTTTCCTTGTTTGTCATTTTAAGTTTCTAATACTGATTCGTTATCTTGTTATTATTTAGTATTATTTTAACTTATAAAAACGTACAAGCCCAGAGTTATATTTGTGAGATGGGCAGTCATATAAATCACTTAAAACAAATAATTTAATAATTGTGGACAAAATACTGCTACTCCAGTAATTGGCTCTAGGAACCCTGGTGATCCAACCATGCTGAGTGGCTCCACATATCTAAACAGTCACACACATCTCAATTAGATATGCATCACAATGACAATGCTATGTATCACCAGTGCTTTGTTTTTAAAAGGGAGTATGTTGGGAAGACACATGGATGAAGGGACGTATGCTTGAAAAAATATTCTGATCCATATTCCTGGCAACCTGAAAACTTGAGATCTGCAAGCAATTGGTTTGGTAATAGATGAGTATGTCAACCTGCCTACTGCCGTAGGAGACAGTGGCATAATTGCTTTATATCAGGGTCCACAAAACACATAAACGTTGCATCAGTCTCTCAGAAATATTCAAACAAACAGTACTATGTATTGTGAATTTTACAGACAATGTTTCATGCATTTGCAGAAATGTGTACATTATTATTATTGGGTTAAATATGATATTGTCAATTATTAAATTGAATTTGATAATTCTAGTCAGAATGTCTGGGACTGTTCTTTTATCATTTCATATGAAACAAACATATTGAGAACCAAGCATATCATGTCTGCATTCCCTTAAGAAATGTATATGCATAAGCATAGCCAAGTCATTTTTCAAGACATTACCACTTCATCCTTGAAACCAAAAGTCAGCTAGCCACTCCCCAAACAGGTAAATGGGTAGGGATGATAATATTTACACAGTACAGACAAATGTGCCCAGTATTTCCATGTGAATTTCATGGAACTAAACACTGAAGAATTCACCATTTGCCAAATGGTAAATTATTTAAAGTTTAAGTCACTATATTAAAACAGTTTAAAAAGAAAAAAGTTAACTCTGGGGTACAGTGTGAAACAAATAACATTTTCATTGATATCAGAAATCATAAAAGAGGAGCATTGGTTAATTCGGGGAAGAGTGGTTAGGTTGTATGGAGTGAATCATACAAGCAGGGTGGGCAAGCTTTCTGAAAGTTTATTTTTTATTTTTTAATTTCCAGTCAATGTCCAAATCTTTAACCAATCTTCAGCCTTCTTTAAATCTCATAGTAAAACATATATATATATATTTCATATGGCCAGCTCTGAAGTTTTGTATGGCTGCTACAGAGATGCAATTTCAGCTAAAACAAGTATGAAGCCGGCATATGGTTAAATAATTTAGAAGAAAAATATTTTTTTCCGAATATGTCATTTTGTATGATTCATATTTTATTCTTGTAATCAATTTTCTGCAATCAAACATTTCTCAGTTGATACTAGTATTTGAGAAGGCTGGAGGCATCTACGTCTCTTCTAAAAACACACTGGAAATCATTTACTAGCAGAACATTAGTAATGGATGAACTTCCACAGGAAGATAGAGGTTTTGTATTTTTTTTATAAACATTAAGCAGATATCAGTTTCCCAAAATAGGAAGTAAATTCGATTGATGAAAAGCAAATTGAACCAATTTTTGAAGTTGATCTGTGTTTTTGATTAGGAAAGTAATGGTGAGTTTCAGAACAACAGAACAGGTTCACCCATTTCTAATGGAAATGTATGCTTGTAACAAAAGAAAAGCTTACAATACAACAGTGAAAAACATTTATTCTGCAGGCGCTTTTCATCCAGAAGGATCCCAAAGCGTTTTACAGACTTTAGAAAGCAACATCACTTCACCAAGTGCAGTCATCTGAGGCAAAAATGTGGGAGCTATCTAACATTGCAAACAGTACAGTGTAGTTCAATATAGGAATGAAGAATGCATTATCAGTTAGAACTAGGTGGTGATTGGGTAAATGATGTGGAGATGATTCAAAAGAATGAACACCCTTTGCAATTCAACCAAAGTTGGACAAGATCTTGGCATGAAGATGCCAGGTCACAAATAATGTGCCATTGGGTCTGCAATAAGTTCAAGCCCTCAGTTTTACATCCCTAAGGATAAAACCATTAAGAAAACAATAAAATATACCTTTGTTGAATACATTTCTGGACAATGATATGTGCCAATTATTCTTCTGTCCTGTAAGTTAATAAAATCAAAACCAGTTTCCTTAGAAAAAATCAGCTGTTAGTTTTCATTAAAAAATAATGCACTATAGGCTATTATTGTAAACTACGCACACTAATTAAAAGCACAGGGCAGTGTGAGCCAACAAGCAGCAGAAGTACTGTAGGTCCTTGTTTTAGAAATGCTGTTGTTGTCTTAGCCCTGACACTGTGGACAACATGTATTTGTAATGGAAGTAAATATAAGTGAGTGTATATATGCGTGTATACACATGCACACATATATATCCAAACTTGTAGGCATTGAAACTAGCCCAACCCTCTCCCCTCAACATATGAATTGAAATGACGTGAAAATAACATTAAGAAGACTCTTAAGAATTATACAGCAATAAGATACAGACTTTAGATGTAGCATAGGATAATTCCATAGGAAGAAAGCTGAAAAGATAAAAATGGATGAATGGGAAAAACAAAAATATGAAAATATAAAATGAATTCTATATTAATACTCAAATTAGTAGTCATGGAAGCATCTTATAATCACCTAAATAAATAGCACAAGTGGAATTTACAGATAGACCAAAAATCAATTATACAGTACCCTGAGATACTGCTGATTTTTTTTTCTTTCTATACTTACTTGGAAAGGCAATTCCAATCAGTTCCTAGAAACTCCAAAATGATGGCTATCTAAAGGAGTTGCATGTAACATTTTAATATATCAATAGACTATTATTTTCTGCCTGGCTGAAATTTCTGCACTGTTCACTTTCTTCTTTAATACCAAATATGCATTGCATAACTAGCATGCTAAGACATGTGAGTTGTAGCATTTTGTTGCTTACAAAACATAGCCTGAAAAATCAAACCATTCACAAAATTTCATCCTGATGAAGGGAACAATAACACATGTGGGAGATATATGCAATTATTTAAATTGTCTCTCCCCTAATTCAAAGTAATAGAGGCCTTAACTCCAAGTTGTTATAGAGTATAATTGAAGGTAGTAGGTAGTTGTAAAGTACTATGTAGCTCAAGGTGTGGGTATCTAAAACATTATCTATTATAGGGAATATAAGCCAAAGGTCTCTAGTCACTGAAAAATATAGCCAAAAGGACCCCTACATTCTCTGTAGGAGTTCTCCTGTGTAATGTCTTGCCCTCTGAGACCTTCTGGCCTCGCAGAAGCTGGCAAAGATCTTTCTGCTCTAGAAGACCCAGGTACCTGAATTATTATAATTAAATGGAGTTTTAGAATAATATTATATAATACCATTTTAATTATTATATTTATATGTATGCTATCATTTGCATTATTTCTTGCCTTTTACACAGCAGAATGAAGCAGCTTTCTAAATAAAATAAATACACAAATAAATTCTCCTTTCCTATCTTTAAAAAAAAATCTTCCTGAATGCTATTTTTTAAAAAATATTCTAAACTTATTTACTAAATACTATTTTGTTTGTCTTGCCTTTCTGAACAGTTCTAGAACTGAATGGCAACTAGAGACAATTAGAACCAAAATAATTTTTGTATTTCTTTTTTTTTTTTACATCAGCTCAGCTCCCATAAGATAATTTATTGCAATATCCTTTTACGCATTACTTTACAGATTTCTGGCCTATCTTTTACATAATTAAAATACATTTTGAAATAAAACTTAAAAATTTAAAGTCCAATTGCATCCTGATTAATTATTCTGTCAGGAAATTTCTCCTTAGTTTTAGATTGCTTCTCTCCTTGATTAGTTTCCATCCATTGCTTCTTGTTCTACCTTCAGGTGCTTTGGAGAATAGTTTGACTCCCTCTTCTTTATTGCCACCCCTGAGATATTGGAACACTGCTATCATGTCACCCCTAGTCCTTCTTTTTATTAAACTTGATCTTCCCCTTCCCTTCTCTTTTCTCTCCCATTCCCTTATCATCAAATATATACCAAATTGATCAGAGGAGATAGGATTGTCATAAACACCATAATAGGCATCTATTACAAACCAAAATAAAGAAACAAAATGTGTCCCATCATCATAATGCAAGCCCTGGCTGTTTGTGCTCATGTCCTCACTTCAGAACCAAGTATATAGGTCATAGGGTATGTGTTGAAATTTTTGCCACCTTCCCCCCCCCCCCACATGTCCTGTGCACTACTTATTAACATGATACATAACAATGCCTTTTTCACTGTGTTTTTTCTGCTTAAATAATACTTTCTTAGGGTAACTATTTTTTTATTTGATTTATTAAAACTGCTCAACTCAACAACAATTTGGCAGCTTACAATATGTCTAATATGTCCGGTATGTTAAAACTCTATTAAAAACACATGACTGTTGGACCTAAAATAGCACTTCCCAACATGCAAAGAAAAAAAAAGACTTGACAGGGCTTTCACAGAATCCTGAGCCTAGTTCTGGGAACAGAGTCAAGTCTTAAGAGACTTCTGGAACCCCAGGAGAGTGGGAGCCACTTATATCTCCAGACAGATGCTATTCCAGAGGGTAGGACAAGTTTTAGAATAATTCCCATTGGAAATATATTTACATTCTTCTTAATAGACATAATCAAAACAGCTTGGAGTGCAGCCAAGCAAGTACAATGACTGTTCTAGTCTCCTAACATTTGAATTGCTGTTCATGTTTAATTGTATCTGACTTGGCTTAGCCCTAACAATTAAACTGACTACAGTTCCATAAGATGAGGAGCTACACACACACACACACACACACACACACACACACACACACACACACACGCACACATGCACGCACGCACACGCACATACAAACCCTGGAAGGTCTGTGCAAAAAACTTTCTTGAAGGTATTGGATAAATTGGGTCCCGTAGGCAATCTTTCAGAAAGGCAATTGTACCATCTGATTCATTTCAGAGATCCTTCTTTAGATCACTATGCCACAATTCTATGAGAACAAATGCTAGACTGGTTAAAAATGAGGCGATCAAGTGTAGAAAGAGTTAAACGGCTACTTAGATATGGATCCTGAAATTTGACCGTAGCTGACAGATAGAAGACATTATCGACTTTACTTCCAAAGAGCCTGAAGCTCTAAATAGAACATTTCCTGAACCTTTGAATTGGGAAGACTTTTAAAATTAAATTATTTTGAATTTGAAACATCATGTTTTCAACATGAGCCCCACTCTTATTTTAAGCATTTGGGGAGTGTAAAATTCTCAGAATAGCAACATTTTACACTTGAAGCAGCTGTTTCCCACTCAAAACAGGCTGTTTTGAACTCAACGTTTTGATCCATAGCATTTGTGCACCAGTATTTTGTACGTAAATATAGACTAAAAAAAGAATCCTAAGAGATAAAATATGTTGCCTGAGGAGAGTAGTGCTGTGGCAAGAAGTATTTTATCTCCAAATGTACCTGAAGATAAACTTTCTGATGATGTAAAAGGAATGTTATATCTTAGACGCTGTATGTGAATGTCCTGGGACAGTGTTTCTCAACCTTAGCAAACTTTAAGAGAAGTGGATTTTAACTCCCACAATTTCCTGGCCAGCCATATTGGCTGAGGAATTCTGGGAATTGAAGTCCACCCATCTTAAAAGTTGCTGAGGATGAGAAACTCTGTCCTAGGGCAAAGTGAAAATGGAATTCTGGAATCATTCTGCAGAGGGGCAAAATCCATATTTTTCATAATACAGTATAACATTATTTGAAAGACAAATTCACAGCAGCTCAGAATTCAGCTGAGTATTCCATTCTTAACCACTTTGTCCTCCCTTCCTGGAAGTATTAACCTCTATTAAGGTTTTTCCTTTCTTATTATCCCGCCCAGCAGAATTATTTTTATTGTAAAGTTACATTAAAATAATTTTGCAAGTACATTTCTCCCTCATTTTCTTTACAGCAGAGGGAGAAAGGGAAGTCCCTTCTGTAATGTTTGCCATGTGTACATTCTTGTTGTGGGCTAAACTGTTGCTTATCTAGCCATTCCCCTAGTGGAGATCTTCCCCTTGTCTCCCAAAGGTCATTTCTACAAACTGTTATATAAACTGGGTGTGGAATTTTTTTTAAAAAAGAAATATATTCCCCACTCCATCCCTAAGGTAGAGGCTGTTGTGCAGTGACTCAGAATATTTCTAATTCTTCCATTTGAAATCCCATGCTTTCTTTCTTGCTGGTTACATAATCCTGACCTGTTCTTAAGAAGTTGGACAGAATTTCATGATTCTTTCTATGAAAGATTCTCATTGTCTTTCCTTATTTTGTTTATTGATTTATACACATCTTTATGTCCTCTGGATCCTCACAATAAAACACAGTCAACAAGATAAAACATATCATTTGGCTTCCTATCTAAAAGTAATCCTTCCCTGGTGTTATGGTTTTTAATTATGTTGCACCCCTTGTCCCAAAGGTTTGGAAAAGTTAGTCTTATTGCTTTCTAAAATGATTGCAGGAATGTGGCTGTCCTAATCTTAGTTGAGAGAGAGCAGGTTATTGCAAGTAATTTTCATCTGTACCTCTATTCTGAGTGGTCATTTATCTTATTTTATAAAGGGGAATCCTCTAATTTGAAATCAAATTAAATGTAATATTTAAGCTCATGAGAAAATAAGGAAAGAACAAAATACTTGAATTTGCCCATCAACATAATATCTAAAAAGCATACTCAGCAGATCTAGAGTCTGTGGTCATACTTTCTATAATGAGTTACGCCACATATTTATTTCAGTCAGAGATTGTTTCTATGTCTGCACAAATGTTATGGGAATCTTTGCATCCTTCCCGCCACCTTTTTTATATATATACATATTTCTTGATAGAGTTACCCAAAATGGTGTCTTCTTATTCTACCTTCTCTAAATCTTTTGGTGAATATATTTGTTTCCCAAGTGCATCCAGAAAATAAAAAAGGGCAGTTATGTATCATATCTAAAATAATTGTAAAATGATTTAGATAAAATTCTTTTATCTCTAAACTATACAGCAGCTCATAGATAAGAGATGGGAGTTATAAGTGAGTCTGGCTTGCAAGTGAACAGCTTTAAAATAGTTTCAGGTAACAAATTAAACAATGATGAAATTTTGCAACACATATATGTATGTATGTATGCATGTATGTATACATGCATAAAATCTAGTGGAAGAAATGAACACTATCTGCCACAGATTTCTATAGTGTTTTCATCTATTATTGCTTAACAAATTCTTTCATTAGCATCTGTGTATTGTTTTTTCCTAGTCTAGTACATATTTGATCATTACAATTTTAAACATGCTAGTAGCAAGATTATGGCAGGTTTACTAAATTATTTAGAGAAATAATAAGGAAAACATATTGGTGCTCCCCAAACAGAAAACGGGGTGAAGTTGTGCATCTCATAGGCCCCAAAGAAGCTATCCATGAAAAAAAGCAAAGCTAAGACATTATTGTTATAAAATTATACACCTTATGTGGAGAATGAAGAGAAAAATGTTCACCAAACAAAGCAGAGTAATTTGCAATGTAATCTGAAGCAAAGCAAATTTAAGATGATAGAGTATAAGAATATGAATTAAGATTCCATGAACATGTTAAGTATAAATACATTAAAAATGTAAAAAAACTCACATAACAATAATAGGAATGGGTGAACAAAGCTAAAATTCAATATGATGGGAAATAGTTTATACTAAACAATTACTTTAAAACACACATACATAAACACAAACAATATGGCTTAAATAAATTTAAGACAAACATAAATACATCTCTAAAAGGGACTTTTCAATCATCTGATAGTTGATGACAAAAAAAGAGTTAAAATGAAGACATTTTTCCTACTGAAAGATTGAAATAAGATCATTCTGATTCTATTCTACAACCTTAGTTAACTCTTCTGTAATTATTAAACAAAAGAAGGATATAATTGAACAGAAAAAATAGCACAAAAGGCTAAATCAACATGGCTTTAAAATGAAGTCGGCTGAATCAATTAATAAACTTTGGCATAGCAATATATAATTTGTTAATTGTTCTTTGGCTGTAAAAGTTACAATATAATACATAATGAGAATGTAATGGATACTTTATCTGGGTTTTAGTAAAGCATGCCATATACAGTATTATACAATATCTTATGGTTAGAAGGCCAACATAAGATGTCTTGGACAGTTAATACAATCAAATGGATCAAAAACTGGCTATCTAACCGTTTTAAGAGGGTAATCGTAAGTGGCAGTCCATCTAGTTGGGGAGAGATTTCCAGTGGGATCCAGGGATCGCAATTCGGTCCCATTTTGTTTTATATCTTTATAAAAGATCTGGAAGACAAAGTAGAGAATACGCTAAATAAATTTTTTAGATTTGACTACTTAGGGAATGGTGAGCAAAACTAGAACTAACATAGTAGCTGTAAATTAATTACGGTAACTCTAAATGTCTCTGAAATTGGATGATAGATTTTACATTCCATTATTTCTAAACATAGAGACAGAAGAAGGTAACAGAACATAAGAAACTCAACAGAAGGAAAAAGAAGGCGACCTTGCTACATAGATCTGTGTCCTCCATCAAATATATTTATGCTAATAGTACAGATCACATGACAAAATAGAAGAGGCTACACAATCTCACATGAAGCCTGATTATAAGTACTAAATATATAAAGAGCTTGGGAAAAATGAAAACAAAGAACGTGAAAGTCAAGTACAGGAGATTCAAAACCAAATCTGGAGGAATAAGTTCCATTAAAGCCAATGGTAAAACATGCTGAAATATTGAAGTGGCAGTTCTTAACATAAAAAACCCCTCTGGCAAATACTCAATATAATAGTCTTCAAACTATTTTTCCAAGTTATTTCCGTGCAGGGGTTAGCACAGAAAAATGGCACACTTAGAACAAAACAAAATGGAAATTCATAAAAAAAACCATGAAAGGAGATTTTCCACATGAAGACACTGGAAATTCAAAGTGTACATTATAATTTAATTCAGTAGATCAATGTATACATTTTGGGGGGTAAATTTATTGTGTTTTCAGAACTGAATTAAGAATTTTAATTGAAACAAACACAAAACTGCATATTATTACACAGAAATTGTACAACAAATAAGAGCAGAATGTGAAGTAAAATAAACTTTTCTGCACTTGCCAACTTTTATAATGCTATATTATGTTATACTATTGATTTTATAGTAATTTCTTTGATTATTGTGAGACATCCAGAATTATTTTAATTTTATTTGGCATTCTTGGATTGTTTTCCAGTATTTCCTTTTATTCTTAATATAGTTCTTTTAATATCAACAGATTTGATATCACTAATTTTAAAAGAGAATTTCTCATTAGAAATCCATCCTGTGTAAGACTCCAATTTTACTTTCCTATTCTTACATTTTAGGACTGAAAACAAAGTTTGTTAAATTGTGTGATTCTAGTCCTTAAATGTCATGAACCAACAAATGTTCCCTTTGTGCAAGGCAATGCTTAATATAATGTTCTGTGTGCTAGCTCATTGTCCTATAAACTAAAAAAAGGAAACCCCTATTATAACTATGCAAAACTTTGGATTTTAAGAGAAGTCTAGGAGTACTTATATACTATCTGTTAGGAACTCTTAAAGCAGTTATATCTTTTCCTAGGAAATAAGCTGCTTTTGGTGTCCTTGGTGCTCCCTGAGTTTGGTTATTTATTTGTTTGCAAACATCTTATTACCCAGCTAGGTAATAGTAGTGTGAGTGAATGGGGAGTTTGGTGGAGGCAGAAAACAGTACTCTAATTAAGAAACTGGCAAGGAGAAAACTACATTCCTCCAAAATCAGCAGGGCAAGCTACTGCATAAAAATAGGTAACTTCACAATAATTTGCCTTGATGATGCTATAGTTAGATAATTAAATGTCTGCAAGCAAACAACCAAGCTGAGAGAGCACCAAGAATTTCACAATTCAACCCTGAGATATTGCCTTCTATTGAAAGATCTTCTAGTCTTAGGAGTTCCCAATAGGTCCTAGATGTATGCCCATGCATGCTGCAAAGCACTTTTTCTCTGTGGAACTGAAGTACTTCATAGCTCATGTACTAATCTTCAACACTAGGCTGCTTCAGTTTATTAGATTATCTCATATACCTTAGAAGACACTTCAGCTATTTTTAATGGTTTTCCTTTCATTCAAATGGTAGCATTCTCCCAACTGTCCAGTCCACAGAAAATAAAAAAAAGAAAACTGTATTCTACACAAACACCACCATTTTGATGTTAGGGAGATCTGCTCTCGAGATTAAGTTTGAAAATATCTTTCCTTTGGTAAAGTCTGCTGCAATCACCATATAGAGCTGATCTCAGAATTTACACATTCAGCTGCAAAATTCTGGTTTAGATGTTTAAATTTATAATCCTGCAGATTTGGTCAACATATGAATACCAAATCAATTAGGTTGTTTTAGAACACTTTTGTGGCTCCTTGAGATGAGATATCCCTCCAAGATAATTTGAAAGAAACTTAAATTATTGTAAGACTTTATGAGAACTTCGGGAACTACTGAACAGTTTGGAAAAGGATGGACCTTCTGAATGCTTTTCTTTTGTTGAAGTTTTGTTTCACTGCATACCTGGATGGGATGATGATGGTTGCGGGCAGTAATGGAATGACTAAAATTTAGGGCTGTGCATGATCTGGAAATGCATCAGATGCCTCAAATGTGAGATCAGAACTCTTTTTCTAAACCCCCCAAAATGTTTAAGAGTCTCATTAATCTCTACAGAGGAAGATTTTTGAGGATATTTGCAAATAAAAATAGTTACCATCCCTAGAGGATATATTTACTTATCAAGTAATACTTCTGAATCTACCTTTGTGAAATTTGACATGATTTCTTGTCACAGTGCAAATCTATAACATTATTTTTATAAACATTGCCCCTCAAGAGAGAACATTAATTAACGCATTCTACAAAAAACATTTAGAATTCAGTTTAGAGATGTAAAGCTTATATCAACAGGTACTTTGTACTTTGGATTACAAAGGAGGAACTCAGAAATTAAATATTCATCTATACTACTTTTAGGTTTTTTTACCTTTTTCTAAACATTTATAAATAATAAATATAGAGTTTATCTCTATGTAAAAACTCTATAATAATATATATATTTTTTAATTAAACTCAAACTTCTTTCTTCCTTTTTTAAATTTATATAGTCATCCATCTTACAAAAGCAATTCTGGGTAGCACATAACAATGAGATAAAACAACAATGTAAAAAACCACAGATATGTAAAAATCCATATTAATAAATATCATAAAAAATCAAATATATGAACTCTAGGTGATGTGAAGGATAACAATGGCCACCTCAACAATAGAGGCATCTCAGCAAGTCTCCAGTGCCCTGGGAGTCCCAGGCCTGATAACATAATCAGTTTTGAGGGCCTTAATAATCTAATTTTGAGACAAAGGAGGTTTCTTAAGGCAGGTGCCATTTAGAGAAGGCATGTGTACTAGGACCCACCAAACTTAGGTCCCGAGATGATGGGACCCTCTCTGCTAGATCTAATGGGGACAAGCTGATAAGAGTGGGGAGAGGTAGTCCCTCAGATATAGATATATTTTTTTTGATACTTCTTTTATTAGAGCAATTACTAATTGTGATATTGAATAATAATTGCACAACATCAGTAATTATCTTTTTATTCATCAATATCTTTTTTTAAAACAAAAATATACATTTGTTCTAAGTAAACTAAAAAGATTATAAGAAAACTAAGTAATAATAATAGTTTCATGTTTAATGAATAAGAGATAATAATAATAATAATAATATAAGCACATACTGTTGAAATATTTCTTAAAACAAGGAAATGAATATCTCTCTATATTTGTAGACCTCTATATGCTGTATGATTGCTAAACAAAGCTATTTGTTTTTTTTAAAATCATATTTTAGCCAATTTAAAGCACTTTCAACGGATGTAAAATGTCACACTGTCCCTCTGTAGTCATGTCATTTCAAGCGCTTGACAATTGGCATGGATTTATGACCAGTTGCAACGTCCTACGGTTGCATGACAGTGATTTGCGATCTTTGACGGAGGGAATGGATTCAGACTTAAGGCCACATGATCTGTTTAATGCCATGTGATTTGCATAATGACTGCCATAAAAATGGTTGAAAAATAAGGTCTAATCACATAATGCCTCTGTACTGACGGCTTCAATTTATGGTTGAAATTTCGGTGCCCATCATGATTGTAAGTTGAGGACTGACTGTATTCCATGAAATCCTATCAACCTAATAGAAAGCATCAACCTAATAGAAAGAAGATCTGATCTACACAGAACACTGTAATTAATTTTTAAAAAGCTGCATTCATTTTTAAGTTTGTAAAAGAGCCAGGTTCCCAAATATCTACTGTTATTCTTTTAAAATTAGGCAGTTTTCATTCCATTATTTTTATACTTCTTTCTTCCATTGTTTCATTTCAGAATTTACATACTATTTTTCTACCCTGAGATCCTCACATTACTGCTTTGTTTATTATATTATTTTGTATGAATGTGATATAGAAGGCGTCTATAGGTAATTTCTCAATTTAGGGGCTTCTAGCATTTTCAAACCTCATTCAGCCATTGTTGTGCCAAAATAAAAATAATGAAAATAAGCTACATTTTGGTATGGAGTGATACAGAAATAAGTTTTTATTTTCTTTCATTTAGCCTTTTACGCTATTTTGTTTGTATTTCATGTGGTTAAGTGACATTAATAAAACATTCTAAGCCATTACAATGCTCTTGTCTTCTGTTTCCTGCTTGGTTGTCAATTAAGAACAAGTGTTGTGTTCTAAAGATCCTATGATTCTCAAAATGACTGTCATTATTATAAGCAAGAATGAGCAAAAGTATTCCCAAAGGTGCTTTTTCAAGAGGCAACTGGACTTTCTTTGTTGTTCCTTAAAGACGTTTCACTTCTCATCCAGTTCCCACAGTCAGAACGGAAGAAGCGTTTTAGATGAAAAGCGAAATGTCTTCAAGGAACAACAAAGAAAGTTCAGTTGCCTCTTGAAAAAGCACCTTTGGGATAATCATGACCTAAATGACTGAGAATCTCCATAGACATTGAGCAAAAGTATTAATCTTTTTGACTTCTGGAAAGCAGTGCCTCCAGGGGGCACCCTTTGCCAACCGAGACATTTGCTGTTTTGCCTTCTGTTGCATATTGCAGAACCCTATTTTTGCCCCTCCTCCTGCATAACTCCTCTTTTCCAACTTCCACCTGACAAAAATAATGACCAAGCCAGCCACAATTTCATAATGTTAATTAGGGCAGAAGACTATTGTCTCTCCAGCAATTGCCCCCTTGCTGTAAAATACTAGACAAAAAAACCCCTACAACTGAAACTCATTTGCAAGAACATATGGCACTCTAAACTCACTGACATTTTCAACATCCATAGTAATAAAAAGGTAAATGTAAATTGTAATTATGATTTTAATTTTTATATGTATTTTTGGGAGTCTGACTCACTGGAGGTAATAGAACTTTCTTCAGAGTTAGTATTTGTAGCATATGCTGAATATTGTGGAAAATATTTTTCAATAGGTTCAGTATTTTTACTGAATTACATGAAACGGGCTAGACGTCCAAAGAGATACAGATATAGATACAGAGCTAGGCATGAGTTATTTAAAGTTCTTCTATTAATTTCAATTTAATTCAATTTAAGGGTACCTACTTAAATCAGATCAACTGAATATTAATCCCTCCAAACTCCATGAAACTTAACTTTTTAAGTAAACATAATTATGTTGTGTAGTATATTTTAATTAACGTAATTTATCAATGTTTTCTAGATTCTTTTCCTGTGAAAAGCCACTAATGAAAGCAGTATATCACTTATAGTGAAAATTGATGAATGCTAGCATATTCTTCTTTTCCCTGCCTCTCTATACTTTAATGAAACTAAATATAGAAGCTAGATAAGGCTAGCAAGAGAGATGTCAATGCTATTTAGTCAGACATTGTGCAGTTTAATCACATAAAATTATCACAGCACCACTATTATAATACTGGGGCTGGAAAAGAAGAAATTAAAAAAAAAATCTAATCTGGAATTATACAATCTTCAATATATCTCTGATCTCCTTTCCTTAATTTTCATGCAAATACTTATAAAGAGTTTGGATTGAAAACATTATTTATTAATTCAAGTTTTATATACATACAATTTTACAAAAAATATATATTATCTGGATTTATTCTGTACTTCAGTGGAACTAGATTTTCACTCATATCTTTGCTATAAAAATATATTGTTAACATGCTAACCTGTAAAATAAAAAAATGAATAAACACACACACACACTCTTGTTTTTCTCATAAGACTTCATGCAGCTCTTTAGCACTTTTAGCCATCATTTTGGATTGTAAAAGTCTTCAAACATCACCCTGAAATATGATAAAAAATTGAATGTGCGATGTATAGATCTTGGAAATCAACCTTGAGGAAAGAAAGTTCCATTAAAATGACAATGTAGGTTCCTAATGCATTAAAAGATGATTTTCCAAGATGATTCTTTGTAGATCAAATAAGTATTATTTATTTTGTAATCGGAACAAAGTCACTTTCCTACAATACTACTTTTTTTGCCTGACATCATGTAACTCTTGACCTTTTCTGTTTCGGAGTACTAACTAGAATCATGTGAATTGGATGGTTCTATTAAGAAGCAAAACTGTCAGGAGCACTTCCAAGAAATAATTTAATTCTTATTATAATTTATATGTGTGTGTGTATTTTATTTACCTACTGCAAATGGTTTTTTTAAATGTTGCTTTTACTATTGGTTATTATCTGTATTGTGTCTCTCTCTTGTAAACCACCCAAATAACAACGTAATTAGACAGCATAAAAATGGTAAAAAATTTAAATAAAATATATATTCATATGTAGGAGTTGAGCACACCAGAAGTGTGAAAAAAGGGGAAAAACAATTCTAACTAAACAAATGTTTGCCTCGCTTTTTTTTTAAAAAAAAATAAACTTCAGCATGTCTTATTCATTTGATTGCTTTGAAATGGGCTTATTTGACCTCTATGTAATGAAAAGTTGTAGATCAGTTTTCATTTATATTTTCATTAGACTGGATAATCCTCCAGCTGTAAATAAGGGTACATTTTCATTGCATTGGAGCTTCTGATCATCTGGAAAACCCTATCTTAAAAGCCAAGTTGTTACTCTCTTATTCCTATGTGACTTGTTTGGCAGAGTCTATTGCTTCTGAAAGGCCTGTTAGGAAGAAATGAATTATCTAATACTGCAACTGGTAGAGGACACTCTATAAACTTCCCATTTCAATTTACCTTGTTGACATCCATTCGTAATTTCTCATTGTTAGCACTGGCAGCTCTTTCTGCTGCTTTCTTCTGGCGCTGTGGTCCCCTCCCAAAAAAGATGTAGTTCACCAAGGCATACTCCAGAAGAGCCATGAATACAAAGACAAAGCAGCCCATCAGATACATGTCAATGGCTTTCACATAGGGGATTTTGGGTAGTGTTTCTCGCAGATGGGTATTAATGGTTGTCATTGTCAGCACCGTTGTAATCCCTGCAAAACATCACAAAATTCCAATTTAGTATGCATTTATGTTTTCTCTGTTTTTCTGTGTGTATTGCATGTATGTATGTTTTTCTCGTTAATGTGCAAAGGTCATTGTAATAGAGGGTGCAACATGGGTATATCCAGAAAATGAAAGAGGAGTAAAAAGAAGCTTCATTCCTACATTTTACTCCTGCTTTCCTTGTTGTTTGATTTTGTTATGGCGGTGCTGAGAAAATTTTAAGTATTATTAAATATGCAAACCAACATCAAGGAAATGCAGTAAAATTTTGGTTTAATGGTTCAGTTACAATGAATGAATTTACTGCCGTTTAATAGACTAGTGATTGGTAAACTGAGGATGTGTCAATTAAATTGAAGTTTTACTGCAAATGACGGCATTTATATCAATTATGCACACAAATGATGTAAATTTGGGTTTAATTGAGCTCTGTTAAAGTGCAAAGAAAGTTCCTTCTTCTGATGATTTGTTAAACAGAGATGTTACCACAGGCAGGATGGAGGCTATTGTTTTTCCACTTCATGTTCTTTATAGTTAAGATGTTTTTATGTGTTGTTTGGTTGTCAGAAATAAAATATCTTGTTTAGAGTTTAGGAGTTTGAAATGGAGCTCCTGGATTCCTGCATTGAAAGAACAGTATGCTTAACACATATTACATTATAGTAATATTTCTTCTTATAAGCTATTAAGGCATACATAATTGGAGGATTTGGGTCTTCGGATGTATTGGAAGATGCATAACAAAAACAAATTCTAATAAAATTCAAGAGTTAATTACAAAATAAACAGAGACATTGACATATATTACTTTTAAACTACAAAACTGCAACATATATTAAAGCTGTATAAGAAATCAGAACTTTCTTAAAAACAGTTTTGTTAGGAAGACTTCACTCTAATGTTTGATTTGTGTGCAGTGATATGATTGCCATGGTTAGATTAGGATCTGGGAAACCCAACTCAGGACAAAGTAGAGTGCTGATTTCAGGATGTTTGCAATTTCTTAAATTATTTTGAACTGAAATTAAAGAACGAGTACTGTGTGCCCCATCTCATGGTCTTGAAATAGAAATGGAATCAATAAATAACAAACATTTTTGTTTATTTTTAAATTTATAAATGGTACCTTAATCCCAAAGAACCAGCAAGGTTAAACATTAAGTGTAATAAAATAATCTAAAATTGAAATGCAGACCAAGTGAAACAAAAAAATAAATAACATTAAATACAATTTGATTTAAAAATCTGGGCAAATAAGTAGCTGAAAAAAAGTCAAAAATCCCTACAAAACAAAAGCCTGTCTATTCTGATCTGAGATATAATCTAGCTACATTTTTATCTCTCCAGAAAATAGAAGAAAGCATTAAATCTATGAATAGAGGACAAAGTCCTAGGTCAGACAAATACTTATTTACTAGTATAAGATATAAAATTTCCTCCTCATCCCTATGGGTGGTATGTGTCTTCCCCAATCTCGGGTCCTCTACCAGAGACCAAACCAGCTATTATTTTCAGATAATATGATATGGACAATGCATCCTGTAGACTGTACTAAGTATAGTTCCCATCAGTCCTGACAGATTCAAAATTACAGGAAGCATCTGTGAGATTCGTTGCCTGCGTAACAAGGAGTTGTTATTCATAGGTAACAAACCTGATATATCAGCAAGACAATAATATCTAAATGTATGTTGTTGTTAGTTGCGGAGTCATGTCCGACCCATTGCGACCCCATGGACAATGTTCCTCCAGGCCTTCCTGTCCTCTACCATCCTCTGGAGTCCATTTAAGTTCACGCCTACTGCTTCAGTGACTCCATCCAGCCACCTCGTTCTCTATCGTCCCTTTCTTCTTTTGCCCTCAATCTTTCCCAGCATTAGGCTCTTCTCCAGTGAGTCCTTCCTTCTCATTAGGTGGCCAAAGTATTTGAGTTTCATTTTCAGGATCTGGCTTCTAAAGAGCAGTCAGGGTTGATCTCCTCTAGGACTGACTGGTTTGATCGCCTTGCAGTCCAAGGGAATCGCAGGAGTCTTCTCCAGCACCATAGTTCAAAGGACTCAATTCTTTGGCGCTCAGCCTTTCTTATGGTCCAACTTTCACAGCCATACATTGCAACTGGGAAAACCATAGCCTTGACTATACACACTTTTGTTGGCAGGGTGATGTCTCTGCTTTTTAGTATGCTGTCTAGATTTGCCATAGCTTTCCTCCCCAGGAGCAAGTGTCTTTTAATTTTTTGGCTGCAATCCCCATCTGCAGTGATCTTGGAGCCCAGGAAACTAAAATCTGTCACTACCTCAATTTCTTCCCCATATATTTGCCAGGAATTTAGAGGGCCGGATGCCATGATCTTAGTTTTCTTAATGTTGAGTTTCAAGCCAACTTTTGCACTCTCCTTCTTCACCCATAGCAAGAGGCTCTTTAGTTCCATTTTTCTTTTTGCCATTAGAGTGGTATCATATGCATATCTGAGGTTGTTGATATTTCTCCCGGCAATCTTAACTCCAACTTTTGATTCATCTAGCCCCGCCTTTCTCATGATGTGCTCTGCATATAAGTTAAATAGGCAGGGTGACAGTATACAGCCTTGCCGGACTCCTTTCCCAATTTTGAACCAATCAGTGGTTCCGTGTCCAGTTCTCACTGTTGCTTCTTGACCTGCATGTAGGTTTCTTAAGAGACAAATAAGATGGTTTGGTACTCCCATCTCTTTAAGAACTTGCCACAATTTGTTGTGGTCCACACAATCAAAGGCTTTAGCATAGTCAATGAAGCAGAAGTAGATGTTTTTCTGGAACTCCCTAGCTTTCTCCATGATCCAGCGTATGTTGGCAATTTGATCTCTAGTTCCTCTGTCTCTTCGAAATCCTGCCTGTACTTCTGGTAGTTCTGGATCCACATACTGCTGGAGCCTAGCTTGTAGGATTTTAAGCATAACCTTACTAGCATATGAAATGAATACAATGGTGCGATAGTTTTAACGTTCTTTGGCACTGCCTTTCTTTGGAATTGGAATGTAAACTGACCTTTTCCAATCCTGTGGCAAGTTTTCCAAATTTGCTGGCAAATTGAGTGTAGCACTTTTACTGCATTGTCTTTTAAGATTTTGAATTGCTCAGCTGGAATACTGTTTCCTCCACTAGCTTTGTTGTTGCTCAAATTTCCTAAGGCCCATTTGATTTCACATTCTAGGATATCTGGCTCAAGGTCAGTGACCACCCCATCATGGTTATCAGGGATGTTAAGCTCGTTCTTGTATAGTTCTGTGTAATTTTGCCACCTCTTTTTGATCTCTTCTGCCTCTGTTAGGTCCCTCCCATTTTGGTCCTTTATCATGCCCATCTTTGCATGAAACGTTCCCTTCATATCTCCAATTTTCTCAAAGAGATCTCTGGTCTTCCCTATTCTATTGCTTTCTTCTATTTCTTTATACTGTTCATTTAAGAATGCATTCTTATCTCTTCTAGTTATTCTCTGGAATTCTGCATTCAACTGGGTGTATCTTTCTCTTTCTTCCTTGCCTTTCGCTTCCCTTCTTTCCTCAGCTATTTGCAAAGCTTCCTCAGACAACCATTTTGCTTTCTTGTCTTTCTTTATCTTTGGGATGGTTTTAGTTGCTACCTCTTGTACAATGTTGTGAACGTCTGTCCATAGTTCTTCAGTCACTCTGTCTATCAGATCTAATTCCTTAAATCTATTTGTCACCTCTACTGTATATTCATCAGGGATATGATTTAGTTCATACCTGAGTGGCCTAGTGCTTTTCCCTACTTTCTTCAATTTAAGTCTAAATTTTGCAATGAGAAGCTCATGATCTGAGCCACAGTCAGCTCCTGGTCTTGTTTTTACTGACTGTATAGAACTTCTCCATCTTTGGCTGCAGAGCACATAGTCAATCTGATTTCTGTGTTGACCATCTGGTGATGTGTAGAGTCGTCTCTTGGGTTGTTGGAAAAGAGTTGTTGTTTTGCTATGACTATCGTATTATCTTGACAGAATTCTATCAGAATTCTAGCCCCCCTCATTTACGATCTTGTTCTGGAGGGGGGTGCGGACCTGGCGGGTATTATGGAGACCTGGTTGGGCTGGGAGGGGGGATTTCCCCTCGTTGAGATGTGCCCACCAGGCTTCCGTGCATTACATCAGCCGAGGGCTCAGGGTAGGGGCGGAGAGGTGGCGGCTATTATAAAGGAAGATCTTTGTCCGAGGGAGCCACTGTACCTCAGATAGCTGGATATGAGTTCCTCCTTGTGAAGTGGGGTCATGGGGTGCAGATGGGCTTGCTGATTGCGTACCTGGCTCCCTGCTACGTAGCGGCAGCCCTGCCCGGGCTGCTCAACGTAATAGCCGGGACTGGCGGTGGATACTCCCAGACTTATGGTCATGGGGGATTTCAACCTGCCATCTGTCGGTGAAACATCAGAGGCAGCTCGGGAGTTCATGGCTTCCATGATGGCCATGGACCTGACGCAGTTAGTTCAAGGCCCTACTCAAATGGGGGGACACACTCTGGATCTGATTTTTGTCTCTGGTCAATGGTTGAATGATCTAGAAGTAGGGGAGGTAGTCATCAAGCCCTTGTCATGGTCAGATCATTCACTCCTTCGACTAGACTTCCGAGCCGCTACCCTCTGCTGCAGGGAGATGGAACCGGTTAGGTGGTTCCGTCCCAGGTGCCTGATGGATCCGGATAGGTTCCTGATGGAGCTTGGGCCATTCCCTGAGGCTCTGGCTCACGACTTGACTGAAGAACTGGTGGCCGCCTGAGATAGGGCAGCCGCTGGAGCTTTGGACCGCATTGTGCCTTTGTGGCTTCTGACCCGGTGCCGATCTCAATTGGCTCCTTGGTTCTCTGAGGAGCTGAGAGAGATGAAGCGCCAGAAAAGATGCCTGGAGAGCGATTGGAGGGCCAGCTGCTCCGAATCTGACTGAACACTGGTGAGATCTCATATTAAGATCTACCTAGTGGTGATAAGAGCGGCGAAATCTAATTATTTTTCCGCTCTTATTGCATCTGCAGAGAACCACCCAGCCGCCCTGTTTAGGGTGACCCGCTCCCTAATTCATCTGGGAGCGCGGGAAGACCCCTTGCAGGAAAGAGCTGAGGATTTTGTGCAATACCTGTATCACAAAATCGCTCAGATTCGGGAAAGCCTGGACTCTGACTAGGTAGGTTCAGATGGGGTGACGGAGGTGGGCCTTGAGAGTGTTATCTGGGAGGAGTTTGACCTTGTGACTCCCGAGGACGTGGACAGGATTCTGGGTAGGATTAGCGCTGCCACATGTTTATTGGACCCGTGTCCCTCCTGGTTGATGCTGGCCTCCTGGGCAGTCACACAAGACTGGCTCCAGGTGATTATTAACGCTTCTTTGAGTGAGGGTTTCTTCCCTTCCGCCCTGAAAGAGGCGGTGGTGAGGCCCCTCCTCAAGAAGCCTTCCCTGGACCCAGCTGTATTAGCGAACTATCGTCCAGTCTCCAACCTTTGCTTTCTGGCAAAGGTTGTGGAGAGTGTGGTGGCGCGACAACTTTCCCAGTACCTGGATGAAGCTGTCTATCTAGATCCATACCAGTTGAGCTTCAGGCCGGCATACAGCACAGAAACGGCATTGGTCGCATTGGTTGATGATCTCTGGAGGGCTCGGGACAGGGGTTGTTCCTCTGTCCTGGTCCTATTAGACCTCTCAGCGGCTTTTGATACCATCGACCATGATATCATGCTGCGCGGTTGGAGGTGTTAGGAATGGGGGGCACCATGCTGCGGTGGTTCTCCTCCTTCCTCTCTGACCTCACGCAGTCTGTGTTGGCCGGGGGACAGAGGTCAACCTCGAGGCGCCTTGTTTGTGGGGTGCCACAAGGGTCGGTCCTCTCGTCCCTCATGTTCAACATTTATGTGAAGCCAATGGGTGAGATCATCTGTGGTTTGGGGTGAAGTTCCATCAGTACGCTGATGATACTCAGCTGTACATTTCCACCCTGGACCACCCCAATGATGCCCTTGATGTGATGTCCCGGTGCCTGGTGGCTGTGCAGATCTGGATGGGGAGAAACAAGCTCAGACTCAACCCCTCCAAGACTGAGTGGCTGTGGTTTCCGGCGTCCTGGTATAGCCAGCTGGCTCCATTGCTGACTATTGGGGATGAGATCTTGACCCCCTCAGAGAGGGCTCGCAACTTGGGTGTCCTCCTGGATGCATGGTTGTCTTTAGAAGACCATATGACAGCGGTGCCCAGGGTTTTTTTTTATCAGGTTCGCCTGATTTACCAGTTGCGTCCCTTTTTGGACCGGGATGCCTTGCGCACGGTCACTCATGCACTCGTCACTTCCCGTCTGGACTACTGTAATGCTCTCTTCATGGGGCTCCCCTTGAAGAGCACTTGGAGACTCCAACTGGTCCAGAATGTGGCCAAACGGGTGATTATGGGAGCGACACGGCGCACCCATGTAACACCTCTCCTGCGCGAGCTGCTGTGGCTCCCGGTGGTCTTCCAGGTGCGATTCAAGGTGATGGCTACCATCTTTAAAGCGCTCCATGGCTTAGGACCTGGGTACTTACGAGATCGCCTTCTGCCACCGATAGCTTCCCACCGGCCAATACGCTCCCATTCTGTCATTTTGGGGATTGTACTCCAGTGTTGCTTTTACTACTCTTTTATTGATTATGAAAGCTACTCCATTTCTTCTGAGGGATTCTTGCCCGCAGTACTATACCTGATGGTCATCAGAATTAAATTCATCCATTCCTGTCCATTTTATTTCACTGATTCCTAAGATGTCGTTGTTCAGCCTTGTCCCCTCTTGTTTGAATGTGTCCAGCTTGCATTGATTCATGGATCCAACATTCCAGGTTCTTATGGAGAAAAAATCTTTACAGCATCGGACTTTCCTTTCACCACTAGATGCATCCACACCTGACCATCCTTTCAGCTTTGGCCCAGTTGCTTCACTCTTTCTGGCGCTACTAATACTAGCCCTCTGCTCTTTCCCCAGTAGCATATTGGACACCTTCTGACCTGAGGGGCTCATCTTCTGGCATCATATCTTTTTTTCTTTTGGTTCCATGGGGTTTTCATGGCAAAGACACTGGAGTGGGTTGCCATTTCCTTCTCCAGTGGATCACGTTTTGTCAGAACTCTCTGCTATGACCTGTACATCATGGGTGGCCCTGCAGGGCATAGCACATAGCTTCATTGAGCTATGCAAGCCCCTTTGCCATGACAAGACAGAATCCATGAAGGGGATCTAAATGTATATCTCCTGGCAATTATTCTTTATAAGATTATTTTTGGCAAATTTTGTAATTTGTAGAATTTGAAACAGAAATTAGCAGGAAACAACATAATCCTATTAGTTAAGAGTATTGCTTTATGTTCATCTGATAATGACTGTAAGAGAAGGGCAATTGAATCTTACTGTATTCTTGGGTAAGGAATTCTAGAAGCTACTTTCTATTGAATCAGCATATAGGTCTAATTCAGTATTATTTATCCTGATGAGCAACAGCACCTCAGGTTTTGGATGGATGGAAAGGAATATTTATTATATCCGCAACTCCCTTTTCAAATTATCTGTAACCCTCACAGCATTCAGAGCGGTTTTAAATAGGGAGAGGTTGCTTTCAGATATAAAACAAATAGACAAAGCAGACAAGGGTTTAGGGCTGGAAAGAAAAGTAGCTCAGATAGGCCAGTTCTTTAAAGTGGCATCTTATGTCTAATTCAGATCTGCTGTTTTTGCTTGGCTAATTGGTGGTTTTCTCTAAAAATAATTCTTGTTCTTTTGTCTCATAGCTGGCAGTTGAATTTGAACAGGAGTCTTTTCCAGCCTTATTACTGACATTAGTCAGATCTAGGGCTTTTTATCTGAAGTTGATGTTTCCTCCATTTTGTTTGTAATTTAAAAGGTAAAATCACATGAGGAATCCAATAAAAATTTTCACATTATCAATAACATAAGCATAATACTGTAAAAGCAATCAGGATTAGAACAAAATGCAGTTTGTGTATTTCTGTGTATTTAATTTACAAGAGAACATGTTTAATTTTTCAGCTGCAATATAATTAGTCAAACATGGAATTTTAAACTGGAGTTGCAATGATACTATGTAATAATGCTGCATCACCCCAGAGCATATTTTATGTAGTCCAGATGAGTTCACATTTCAATTAAGTTACCGTAACTATTTTAGATAACTTGGAACCAATTTGCTTAAGTGCAAATGCTGGTCAACAGGAAATTTTCCACTCATACAATCATGCGATCTAAGTATATATGTTTGTATAGTTAACATATTCAATGTGAATAAATTAAAAATACCTACCTAAAGCCACTCTTGCAGCTGACGCATCATAATTAATCCAGAATGATACCCAAGACAGAATAGTGATCAGAATAGAAGGCATATAAGTCTGCAGAATGAAATAGCCAATATTTCTCTTAAGTTTAAAACTTAGGGACAACCTGGGATAAGAACCTAGAAAAAAACAAAAAGTTTTCAAATACTGTTTGAACAAATATCATGTAAACAGACAATTCCAGACTATTTGGCTATTGAGATGAAAATGCCATTAACTTAACAAAGGAACAAAGAATTTAGGCATCTTAATTTATACTATACCTAAAGAAAGTTTTCAAAAGGCAACACACAGATACATCAGATTTGTATATTGAGTGTGTGTCAGAACATTGCCTACTTATCCAAATGGGTGAGATATGACAACAGTACATAGTCATAGCTTTCACAGAACACTTTTTAATAATATAGAAAAAGTGAAGACTACAATCTGTAGTGTTACATATTTGTTGATTACATGTGTAATCAACGCCCAGCATGCTTATGTTATTTTTACAGGCTAAAATCCTTAATCTAGAACTACTTTAGTAGCTGAAAGCCTTGACTGACCAAAGCCAAGAAGTGTATCAGAGGTCAATCTTTAGGGATTCATCTGTTGATGACTATAGAATATGGACAATAATGACTTGGAATGTAAAGAAGGTGAATGAGAAAAAGCATGGATTTACAAATTAAAGGAAAGGAAGAAAAAAATGTTTCATATTTGTAAAACTAAAAGAATGGGAAAGGATTAATAGATTTGAAAGAAATGATGACATGATATGGACTAGTTTAAATGCATACATGTGGGAAAGTGAACGTGTAGGTTTAATTATGAATACAAGGGTAGAATATACATGTTAGAAAGTATTTTGACATCCAAAATGTGTATGAGGAATAGGAATCCATAGGTTGGTGATACTTTCATGCTATACTGTAGTGAATAGTTATAATGGAAGAATGAGGATGATCACTGAAATTTAATTAATTTTAGTAAAAGTTTGAGAGAACTGGTGAAGGTCTTAAAGGTAATAAGAGGTTCTCAGTGTGAACTGGATTATTCTTTTTGGTAAATTTATTGAGGAAAAAAATGGACATTTAAAAAAGAGAAAAAATACTTTCATGAAAGTAGAATGACTGCAGGAAAACAAAATACAGGTCCTGTTGGAAATTAAATTAAATTTTCTAACAGCATCTATGTGAAGTGGAAGTGATGAAAATGGATGTGGAAGCTGCTCAGAACAGACTGAAAAGAATTATGCTGCCTAATGCCATAGAAGTGTGTGGAGTTATGATAATGAGAAAAGTTATGCTAAAAAGAAAAAAGACTGGTAGAATGATGAAATATTGAAAATGGAAAAAAAATAAAGTAAGATTTCGGCTAAAATGAAAATGACAGAAAGGAATTGTATAATATCTGCATAGAGAAAAAAGAAATTTACAAGGAACATAGATAAAGAGAGCAAAGGGAGAGAAAATACAGGTAATGTAGATGATCAGTCTGAGCCTGAAGGAGAGGTCAAACACATCATTTCCTACAAGTAAATTTTGACTGGACAAAATTGTGTGTGGGGGGAGGGGCAAATGTTTTTTGTTTGTTTGCTGGGTTAGTAAAAAAAGGTAAATAAGGAGTCTTCACCAGAGTGAATGGAATGAAAAATTAAAGTAATTAAATCATTGGGATAAAACTAAGATGATGGAAATTTATACAAAAAGGTAATTGCATGTTGAGAACAGAACTGAAAATTGAGAAGGCTTAAGATAAGGAAATTATTAAAATATAAATTTGGTTGGTTTACTGAGTGGTTATGACTTATTTAACATAAAGGTAAATATTATATTTATGGTGTGCCTGATAATTGTAAACAAACCTGTTGCTGCTCCTATATACTATGACACTGCTCTGGTGGTGCAGTGGTTAGAATGCAGTACTACAGGCTAACTCTGCCCACAGTCTGGAATTTGATCCTGATGGGCTGAAAGTTGATCCAGCCTTCTATTCTTCTGAGGTTGGTAAAATAAGGACCCAGATTGCGCGGGGATGGGGGGCAATATGCTGCCATTGTAAACTGCCCAGAGAATGCTGTAAAACACTATGGGCAGTATGTAAGTCTAAGTGCTATTGATATTACTATTTCTATACTAATGGAAAAATAGAAAATGAACACAAAAATTATAGGGTGATTAGTTTGTCAAGCACATCCAGGGAGAGGTTTAATAGTTTTCTAATCAAAAGAGCACAATAACGAAAATAAAAATTTTGAAAGAATAATGTGGTTGTATGCGTGGCAATGAGTTTGCAGATCAGATATTTGTTTTTCAACAGCCCTCTCCTCTCTCTCACGAGGGGTATAAAAGATATACCCACGTATATCTTTTAACACCTTACCCTGGCTTTGCCAGTCCTTCTCTTACAAAAATGAAGTTTAATTTATACTAGACAACCTATGACTGGCTGGGTTATCCTTTCAGAGGTATTTCCTTACTTAAACAGACAAACAGAGCAAAAACTAGTGGGAATTGGAATGACTTCTGATTTCCTGGTGGCTTCTCCATTGATTTTCCTTATAGGGAGGTTGGGAAGCATGTGAAATCTCCCTCCCTCCGTTGCAATGTATGTATACCTCTGTATACAGGTGATGCCGTGTCATTAGTTGAAACCCCAATGATTTGCAGTAAATGTAATTTAGAGTGTATAAAGCAACAAGGAATACAGATTTGAAAATTAAGTCAAAAATCTAGGCCTGCTAAATGAATGTCGACAGAAAACAAAAGAGAATAGCCAATAAAGAAATACATTGAAATGGTTTGGTCACATAAGAGAGTGAATGACAATCTATTTGCAAAACAGATACAGTATATGAAGTATACTGTACTTCAGTATATGAAGGAAAAGTGAATGGTTAAGAGGAAAGGGAAGACAAAGGAGGTTATGGCTATATGAAGTTGGGGGGGGGAACCTTAAAAAATCTGGGAAATTTGAATATTCTGAATGAATCAGAATATGGAAGTGGTAGAAGTCAGGATATTTTGCCAGGGTGGAAAAATATATAAAGGTATCGTGAAAATATGGAAAGTTATTGTGAAAACTGTTTGCATAAATCAGATTTATTTATTTACTTTTTATTCTTAACTCATGGCTTTAATTTCTTTGGTTTATTATTTTTATTTCTATTTCTTCACTTCACTTAACAGTACTTACCTTGAAAGGGGGTAAGTAGAAAGATGCATTTATTTGTGTCACACACACCCACACATGTATGCAAACACACAAGCACACACTACTAACACATGAATAACATGTGCAACAGCCATGGTTCAACACAACTGCAGGAAAGATACGATAAAAATATGCCATATTCATATCCCTATGTGCTCTGGAGTATTTTTCAGTATCAAATCTAAAGCACTGCACAGTTATAATGAATAGACACTGCATAGTCATATGAAAAAGTAAAGAAATCTGTAGGAAAACATTAAAAGGCATGGCAAGTAAAAACACAGAAATTGTATCTCATAAATTGTCTGGATCTAAACTTTCCTCAAGAGTCCAACTCAGGTCTCAAATGGAGTTTCTAATCCTGCTACTTCCAAAGCTTTGCGCTCTTTTCTAAGAACAAAGCACAGGCTGTATTCTACAGATTTGCAATATATAAATAATAATTATGATTTGGTTTGATTGGCAAACTTTATGGATTACATAAAGTAATTTCTTGTTCTGCCAAGGACTGCTTGCCAAAATAAAAAAAATAACCCAACTCAACTAGATTTAGATGTCTGAATAATAGAATAGAGGGCAGCTAATGACTACTCTATAGGGAGCCATTAAAGATTGAAAAGGGATAGTATACTTTACAATAATGAAAATGCCTGGATAAAGTTGATAGGTTTTTCTATTTAGCTTTGAGAGGAGAGTACCTCTAGAAGACAGAAAATTGTTTATTAGCTTGGATTGTTAACTGTTCTTTAGAAACTGCTGAATAAGGCATATACAGTTATTTTCTGTGGCTGGTAGCACTATGTATCTAGTGCTACACAGCCACAGAAACTCTTCAGAACTCTAAAATATGTGAACCAAGCATAATTCTCAACATTTTAAAGCATCTGCATCTTTTGCCTCAACTGCATGGTTGCTGTCTATAGCTGTTGCATTGCCCTAGAAAAAGATTTTAAAGATTTTAAAGATTTTAAAGAGTTTTAAAGAGTTGCCAATAAATACTAGGTCCTTTCCCTGGCACATCTTTATATAACTATTGAATAACTTCAGGTTTTACTATTTACACAAGCCAACCCTATGCATGTTTACCCAGAAATAAATCTGTTGTATTCAGTAAAATTAATTCCTGGGTAAACTTGCAGAGAATTCTTCAGTCTGTGTTCTACTACATAGCTATATTCAGAGAACAACTGCTATTGTCCTTATTGGATAGAAGCTATGGAAATTTCAATCCATAACAACTGGATGTAATGTAACAATGCACTAATTAACACGTCCAAAGTTATTTGGAAGCTCAAATTATTTTGTAAACCATGCAGTTCACCTTTGTGTGATATTAAAACAGTTTAAACAGATTTACATTGGAGAAGCTTTCCTTTCTCAATGTCCTCACAAACCTGTTGAGAAGACAACTTTCTTGGTGATAAGTTTGTAATCCACTATAGAGAACTGTGGCAGTTCAATCTTTGTCACTCCTGTAACTGCATTATCACCCCCGCGCCAGTAAAATTCAATATCATCAGTTGTGTAGCCATCTGTAAAAAAAAAAATATAGAAGCAAAGATTTAGTATATAGTTCTCTCACACCACTATAACTATAATATATTTTATTTGGAACCTTGTAAACATTTACAAAACAAAAGTTCTCTAATGCATATAACCCACATATATTTCAGTCATGCTTAATTTAAGTATCAGGCAACTGTAAGGTAGAATCCACTTAGAGATATAAATCAGAAGAAAGCTGGTAGAAACAAGGAAGTGTGCATCCTCTGTTGTGACAGGAAAGATCAATAACTTCTTGCCTTGGGATATCTGTCTACTCCAGAGGTAAAATCCAGCAGGTTCTGACAGGTTCTAGAGAACCGAAAGTGGAAATTTTGAGTAGTTCAGAGAACCAGTAGCGGAAAATTTGAGCAGTTTGAAGAAATGGCAAATACCACCTCTGGCTGGCTCCAGAGTGGGTTGGGAATGCAGATTTTGCAATACCCTTCCCCAGGAATGGAGAGGGAATGGGAATTTTGTAGTATCCTTCCCCTGCCATGCCCACAAAGCCACGCCCACAAAGCCATACCATGCCCACAAAGCCACGCCCACAGAACAGGTAGTAAAAAAAAATTAGATTTCACCACTGGTCTACTCTCATGACTGGTTGTATTTTTCTTGAGGTAGGAGGGCCAGGCATCCTATTTTGCAAAGCACAGTTCTACATTTGGAAGGCTGCCAAAGGAGCTCCCTGTATGAAATCCTCCTCTATCTCAAGGATTTCTTAGTTCAAGTCAGTATAAATTAAAGATAAAAACCATAAGGAGGAAAAATACCAGCTGAGGTCTTGAATGCTTGCCTATTAATAGGCAGAATTATTACTGAGCCCTGGTGTACAGTGGTTAGAATGCAATATTGCAGGCTACTCTGCCCACAGCCTGGAGTTTGATCCTGATGGGCTCAGAATTGACTCAGCCTTCCATTCTTCCGAGATTGGTAAAATGAGGACCCAGATTTTGGGCAATATGTGACTATGTAAACCATGCAAAGAGCACTATGAGGCTGTATATATTGTAAGTCTAAGTGCTATTTCCATTGCTATGCCCAGTTACTGATAAATCAGCAGTGGGGAACAATTTAACATTACCAGAAAAGGAAGTTAGAATTATAACTTCCTTTTCTGGTAATGTTAAATTGTCCCCCACTCAACATTAAAGCACATTCATATTTTGCGTTATTCTTTTCACTGGGAATGCAGTTTTTCTACATCATCTTTTTTTTTGCAGCTTTTATTGTCTTTTCAGTTGTTTGATCGTTCATTCATTAGGAGCACAGAGCTGGGAATGTGAATAGAAAAATGGGTTAAAATTCTGAACTAAATAAATACATAGATTCAAATATCAATTTACCATCTGTAATGATTATATAGAAAGTGGGTCAATCTGCCTGGGAAAGAAAAGCTAATGTGATGAGGGGCAGTCTGGGAATGCTAAATGGATGGGTTGAAAGTAACCACAACTATCTGCATTTTGCTAAATGAATATTTTGTACTAGGCCATATTCATCGTGGTAACTGTTTTATGAGGGTACCTGTATATGGCTTAATCTTTTTAGTTTTTGCTTTGGCAAATGATCACAGATGGAAAAACTGAGCAGGCCATCTTGCCCCTCATGTTGCCATGGCAACATGAGATAGTGCTTTAAGTCTGCTGGCCACGAATCTTGTCATCCTTTCCCAAACTGATACATTAGGCTGCATTTTACAATTCCTAGCCAGAATGGATGTTGGTAATGCTGTTTGGGGGTTGAGAGGAAGGTACCACATTGGCAGGAAGACCATACTTTTAAATTTAGAATTATGATTTCAAACAGAACAAAAGTTCCCCCTCAAAAGAGTTAGGAAGAACCTCACAAAACAACCACGGAAGTTGAGAAATGTTTATGGCAGGTGTGCAGGACTGGAAATGAGATATTTCCTATAGCTTCTCTGTAAATGAGAACTGACATTTACCTCTTGAATTTTTTTTTCTTCCAAAAATGTGCCACGTATCTCATTACTGCTTTAGATATGATCACTACCAGGAATAATATGATACTTCACTCAATTAAACTGAGGTAGCCCTATGCTTTACTGCATTTGATCCTTCTGGTGAGTGAAAGGACTTCAGCTTCTGAAAAGGAGTTTCTCACACAGTTTGGTTGGTACACCGTCAAAAATACAGTGAATAAACTGAGAACACAGCAAGTGACATTCAAGGTTTTGTGAACATCTGATGCATTAGGGCAAGAGAATATCATTCTCTAGTTAGGAAACACACAGGAGAGATATGAGTCATGCATTCAGCAGCTGTCAGCCCCAAAGGAAAGTGTTTAAATTGAAGTATTTATATTGTTACACAAACATATTATTTAATCTCCCATACATTCTAAAAAACAAGCTTAAAAAGTAATAATAAGGATGCTGATTTTTTAGAAATACACGATTCTTCAGATCTGTGTTATGTAGGTAAACAAAGCAACAAAAACAGAGCGTTATGTTCGGCATAAATAGCTGTTTAGCAGGAATTTTATGCTACTTAACTAGCTTTAATTTTCTTATTACTGTTACTGTCTGGATTCTATACTGATGATTTCTTAGTTCAGTCTTTTATATTTTATGTTTGTTTTCATTCTTGATCATGTGTTAGTCTTTGGACATTTTTTTTTTGAAACATAACCTCTGTCCCACTAGGGATTCCTGCTCTCGTGCTTTAGTCACAGCCACCTTGCTGTGCCAAACCAGCCCAATTAGAGTCCATTTTGTCTCTAGTGCTGTCCATTAAATGAGTGAAAATAGAACCACTGTTCTTTGACCATTCTTTTTGCAAGCCATTGAAAGAGGGTCCTTAGTGCTTCTTTGAGCTTGTTTGTTTTCTTGCAGACATTTCATTACCGAAGCTAGGTAATATCATTAGCACTGATGTTACCTAGCTTGGGTAATGAAAAGTCTGCAAGCTCAGAAAGGACCAAAATCCCCTTATTCAACCCTGAACTACAAATGTTTTCCTTTATTGGATGATGCTGAATTTTAGGTGCTGTTTGTCAGCTGAACCACAAGCAGCTGATGCTGGACCCTGATTGCTCTCTGCTTCCAGAAATAAAAAAACCTCAACCTGCCACCACTCTACCTGTTTGCCACCTGGATAAATTCAAACATGGCCCTGCTCTTTACCCCTGTTTCCTCTGTTTCTTCCACTGGCTCAAATTGTTTCCAAAATACCGCTGGCAGGCTGCCACCCTGGCAGTGACCATATCTGAAACAACATCCACAAAATACTTGATCCTTCAAAAACAATGAATACAGCATATATATCCCAGCACCATGACAAAAATAGAAACCAGGAGAGTAGCAACAGCAATAGCACTTAGACTTATATACCACCCCATAGTACTTTACAGCACTCTCTGAGCAGCTTACAATGTCAGTATATTGCCCCCCAGCAACCTGGGTCCTCATTTTATCAACCTCTGGAGAATGGAAAGCTGAGTCAACCATGAGCCAATCAGGATCAAACTCCTAGCAGTGGGCAGAGTTAGCCTGTAATACTACATTCTAACCATTGAGTCACCATAGCTCCTGCGAATTCTAGTACTGCTATAGGCATGAAAGCCAACTTTTACAGGATTGTCATTGTCAGAAAAATAGGAGGCGGAAGGAATATTAGCTACATTCACCACCTTACTTACTTATTTATATATATATCAAACTTCTAGAGGGGCTCTACTTATAAAGTAATAAGTGAAGTTTTTAGTCAGGAAATAAAGACAGATGACTCTGTAATTTAATGTGACATTTTAGTAGATTTTGCCATTTCATTTAGAAAGAAATCACTGGCAATTTTCTTTAATATTACAACTTGGCCCCTTTATGTACACTAATTCTCCCTTACTTCTATGCTTATTCTATAATCACATCTTTAAATAAGAATAACAGAAAATTATTTAAAATGATCCTTCCTTCCTCCCTCCCTCCCTCTTATTATCGATAGTAGAACTTCATGCTGATTATATTTCTTTATATTGATTATTTTTAGATCCTAATAATTTAGAAAATGTGGGGGAAATGGCTGGCTGCCCACTATATAAAACTTATAAGTAACATCTTTTGCATTTAATTGATTTCATTACTTCTCAGGGGAAACAAGGTGATTTAAGAAGGGAAAAACCAAGATTCACAGACTAAGAAGTGAATCACATCATTTAGTTACTATTTTCTTTTCTACTGGACCTTTAAGATTTATCAACAGCAAATTCGTAGACTACAACAGTGCAGTTCGTGAACCAACCTTCCTTCCTTCCTTCCTTCCTTCCTTCCTTCCTTCCTTCCTTCCTTCCTTCCTTCCTTCCTTCCTTCCTTCCTTTCCTTCCTTCCTTCCTTCCCCCCTCCCTCCATTGCCAGTCTCTCTCAGCCCAAGGAAAAACGTAATGGCAGATCACTTCTTCAAATCTTGAAAAAAAACAAACAAATCTACAGGGAGTACTTCATGTAGTCACAGAAATCAACAGCAACTTAAAGACACAAACATATAAATTCCTAGGAACAGCCATTATGTTTGAACTAGAAAAAATTGATAAATATGAATTACTAATTTAGTTGACAAGCTTACCTTCCAAAGTTCAAATATATATAAAGTTGCACATATAAAGTTGGATTTCATATTTCAAAGGAAAACAAATATGCACAATATTTTTGCAAAGTTAAATAAAGTTAATTGCTCTTGTATCCAGGGGATGTTTATTGCATTCAGGCAGAGTTAAAAAACAAAAGGAAACCAGCCTTCTATTGTAGCTACTTACTAAACAATAAAAAGACTGCAATGTATTGCAGTCCCATGTTTTTCTGATTAGAGCATTCCATATGTTGTTTGCTGCCACTGTAATTGGGCATTATACTGGTAAATTGGGCTGACTAGATTTTTCTATCTTTTTTTGTCCATCTGCACATCTGGCTGTTATACAGCAATTCATTCTTCTGCAAAATACGACATTGTGCAAGGTAAAACATGTGATACAATACCGCCAAAGGAAAATATAAATAATTTTCATGACCTAGTTTGGACTATAAGAACAGGAGAAATTCAGAGATGTTTGTAGTTGTTTCTTAAGGTACCCTTTGTAATTTTACCTTTACCATTCTCAGCACATTCTTTCTTAGTATTGCTTTTTGTGATTAAAATGTAAGGTCCCTAATCCAAATATTTTGCAGAAATATGACCTTCAGCAAGAAACTACAACATTTTTCATTATACATCAACTTCCCAATTTGGAATCTGAAAATTGTAATATTTTTCCTTGTAAATCTTGTAAAAAGTTCCAACACTCTTTATGTAACCAGAAGGGTTCAATATAAAAATGTTAGGTATTATTATTCATTGCATTCTTCAAAAAGACTTCCTCACTTGACCTCACTATGGCAAATGTAAAGTAGTTTAGGACTGCAGCAATTTCTGAATATGTAATCAATGTGAGAACTTGAACACGTGACTGCATCAAAATCAATCCGGGCAAACAGTATCTCTTTCTTCCTTTAGTACATGTATATATAGCACACATAATAAATACAAAGAAACAGAATTATTTTACACCTATTTTACTCACTGGGCTATTTGCATAAACAACACTTTAGTTTTGTGTGATAAAAAACAATGGGCTTGGGATAACAAGAAACTGGTGCAAAAGGGTTCTAATATATATTTTTGCCAAACAAAGGGAAAAGGAGGAAAAAGAATTAATTTCCCCTTTCCCCTTACATGATAGTCTTATTCAAGAGAGCTTTGAATCAGTCTTGACTCCTGCCAAAAGACCCTGAAGTTTTCTTGGCATGTTTTATGGAAGTGGATTGCCTTTGTCATTTTCCTACGGGTATGAGAGAGAGACTGGCCCAAAGTCAACCTACTCGATTAATACCAGGCAGAACTAGAATTCATGGTCTCCTAGTTTCAGTCTGGTACCTTAAACCACTATATCCGTCTGGTTCTTATTCTGTACTTATGCCAGAATAAAGAAAACCTTAAAAATTCTGCAGTGGTGTTATTAATTAATTTGAATGTGAAAGAACAACTGTTAAACTCTCTAAAAAGAATATTAAAGTGATCAGGTAGCTATGCCTCCAAAATTATCTGATATTTTGGATCAGAAAATTACGGTAGGTAAAGAAATGACCAACATTAATTCCTATTCTTTTTTTAAAAACACGTTTTCATCAAATCAGGTAACAGCACATGCTGTAGCCTAATGCAGGCTCTCAACATTTGTAAGTGAGGAAGGCAAATTTTCCAGCCGTACCATCTGGAAGGCCTGAAGCAAAAATGTAATTATGTCCCACTGAGCATTCTTATAAAGCTCTGCGAACACAGGAGCATAGGCTTGCCAGGATGCATAATTGTGTGGAGCTCTGTTAGTACCCAGCCAAAGAGCTACATTTCTACTTCAAACATAGGCAATAAGGATGGGGTTCCAGATTGAGTTCTCGCTATGGTTCAATTTTTAAAATCTGAAGATGGTTGTGTGTATACCAAAATTTCTGGCTGCTTAATTTTCCTTATGAACTTTTATCACACGCTATTATATTCTGCCTTATATAGCTCATCCCATATGGAAAATTATTATAGTCTTGGCCACATGTTAAATACTATGACAACTGTGCTGAGAAAAACTGACATTAACTCCCCATCCCTCTGTGTACAAAATAAATTCCAAAGCAAAACTCTCTGGCTGAAAAAACAAAAATGAATTGGAATAAAATAGCTGTAATTCATTGTGCCAATGAATTGCACTAAAAAAAATACAATGGAATGCACACAATTCCAAACTATTTTTTAAAAATTTACGGCAGCATATAATAGTATATAATAATGTAACCAGTAATATTTTCTCGAACCAGTTTGGTGCAATGGTAAAGAACCAATGGTAAAGCACCAGGCAAAAAACAGTGACATCATGAGTTTTGAACATCATGAGTTTAAGCATAAAACCAGTTGGTGGACTTTGGGCCAGACATATATTCTCAGTCCAGGAAGGAATCAGAATAGAGCTGGAAGGGACCATGGAGGTCTTCTAGTCCAACCGTCTGCTCAAATAGGAAACCCCATATCATTTCAGGCAATGAAATTGTCCACTCCAGTCTTTTCTTAAAAACATCCAGTGATAAAGCAATGGTAAACCACCTCTGAAAAACCTTACAGGATTTCATTCAGGCAGTTGCCAGGAGTCAAGACTGACTTGAAGACCCACACATAGAAAAAACAGAACAAAAACAAAACCCAAACAAACCCCGACAACCAACAATAGAATAGAATAGAATAGAATTTTTATTGGCCAAGTGTGATTGGACACACAAGGAATCTGTCTTGGTGCATATGCTCTCAGTGTACATAAAAGAAAAGATACCCTTACTAACTCAAGATTTTTGTACAAGTACCTTGATATCAACCCTCCCCATTTTTAGCTGCTCAAGCAGGCTAATGTTACAGTGAATTAAAACAATGAAAACAATTGAAAAGCTTCTGGCAACTCTAACAACATCGGCAGTGGAAATGCATTAGTACTGTACTTAGCTTAATTATCACAAATCCAAGATGCAAGAAAAAAAATGCAAAATGGCTAAAACCTGAAATCAGTACTTGCAGTAATGGGGTCCACAAGAATAAATATTATAATAAAACACCTGAAGTGAGAAGAAAGCAGTAATGGGGTCAAATCTTGTTGCAAAAACAAAAGATAATACAAAATGAATGTGGAGTTCACAAATGGCCTCTTTGTATCAGTATAAGTAAATGTAAAGACATACAGATGGATGTTGGGTGGAAATCATCTTCTGGCAATGACAGATTAAAAAAAAGGATTCTAGAATTTGGTGGACCACAGAATGTCATAAAGAACTTTCTTCACTGAATGAAAAGAAACTGTGGGATAAGTGAATATTTAAAGGTTTGGGTATGTAATTCAACTTCTTGATCTTTCAGAGGGCTGCAGGAGAGTATCTGGCAATGTTACCAGACTACTACCAAACTAGGTTTCCCCCCCCCCCCAATTTCTTCCTCTCTCTTTGATTTTATTCTTGGAATTTAAAGGTGGAACTGAGAGCAGGTCTCTGAACCCATTTCCACATTTCATTCCCCAAATACTCTAAATCATGTTATTAAAACTTTGAACATAGCTGAATTTGCAGTGCAAATTTAGACAATATTTTGAAGCAGCTGAATGGGGGAGATTTTAGGATAGAAATGGGAGAAGTTTGTTTTGAAAATAAGTCTGGAATGCTGGGGTGACAGTTACCTACTCCAAAACTGTCAGTATGAAGCATACATAAGCAAACACACTAAAATAATTTTCTCATATAATCATTTCCTTGCCTCTGATGTTCTGCTCTGCCCAACCTTTCTCTGCATTACATGAGAATATGTTGCTATGGTGCGCAGGTCCTTTCTTCTGTTGACCAAATATTTTGCCAGGCACCTCTATTTGCCTTTTATAGCTCATCAAAGTCTCAGTATGACAAAACAAGAGGCAAAGGAACCTCTTGTTCCTGTTTGATGAAGCTGTATTTTGTAAGTGGCTTTTAACTCCGTTAGATCAATATATTATCTAGATTTCTTTCAATTGTATATGCAAACAAGCATAACATAGTATCACCTCTTGGACTGGAAAAATAAATCTCTATCCAAGCATTCACTTAAAAAACCTATATAATACTTTTATATTCTTACATGCAGAAAAAGAGTCTCAAAAGAGCAACTCATTCTATATTAATGCAAAGAATGCTATAAAAATTTATATAGGGGTACCAGACCAAGGCTACAAAAATCTGACCCAGCATTCACAAAATTACTCAATCCTTCAAAAACAATGACCCTAGCCACTGAATATTCATCTCAGCATTCATGACAAAAATAAAAACCAGGAGCATGGCTTCTGTGAGTTTTAGTATTGGCATAGGCATGAAAGCCAGCTGGGTGACTTTAGCCAGGCACTTTCTCCCAAATCTAGATGACCAATAGATAGAAGCAAGATGTTATAGAAAACATTAAGTCTGCTTATATGTTTTATACATCCCAGATTTTTGCAGCCCAGATCTAGTAGCCTTATTTTCTAAGATTTATTCAAAGCAGAACAAAGGAAAAACAACAACAGGAAAATTAGGGATTATTATATTTATTATGTTCTGATCTAAAAACCCTTGAGAGGGGAAACATGTGGCGTGTGTACTGTTTTGGTTCACACTAAGAACATCTGGATGGGTGTCTATGTTCTGTAGATAATCAATAGATAATTATTTTTTTCACCTTCATATCAAACTGTTTTATGAAGCAGATTAATGATTCAAATGTAGATTTTCTTGATCAGAGAGAAAACACTTTACCTGAATTATCTTGTATGGGCAAAACGGTACAATGATGTAGATCACGGGTGTCAAACTCATGGCATCATATTGCCGTCAGGTGACATTTTGCGATGTTTTTCTCACTCGTGGAGCTGGGGTGGGCGTGGCCTATGCATGAAGCATCTGGCCCACGGGCCTCCAGTTTGATACCCCTGGTATAGATTTTCAACTAATGGCTATTTAAATCCTACATAGCCTTTTATCGTTAGATATAGCATTGGTGCTGGGGCTTCTTATAAAAAAAGACTGCACATTATAGAGACGCAGTTCTATACATTTACTTAAGACTTAGAAGTGTTTTCCAAATAATGGGAATGTGTAAGGACATATGGTATCTTCCTCCTCTTTGACAGTCTGATTGGCCATCTATTTTTTTCTTGCTTCATTTTCTTTATTACATACTATATTTTATTGCACCATGTGATGTTTCCATGTCTTTATCCCCTCTTACCTCTTTCCTTCTGTTTGTCTTCGTTTTTGAACTTGGATTTAATTCAAATTGTTAGAGGACACCAGTTTTGCCTACTACATTCTTAACACATATTTTCCAATATATTTTGTGTTTTTAATTCCCAAGATTATTGGAGAATTTGGTCTTTTAGCAGCAGACCTGGTTTTATGCCCCAGCTTACAAGAGTTTTTTTTTTTTTTAATTTGATTTATATGCCGCCCTTCTCCGAAGACTCAGGGCGGCTTACAATGTGCTCAGCAATAGCCTTCATCCTTTTGTATATTTATACAAAGTCAGCTTATTGCCCCCACAACTGGGTCCTCAGTTAATCATTGTGAAGGAAGCATACTGATAGATGCATATATGCAGACCTGAAGGCACGTGAAAAAAGATGAGGATAGAAAAGTGAAATCAATAAATAATATTGGCACTGCTCTGACTTGCAAATGGCTTTCATCATCAGTCATTGTTTTAAGCTTATCAATGCTCTTTCTTTAAGCTGTATTCTCAAAAAATGTATCAGAACAGCAGTTTCAACTCATAAGACAGCCTTTGGGGCATAATTTGTGCTTTAAAAATACCACATGTCTATGTGTTGAAGACAATTTCCTTCCAGCTGTTTGCACACCTAGAGCAATTGGACATTTTAGATGAACTCTCACTCAGCAAATTAAACTAATTATCTACTCCCCTCAAATCCCTGAACTCTTGAATAATAGAACAATAAAATTCTTTTCCTTGTCACTCGCCATCAATAACTTACCTGTTTCTGTAAAAGCACTCATCTCATTTTTTAGAACGTTAGTTGTTTTCATGTTGTTAAATTGCTAAACAGATTTAGTTAATTTTACTTTCCAGCACAGAGGCTGAAATTCTGTTTTGGAGAAATATTATTTGGAATATGTAAGACTATTGGTTGTGCATTCAGTAGAAATATGGCTAAATCCTGAATCCAAAATAGACTTGGCTATTTTGAAAACCTACAGATTCCTGTTTCTTTTCAGTATTCAACAGCCCAGTGATGCTTTGGATAGTGAGATGGGTGGCATATAGTAAATAATTTCCCTTGAATATGTGGAAAGAGAATAGCAGCACACATGTAGCCCAATCCTCACCTGTCCCCAGTTTCCAAATATTCAGGAAGCCCAAAGAGCTAGTTTAATACAAGGACAGCTCTCCGTGTGTATTCATTTAATAATTTAATAAATGATTTATATGGTTATTCATTTTACAACATTGATTCTGGGCAAGACACAAGGATTAAAACAACTGCTACAAGCAGTGAACCATAACTCCTGAGGTAAATAATACATCCCAATAATAAAAACTATATCAGTACTACAGCTTGCTTATCTTTTTGGCCAAATGCTGGGGAAACAGCTAGGTCTTCAAAACCTTCAAAAAGAGAACTATATCACAGCTATCCAGATCTCTAAGGTGATTCTATTCCATATGGCAGGTCCAGAACCTGGCTTTATTTAGATTCCAGATCAGAAAAGAGCTGTACTTATATTCAACTCAGCCCGGTACAGAGATGTAGAGCTGTATCCATGGCCTCATTCTCTATCCTTTACAGATTCACAAATGACTGGGCAGGCATTGAGTTAAACCAGCCTTGAGTTCAACCCTGTGATATTATTGAAACTAAATCTTCCAAAGCTTTGTAAATAATTTAGCTTTTTGGAAGGCTGCAAAGAGGCAGATAAGGTATCTGAAGAAATTAACAGGTTTGCTTCTGACTTTCCTTATATGGAAGATTGGAGAGAGAAGTGTAAGTGGATGAGAGAATGATTCACTAAGAGGTCTGAAGGATGCCGAGTCTTATATAACAGCTTGTTCATATGCATTTGAAACCCTTTGATAGCTCAATTGCATCTGAGAAGTATATCTGAAGAATTTTGGAATCAGAGAGATCAGAGGTCTGCTTATGTGTCATTATATATACACCTAATTTCTTATATCTCCAATGCTAGTGTCTATGGAGATTCTCCGTCTTCCAGGTCATGATTGTCCCAAAGGTGCTTTTTTTAAGAGGTAACTCTTAGAAAAAAACACCTTTAAGATTCAAATGCTAGTCTTTCCCCTTCTTCTTTTCTATATGTTTGTCTATATCAGGACCGTGCAATGGTTTTCAGCCTGCTACACTTAGTTTCTGTGCTTTCCTGGGGCTGCCCTTGTACATCTATCTTTGGAAGAGACAGTTCAAAACTGGTTTATGATCCTGGCAGTTTTCAGAAGTCAAGTAGCTGCTGTCAGCCTGTGCTAGTCTTAGGACATCTCTTTTGTCCCCTAAAGTTTTCTAGGTTTACAAAAAGAGCCAACATTGGCCCTGTCAACTCCATGAGTACTCCAGACACTGCAAAAAGTTACTGGAAGTAGTGTAGGTGCCACAGAACTACAGAAGTTAAGTTTCATTTATTGCATCTACTGTTTAATATCCTCTTGTTATGGATGAATAGTTCTTTTTATCGAATAGAATAGAATAGAATTTTTTTATTGGTCAAGTGTGATTGGACACACAAGGAATTTGTCTTGGTGCATATGCTCTCAGTGTACATAAAATAAAAGATACGTTCATCAAGAATCATAAGGTAGAACACTTAATGATAGTCATAGGTTACAAATAAGCAATTCTACTAATAAATGCTACAATTACTTTTTAAGGGTCAGTGGTAATTTATTTATTATGTACAGGCAGTCCCAATTTATACCACTGCTCTATTTTTAGATTTTTTGTACAACTTGACTCTTACACACTATGCATACATGTGGTCACCATTTGGCCCATGTACACAAAAACTGGCTACCATGCTTCATATAGTTCATTGTTCTGATCTGCTGTCTTCAGTTTCTGATGCGTAAGTTTTTCAGTGTTCACTTAATTTACAGTCAATTTATCTCCAAACTGAGTTGTTTCTTAGTTATCCTGAATAATTGAATGAATTCTAGGCCCAGAATTTGTTTTATTAAAAAAATGTACTTTGCATATTATTTTTACAGTCAGTATGAAATCAATTAATGTGGAAAGCAACATTTGCAATGGCCTGGGGATTGGGAAGGACAGAGAGGTGTCAATACCCTTGATCAGATAAGTTTCACTCTAAAGAGAGATCTCCTCTGTTTCTAAGTAGGAGCTTTCCACATTAATTGCTTTTATACTGACTATAAAAATAATGTATAAAGTATCCTTTTTAAACAAAACAAATGTTTGGTATAGAATTCATTTATTCATTCTAGATAGTTGAGTAACAACTCGATTGGAGATAAACTGGCTGTAAATTAAATGAACACTGAACACGTTACGCATCAGAAACTGAAGACAGCAAATCAGAACAATTTTCACCTAGTTCTGAAGTGGCTGCCTGCAGAAGCCCATCCATTGCTTCTTCAAAGATGGCTTCTTGTAGAAGAGGCTGCAGCTCCCCTCATGGGAATTGTAACTGGTTGTAAATTCCAGTGTCTGAGAAGCAGGGCAGGAGGGCATTTTGCCAGGCACTGAAAATTCTGAGTAACTCAGAATAGGAAAAGAAAGGAATTCACTAAAGTAACTCTGCTGGAGAAAATGGAAGCAATCTTCCATGCAGAGCATTGGCAAGAAAACAGAGATACACTTTTGCTCAGAGATGTTCCTTCTGATGCCCCTATTCCTTTGGTAATAGAATTGTTACTTTATACTTTAGACAGTGGCTCTGAGTGTATTCTTCATTTGAATGTTAAGTAGGCTTACTTTATTGGAACTACCATGTGTCCTGTTTTGACGCTGTCTTCTTAGCCCTTTCCAATTTCTGACCCCCACATCCTCCAAGGCCCAAAGCAACAACCCCAAACTGGCTTAAGAGCTATGCTGAATTCTATTCAGAGGATTGCCAGTCCTTGACCCAGAATACCAAAGATATTTTTGTTTCCATTTTTATGTCTATGCAGAGAAAGGGAGGAACAGGAAAGATACCTAGATGTACACTTTTTCAGTTTGTACTAAAAAATAGGAACATCTATTATTTTAATAAATGAACAAGAATAGTAGTTTTGGGGGAAACGTGTTACATAAACTTCTCCATGAAGATATAATAGAATCAGCTTATACTTTAAGTTTCCATATGCCACCAGAGTACATGCTAAACTTGAATAAACCTTACATCACCATCCTCACAGAAGATTTCTATGGATTAAGCTGATTCATTCCTTTGCCCACCCCCTCCAAGCACTTTTTTCTGACATTTTATTAAAAGTTAACATTCTAAGGAATGACAGTTGACATCTTTTCCAAAGCTACTTCTAGCAAACCTCAGCATATGCTACTAAACAAGAGATGCCTTCTAATTTTAGGTTTTTAGTTAGAAACAAGTGGAAATGCTGTGAAAATGCTGTGAGACAGTAACCGATGGATTTACCAATTGAATAATTGTAGCCTAAATTAAGAATGCATTGTTAAATCTCCTGATTTCTTTTGGAAGTCTCTAATCTCATTTTGATCTCTTTGTATCATATTGTTCTTAACCACCCACTGTATAAACTTCATATCATAGCTATTATTACTTACTAACCACCAGGCAGAATGAAGGCAAAGGCAACCTACTTCTGTACTGGTTTCAAGAAAATTACATGATGCCTTTGTAGACTGAGTGGCTGTGGTTTCCGGCGTCCCGATATAGCCAGCTGGTTCCATCGCTGGCTAGTGGGGGTGAGATTTTGCCCTCTTCAGAGAGGGCTCACAACTTGGGTGTCTTCCTGGATGCGCAACTGTCGCTTGACGATCATGTGGCGGCTGTGGCCAGGTGGGCTTTTTATCAGGTTGGCCTGATATGCCAGTTGCGCCCCTTTCTGGATCGGGACTCCTTACGCACAGTCACTCATGCCCTAGTCACTTCCCGCCTGGACTACTGTAATGCTCTCTACATGGGGCTCCCCTTGAAGACCACCCGAAGGCTTCAACTGGTCCAGAATGCGGCCGGGTGGGTGATTATGGGAGCGACGCGGCGCTCCCATTTAACACCTTGCCTGCGCAAGCTGCACTGGCTCCCGGTGGCCTTTCGGGTGCAATTCAAGGTGTTGGTTACCACCTTTAGAGCACTCCATGGCTTAGGACCTGGGTACCTACAAGATCGCCTTCTGCCACCAATAGCCTCCCATTGACCAGTACGCTCCCACAGAGAGGGACTCCTCAGGGTGCTGTCGGTCAAACAGTGTCGACTGGTGACCCCCAGGGGGAGAGCCTTCTCTGTGGGGGCACCTGACTTTTGGAACAATTTGCCCCCGGAGATATGGAGGATCCCTGACCTTCGTACCTTTCGCTGGGCCCTCAAGACGCTTTTATTCCAGCAAGCTGGGCTGGCCTAAAAAACTTGAATTTTAATTGGGAAATTTTAGTTTTTAATTATGTTCTCGACCAGATTATTTAATTTGTTTTAATTAATTTTAACTTTTATTTACTGTTGGTTTTATCATGGTTGTGCACTGCCCTGAGTCCTTCGGGAGAAGGGCGGTATAAAAATTCAAATAATAATAATAATAATAATAATAATAATAATAATAATAATAATAATAATAATAATTCATAACAAGATGAGTTTTTCCTGATGGCTTCTATTTTTTTTTTAAAAGCAAGCACTTAACAGATTTTACACCCCAGCTTTTAGTAATATTCATAAAATATGGCTTTTAATGTACCATAGTAAAAATTATGATGAAAATAGCAGGTCCCAATGATTTTCTCATCTTACTCTGGTTTGTGTACGTGTGTGGGTATACGTATACAGATATGTGTTATGTGTATATGTATGGTTGTATATTCTTTGTAGAGCTTTGAAAATATAGTACACATTCTAAGCAGTATTGATCAGTGTTTTGCTCCTGAAAATGTTCTCTGTGATCTGGCATTTTTCCTACCTAAATCCTCAGGAGAGCTAATACATTTAAAACACATTTTAAATGCTTGGTACACTAAGTGTAAACTTAGCAAACAACATCAATGGGGCAAGAAAAATATATGATCGGGTAGCATAGCTATAAACACAGACAGAACAGTGATTTCTTACAAGAAATTCCCAGTACCAATGGAAAATTCTTTGCCAAGACAAATGGCAGTTTCAAAGAAACAAATTTTTGGCATGGCCCTAGTAGACTGCTTTTCCTAAAAACAATGTTTTCATACTTTCCCCTAATATACCTGTATTCAGTTCTATTGTACAGATGAAGAATGTGAAAAGTAGGAGTGGGGAGGAATACAAAGTAACCCAGCATATCAAAATCTTGTTGTTGTTTAATTGTGTTTGATTTGGAAGTAAAGGGAATTGAATAATTATAGTCCCAGCTAGAATCTCTCTAATGAATTTGTTGTAACTTTTAGCTACAAAGCTTCCTTCAAATGAACTGTATTCCTGGAAGAAAATATAAGGATTTAAATGTATACTATTGACTGTGTTCAGCCAAATAGGTCTTTAAGAATCTATTTACTGAAATATAGTAACATTAGAGTTAACATTAGTTTTCAAGGAAGATACATGCTGGAATCTAACAATAAATTCATTTAACACAACTGTGGCCACTTTACTGCTCAACCCAAACCTAGTTTCCAGTTACTTAAAATCTTAACCAATATACAGAACCCCTGAAAATCAGTGATTTGGGACTTCGACAAAAATCTATTTGTGTATCAGATAACGGTTTATCAGATCTACTAATCTGAATCCTTCTCAAGGAAGAACAGGGCAAAACTTTATTATTATCAATAACAGTAATAGTAATAAATGCATAGTCTTGAATTAATAAATGTATAAAGACATAACTGAGGATTAGGCTAGCTTTGGGTAGAAAAATTACATTTTATTATATTGGTCTCCTTGTGAGATGCAAAAACAGTGGGAAATTGCCTATTTTCTTGATCTATCTGTAGCTTTTAATGTCTTCAGTAGTAATATCATTGACAGAGGCTGTCTTAGTTGGATGAGAAAAAGAATAACTTTGTTTGGATGGCTGTCTACAGAAACTTCTCCTTGCCAAATGGTATTTGGTAGGTTGCTACTGATTGATTGATTGATACATTCATTCATTCATTCATTCATTCATTCATTCATTCATTCATTCATTCATTCATTCAATTTATATGGCAACCTAATTCAAAGCAACTCTGGATGATATACAACAAATTCAAAAATCAAGATTCATGATGCTGTTTAGCAGCTTTCTGAAAACAGTAACATACCATATTTTTCAGCGTATAAGACGCACCTTAGTTTTTGGGGAGGATAATAAGAAAAAAAAAGCTGATTGGCAGGTGGATTGGCCTCCTGGAATACCCCCCATCAGCTGTTCCCAGAGGTGAATTTTAGCAACAGGTTCCTTGATTGTGAGCTCTGTGCCTTGCTTTTTTTTTTTTTTTTTTTGCTTTTTATCCTGCCTCTGAAACTTCTGAAACTCTGTTTCAGAAAAAACTTTTTTTTCTGCCTCTGAAACAGCTTTAGAAAAAACCCTCTGAAGCTCTGTTTGGGGGCTTCTTTTCTGAAGCTCTGTTTGGGGGCTTTTTTTCTGAAGCTTCGTTTCTGATGCTTTTTTCAGCCTCTGAAACCTCCATTTGAGAAGCTGGGCGGGGCTACATTCAGAGTATAAGACACACCCAGATTTGGGGGGAAAAGGTGCGTTTTATACTCCGAAAAATATGGTAATTCAAAGATTAAGGGTGAAGTACTGCTAATAATACAAAGCTCTGCTTCTTTGCATTAGATCTGGGTAAGGCAGTAAAAATACTTAATGTACATATAACTGTTCATACACCAGATGAAGGTTAATAAATTGAAACTCAAACCAGATGAGATAAATGTTCTATTATTTGTTCTGGAAAGAACAAATAATACTCCTATAGAGTCACATTTACAGTTTATGGGTGCATCTAAAATTCACTTTTGTTGTAAAAGAGGCCTCCTCCTCCTCCTTCTTTCCACTTCATTGCATAGTTCTTACTTATAGCATTATTACTATTATTATTTTTTTAGTCTGCCAAGCTGGTGCTGCAGCTAAAGTACTACAGAGACTGGCTCTTTCATTTAGTACCATATCTTTATGATCTCCTTTTTATTTTAATGTTTTATATCAGTCTGCATTTTAAGATGATCCAGAATCTATAGTTAATGCAAAATATTACTTTTAGGATACATATCTGGGGATTAAGAATATATTACAGCATTTCTGTTTTTTAAATAGTTTTTTTTCTGATCCAGTTTATTTCTGATGAGGTACTGATTTTAATTAGCAAACTTCTTTATCAGAGTTATCTATAGGAATAGATTTTGCCATCTGTTTATAATAGAATTTTTAGATCGTATCAATAGTCTAAAATGACCATATCATTTATCCTCTGACATCACAGTCCAGATGCCCTCCTATGTGGATGTGGATTCCTGGCTCTGGAAAGCTTTCCCCCATGAGATATCTACTTTTTTAAAAGCATCTACTTTTTTAAAAAAATGCAGGTGAAAAAAAATCTTACAGAGCCTAAAACAATAAATGTTAAAATCTATGTTGCAGCAGAGCTTTTAAATTACTTGTTTTTATATTTTTTATTTATATGTTATATAGTTTGGTAACTTTTAGCTTAATGTTAACTTAAATGTTAACTTAAATTTTTGGAGTGTCGTAAACCAGTACGGGATAGCCCTGTTTTCAAGAGGGCCTTGACAAAGACCATAGTTTGAAAGCATAATTATTTTTATATAATACTCTAGATTAAAATTAAAAATACTATAGATGCTAGATGGGAGAGGGGCACCTCAGAATCTATGACCTGGATATGACACTTAGTATTTCATGCTTTAGGTATCCAGAGAGCACTTAAGCAGGATTTGACAGGAAAACCTATTGTTAAGATGGTCTGTTAAATGAATATGTGTATTTAAGGTGACTCGGGTTTGAGAAGCTGGTAGAAACATGGTCTCTGTGGTGAGGGAATGTTACACTTTGATTTGCCTGTTGCAGGTACAGTAAACATCCAGCTAAAGAAAAGTGTTATGTTTGTACACTTAAAGGACAAAATATTGTGTTTTTAAAACATTGAATGGATTATCCTGATCTCCGCTCCTTCTGTCGGGACCTGAAGACATGGCTGTTCAAGCAAATAGGCTGACTCTGATTCTGGGTTTTATTATTTATTATTTATTAGTTAATTTGGTTTAAAATGGGATTTTGTTTTTAACTTGTGTTTTTAACTTGTGTTTGCCGCCCTGAGTCCTTCTGGAGAAGGGTGGCATATAAATACATGAAATAAATAAATAAATAAATAAATAAATAAATAAATAAATAAATAAATAAATAAATATACCATTTCAAAATAATAAGCTGAATTTGATATGGTCAAATGACTTAATAAATAAAGATTCTATTCTATTCTATTCTATTCTATTCTATTCTATTCTATTCTATTCTATTCTATTCTATTCTATTCTATTCTATTCTATTCTCAACCCGTGCAAACTGGTAGTAAAGATAAATAGAACCTACCCCTGGTTAGTACCTCTTAAATCCAGAATAACCATGCTCCATGTTTAAGGCAAAATGATGAATAAATGAATAAATATTTAATATAATTATTATTAATTCAGATATTAAAATGAAGAACAATCATTCTCTTCCTTGCTATGACTACTTGAAATTGTAACTAGCTTGTGGTCAAAAAGGACATATCATTTAGATTTGGTCATTCCAAACAACAAGCTTGCCTATTTACAACATAGAGAAATTGTAATTAAAGCATTGACAACAATCTTACATTTTCTCTTCACGTGACTGCCCTTTAGAAAGCTGAGCCAGAGTGAAGCCATATTCAGTTGCTTTATGACCATTCAAAGTTATAATGGCCATGAAATGGGTGCTTATATCCTGTAAAGCACTCTTGCCATAGTAAATGGTTGCAACATAGGTCATGTGACCATGTTCGACAGGTCATGTTTATGACCAATTGTAGTGTTCCACAGTCATATCACTGCTATTTGTGATGTTTTCAAATGAATAGGTTCACTTAATGACTGTAGTGCTTGCTTAACAGCTGCTGCAAAATAGGCTAGAAAATTACTTCTGGTCATGTGGATGTCATGATTTATAGCCATAATAATTTGATAGGATTTCCGGTCCCAATTTTTGTCATAAATCAAATATTACTTGTATTCTCCTCCTGCATGTAAATCCTATTTGAATTTTTAAATAACCACAACTATCTCAATCCATTTTGCAAATACTCCGTGGAGGCTAGATAATCTTAAGAGAAGAACTTTGAATTGAAAAGCTTGTCCTCTCAACAAAAATCTCCAGGAAAAGGGGATGAGCTCTTTAGGTCTATTATAGTGAACCAAACCTTACTTTTCAGGAAGAGGGAAGTTATTTTAGCATGGTAGCATTTTGAAATTCCAGGGACAAACACACTTCTGAGTACCTGGTGATGGGGCAGAATCATTTGTTATATTTTGGAAATAATAGGAACTGAAGCTCTGCTCTGACTGTGTATGTGTATGTGTATGTGGACTGTGTATGTGTATGTGTACTGTTCAATGTTCCTTTTTATAATAATGAGTTTATCTCATCTTAGAGAGGTAATGGTTTGAAGCAGCACCAATTACACATTGTTAGTCTCGTTTTGAATTCTGCAGCATAACCTGATATTATAATGTTTAGGATCCAAAAGCATATAGAGGTGTTTCCATGGTAACATAAAACATTACCAAACATGGGTCTTGCAATACTAGGCAGTAAAGGAAAGGTAAAGATTCCCCTTGCACATATGTGCAAGTCGTTCCCGACTCTAAGTGGTGGTGCTCATCTCCGTTTCAAAGCCGAAGAGCCAGAGCTGTCTGAAGACGTCTCTGTGGTCATGAGATTGGCATGACTCAATGCCAAAGGCGCACAGAACGCTGTTACCTTCCCACCAAAGGTGGTCCCTATTTTTCTACTTGCATTTTTTTTACATGCTTTCGAACTGCTAGGTTGGCAGAAGCTGGGACAAGTAATGGGAGCTCACCCCATTACGCGGCACTAGGGATTCGAACAAGCTCAGCGTCTTAGCAACTGAGCCACCATGTCCCTACTGGGCAAGAAAGGTATAATTCTAGGCATCTCAAAATTTCTTCGTTAAACTGATCAATGCCAAATTTACGATGCTGCCTTTAACAATATCGACACAGGAGATAGAGCTACTGAGTCATATGAATTGGAAAGGATGGCCTGAAAGCTGTATGTCCTTGATTGATTCAATTATTTGTTGAATCTGTAAGACTTCTGAACAAGCAATAATGAATAATTACTTGGAATAGCAGTTGCTATTTTCTAATTTCCAGGTTGATTACTCATCTCTTTTTCTGAGAGTAAGTTTGTAGTGTGTTCAGATTCAGGTGTCCATTTACTTTCTCAGTACCAGAGAATTAAATCATGGATTATTCTCCGCTTCCTTGGTGTTGAAAGATTTGAAGGGCAGAGATTTGTGTACAAGAACTGAGCTGGGCTAGGAATTTTGTTTTGCTATAATGGGAACCAGACAAGAGTAAATGGGCTTGCTTTAGCATATATAACGGTTATACAAATAGTAATAAATTGTCACGCTCTCAGGTTAGAGAAAAGGAGGAAGGAAGACTGCCACCGCAGTAGAAAAGGAACTAAGCAGAATCAAGAGCTGTATCTCATGACATGCATAGATATATTGCCAAAAGTCTTAGCTATGATAGATTCCAGTAGGCCTGAACAGGTGCAAACTCCTAAGTATGATACATAAAGACTATGATGAAAAATAGATATGTTTACCAGAAGTTCAATTAGCTCTGTTCATGCAGAAAGAAAATCCATGGTACACGCGGGTTGGGAAAAGCTTTTTGAGATATAAGAACTACAACTACTAAAAGATGATTGAAAGAAAGAAATTTCACTTAAAAAAAAAGCTTACATGATTTTCTGGTGTAATTTATAGCTCTTGTACTATGTTTTTATAGGTAAATTATGTTATTTAAAATCCAGAATATTGTAGTCGTGCATTAAAGTTTTCTGCTTGCTCCAGTTTCTATTTTTAATAAGAAGATTCAGTTCTGTGAACTGCAAAAGGAAAGAAGCTTGATTTCCCAACATATATATAATAGGTTAAATTGGAAACTGAAAATAGGGATAATGAGAAAATAATTGTTTCTTAATGAGCAAAATATGAGGTAATGCCATTGTTTGCACCAAAGTTATTCAGGCAATAATTTTAAAGGATTTGAACTACATGCATTAAAATAAAAGATGGGGAAAACAACTGAGCCATTGCGCCTCCTAAGGAATCTAGAGTACATAGCAATAAACCTGGATTTCATCTAGTGTTTTATGTATAATTAATTTGTTGGGAAACATTTATAGATTTTACATGTAAACAAAACTGCAACAAGTGGTTCATCAGAAGTGGATCTGATTTTGCTAATGATCCCCACTTCTGAACTTCATGTGAGCCACGTGATTTTGGATTGCAAGCTCACCTACATAAAGTGAAAGTCTGAGAAGACATGCACCCAATTTCATTAAACCATTAATATTAAGGACTTCAAAGCAAAACTACATAAATCAATATTCATATAACCTTGTATTGTTCTTTTTAAAAATGCTTTCTAATGGTGCAAAATGTTTTTCTTTAAATGTACAATTTCTATTTTACTTTTTTGTTTCACTAGGTTTATAATGTTACCCTCATTTTATTGGCCACTCAAATCACCCCCCCCCCGCATTTTTCTGTAATTTTGACCATACATGAATATCCAGATGTCATGCTAGGCATAAACAATAGTACTATTCTCTAAATATATATTTTCCCCAAATTCCCTGTTTCATTTTCATATATTTATTTTATTGAAACACTAAGAACAATTTTCATATTTTTGCTTTCCCCTTTAAGTAGAGTTCTATTATTTAAATGTTCCTGAATGTGCTTTACAGAAGGCATTTTCAGAGCTTCTTTATGACCTAATTTGTCTGTTTGGGAAGGTATTGCATTTCCTTTGCTCAGAGATACTTAGCACTGAGCTAAATGAAATCTAAGACATTCCATCCCGCTGATACTTTATAAAAAAGCACACAGCTGGCAATATACTTTGTAGGTTGTGCTAATGCTTTCTCAGGAAAGTGTAAGTAAATTGAAAATGCTTTAAAGATCATGTTAGTCTTCTTAATTCTAGGTCATTATTGCTTGTTTGATGCACCTATAGAATTTAAAACAATGAAGAGCCCCCCTCTCTGAGGGAGATGGGCCCTTAAGAAATATGAAATATAATAAATAAGTTAATCTACACTAATATTACTCCATAGATTATTTTATTACTGTTACATCTTTTTTAATAGCTATGTCCCCCCCAAATTAATTATACATAAAACACTAGATGAAATCCAGGTTTATTGCTATGTATTCTAGATTCCTTAGGAGGCGTAATGGCTCAGTTGTTAAGGATGCTGTGCTTGTCAGCTGAAAAGCTGACAGCCAGAGTTTGAGACCCATATGCCGTGCAAAGGGGTAAGCTCCTATTCCTTTCCCCAACTCTTGCTCATCTAGCAGTTCAAAAGCATACAAATGCAAATAGATTAATAGGTATAATTTCAGTGGGAAGGTAACAGCATTCCATGCGCCTTTGGCATGTAGCCATGCTGGTCACATGACCACATAAAATGTCTGGACAACACTTTTCCCTTGGCCAAGAAATGGAGATGAACACCATACCCTAGAGTCGGACATGACTGGACAGGGAATAACTTTACCTTACTCTTGATTCAATGAATTCACTGCCAACTGATAAAGAGAATATTGATGTACATGGGGTAGACTTCTGCTAAAAGTAGTTTCCCAATTTTATAGAAATGAAATGATCTTGTTTCCTATGCACTTGTAACATGGAAGAACAATGGGGAAAGGAAGTGGGTTACAGTGTGCACCTAATAACACTACTGATGATGCAGCACAATTTGTTTTGGCTGTTTTGGAATTCATCTTTTTTTTAAAAAAAAATATTTATTATAGTGCCGCCAAATCTGGATATCCTATCCAAAAGAACGCTAGGCACTATTGAGAATTATTGCATGCTGCAGCACTTTAGGTTCAATTTAAACAAGCATTTGAGTAGGAAGAGAGGGTGCCATTGGGGCCTTAGGTTTGATGGTCTTATTAAGCCTGTAGAAAAATCAAAAGTTAATTTTTATCCCTGCTCTTGCATTTATTTTACCCCATTCCTTCTGGACTAAGATTATAAAGATGACATAATTTACCAATTCCAGGGACATGACAGGGCATTACAGGTACTGAGAAGACCTAAAGAAGACAGGAATTCCTTTCCACCATCTTCTGGAACCTAGCAGACTCCCTAATATGTTAGAACTATATATACTAGGCAGTGATGGGATTCAAATTTTTTTATTACTGGTTCTGTGGGCATGGCTTGGTGGGCATGGCCTGGCTTGGTGGGTGTGGCGTGGCAGGGGAAGGATACTGTAAAATCTCCATTCCCTCCCCACTCCAGGGGAAGGATACTGCAAAATCCCCATTTCCTCCCGATCAGCTGGGACTCGGGAGGGAGAGAATAGATGGGGGCGGGGCCATTCAGAGGTGGTATTTACCAGTTCTCTGAACTATTCAAAATTTCTGCTACCGGTTCTCCAGAACTGGTTAGAACCTGCTGAATACTACCTCTGATACTAGGATTCCTAAGTACCATACCGATAATTCTGAGGATTCAGAAGCACCATTTTATAAGGAACTTGATGTTTATTTTAAGACTAATTTAAAGATGAAAAATAGCTAATGACTAAAATACAGACCTGTCTCAGATAACACAATAGGATATATAACTAGAAAACATGAAATTTCTTATGTGTCTCAAGCTATAAGTTATATTTTTTGAATTTTTTCACACTATTGTTTTAATTTTGAGAATATTTTCATATCACTGAATTCAAAAGTAAATATAAAGTGTTTATTAAAAATAAAGCAAATATCAATTCAAGATCAGTAGGTAAAAATGAATTGATATTAACCCTCATTCTCCTCTCAATAATGCCAAAAAACATTTGAATGAGACTTTTAAAACTGAAAAATTTTTCATCAAGTAAACCAAACAAAAGCTCTTAATCCTTAGGCCAGAAACATTAGTCCATCCAAAATAATCTCTAAATGTAGAAATGGAAGCAACTAAATTAATAGCATGTGTGAGAGACAAGTGTTAACCAGTTGAATTCAGCAAACAATTATAATGCAAATCAAGGTGCTGGTTATCTCCCATAAAGTCCTTCATGGCATAAGATCTAATTATTTGAGGAATCACCTACTATATATCTCCTGTAGTATCTACTTGTTCCATACAGCCTCATAGTATTGCCATGCTTTGGGTGCCATCTGTGATGACCCTGGGCTGGGCATGAAAGCAACACAGCTGGATGAAGGCATAACTCCCTTTAATTGCTCCAACTCCCCCCCGGCCCCGAAAAAAGTTCCCACAGTTCACTGTAAGTCCAGGAGCATGCTCCAAACACACACATGCACCTCCACTAGTTCCTGGCTGCTGTGAGTCCAGAGAAGCAGCCAGTTCTAAGAGCAAACACAGTTCAGGAAAATTGGTTCCAGGGAGTCCTTGTTGAATGGACTCCCAGAGCTGTGTTGCTGAGTACTTGCCCACAACCAGGCCAGGCCAGGCAAGCAAGGCAAGTTGAACCCAGGCAAAGCAAGGCTAAGCACAGTAAGACAAGGTGGCAACAGGTCAACAACTGCTTGTTGTTCCAACAAGTGCCTCTCCCCATGTTGTCTCTTATTCCCCAAGTGAGCCTTAATAAGTGAGCTCTCCCCCCAAGCCATCGGTTTGCACTGTGCTGATCCCACCTCTCCACCCTCTGTGCTTGAGGATCAGGTGGGTGAGGCAATCGCTCCACCCCAGAGCTCCATCACTCTTCTGCTCCACTGCCTACTCTTTCCTTCTCCTCCTCCCTCGATCGGTCATCCTGCGCTCTCTCTCCATCACCGGCCACCCCTCCAAGGCCCGAGGGACCCAGGACTGCCTCGTCCTACTCCCCCAGTCTCTCCTTGGGGTCAGAGAGGCTGTGCTATCCTCCTCTGTCAGCCCTTGCTCAATCTCATCCTTCTCCTTAGACCCAGGCTCCATCGGTTAAATAATATGATCTGGTTGAAACCTGTTATGGACTTGCCCTCTGGAACACCATTCCACTTGAGATTCATATGTCTCTTTTCCTGTCCCAGACCCTGGGTCAGAATGAGTGGTAGATCCCTTGTGATGTTTTGGTTGTTTAATTGACTATTGTTTTTCTCCAGACTTTATTTTGGATTACAGTATTTATTCTGTATTTCTATTATTTTTAATGGTTGTATCCTGCAGGTCAACTGAGTGATATGGATTGCTGTAGATAATGAAACAAACAAAAAATAGCATTTACAAAAATACTTACAGCTTTCTATCTCTAATGTGCAGTTTTGTTCATCTAAGGGATATCTTCGTAGATCCATCATGCATGCAGCTGTTGTTGTAATTCTAGAAAAGACAGAGATAAAAACATTTTTTAAATTTGTTCAACCTGGTTAAAGACTGGAAAATTGATGCATCTATTCCATATCACTCAAGGTTAGAGAAAGATATGTATAATTTCAAGAAAGCCCTGTACTAGTTTTGGTTGACTTTAGTCGAACATTAGTTTTGTACTTTATATTTCATATTAACTTCATATTTTCTGTACAGACAAATAACAAAGGGAAAACATGTAACAGTCCAAACCACAGAATTCAGTCTATCAGAATCTATAGAAAACATAGTGATAAGATCGAATTGGTTTGACTGATTCCAGTGAACACATTCCTGAAGGTAATTTGGTACCAAGCCATAAACTACTATTACTACAGGGTATTCAGCTATCTTCAGTTGCATTTCCGGTTTATTTCCATCATTGTGTCTATTCATTCATTTCATTTTCTGTACCTCCTCAGTACCCTAAGGAGCCTATTGGGGTTCTGAGAGAAAGGAAAGTTGCTTTGGGGCAATCTCTGTTTCCTTCACCATCTCATAGTTCTAGAGATTGACAAAAACGTATGGTGACTAGCTCACAATCCTCTCTCACATAAAGACATTTTAATTTATCAGGTTCCTGTAAATTTAGGTTGGCATATGGAGTTAAAAGAGAGAAATAATTGTTTAAGTAAATGTTTGCCAAGTTTGTAGTATCATTTTTCAATTCTAAGAATGTCAGTGATTAATTTGTTCTGTTTGTACAACATCTCTCAGGAGCATAATACCTCTACCCCCAATACAAATTAAATTACAATTACAATTAAATACAAATTAAATTAATAAATAAATAAAATAATTGGAAAATACAGTATTGTCACTTATTTATAATAATTGTTTTAGTATTCTCTCTCAGAGTATAGAAAAATCAGCGAAGGCAAGTAATTATTCTACGAAAACCAATCTGTGGTTTTGGAATTCTTAGAGCAGTATTTTTCAAACTTGGAAACGTTAAAATGTGTGGACTTCAACTCCCAGAATTCTCCAGCCAGCATACAGTATGGAAATATCTTAATCAAATAACATAATACAGGCATTAGCAAGGTTTCTTTGCTTAAATTGTGCAGCTGGCCAGCTGTTTAATTTAAAAAGAACATTGCTATGATTGTTTTTTTCCTCAAAAAGATTGCAATTCATTTACCAAATCTCAGAACATTGGAAACATAGTAAAACTAATGTCCCCTTAAGGTGAGGTTCAGTTCTCTATGGTTTCATAGACATGTCTATGTAGTTATTTTAGCAACAATAGGGAGAGGTTTTCACATTGCCTTCTTTCGGTTGGGTAAAATCCCATAATGCCCTGGAGATTTATAATAATGCCCTGCAACTGTTCCCTTCTTTTTGCCAGGCTCAAGTTTTCTTTAACAAGATTTATTAACAGGAAAAGGGATTAGGTTACAGATATTAAATGAATTACTTTCATTTTTGAATCTAACTTATTTTTCAGCTCATTAGGACAGACATTCCTTCAATTTCTTTCTAACAATCCTTGTCTGAACTGGTTGACTGGCTGGCTGCTTGTTACCTAGACAACTGAGGGATATGCAGGGGTTTGTTAATATTTTCTTAACTGTCTCTGAAATTCTTATTGGGCAGTGAAAACATACAGTATCATTAGATCCCTTAAGTATTTTCCAGAATCAAAAGTTTAAAATACTTCTTTTCTTTTTTAATATAACTACATATTCTAAAACTCCCATTCATTATTTTAAAATAGTACAGACATACATCAATCTCAAGCTGCTAATCAGCAGTCTTCCTACTGATGTATCAGTATATATACTGTATATACTGATACATATATCTATATTTGCACTTGACTGCATTTGATCAGAAGACTTTTATTAGAATCATTATTAGGAATTATCAATGCATAAAGACTGAGTACAGTGATTTTTCTATGTAAAAACAATAAAGAAAACTGCACTTGTAGCTCTGCCCAGCATTCTGCTTCTTGGAAACAACTGTCTTTTTAACAGTTGGATGGGTTGGCAGCAGTCACAATTATAATATATGGAAATTTGAAGACAAAATTTTCTTGTGATTATTTTCTCTCGTGCATGGAGAGATCAGTATTGAAGAAAAATGTTTTGGCTTTTTTCCTATTGTCTTTAATTTGCTGAATGTTGGGAAAAAAATAGAACAATTCTATCTCAAAGCCCCTTGTGAAAAATCTGAGATTTTTTTTTTTCACTATTTGCAACAATCACATAAGTAGCAGTTTACAAAACCCCAAAATTTTATTATTTCAATTTATATTATTCTGGGGTCGTCTCACAGCAACTGCCTTTCATCTCATTCTCTGCCTTAGATAAAAAACATCTTTTATGTGAGGCTTTTTACTTTTAATTAATTTTACAATTTATTTGCAATTTTTACTTTTTCATTTTCTGTTCTGCATTTTTAAAGGTTGTTAGTCCCCTGCAAACTCTTTGAGGATATAACAGCCTCATCTGAAGTGAACAAAGAAATCAAAATATTTAAAGCAACAAAGTCAATTAACATTATTTGTTGGAGTCACTTGACTGATTGGACAGGCAGGCCTCTGAAATTATGCAAACATTTTAAGGGAACATTTCTTGCTAAATAGTGACAGCCTAGGGTTTTGGGTTTTTTAGGTTTTGCCAAAATAAAATAGGTGTTTTTAAATCAAATGCCACACAATAGGCTTCATGTTAAAACTATAATTTCATCCTCATCTTTCCATTTCCGTTGTCCTTTACTTAGTACTTGATAGCTATTCTTCAATTCTGGGACAGCACAGAATCTAAAATCGAACATTTCTTCAATTATTAATGTGGTATGAATGAAGTTTGATTTTAGCAGAATAAATTTATGCCTGGCAAAACACATATAAGTACACAGATCTGTTGCTGGATAATCAGTAAGAGTTGGCCTCACAGCTCTGGGACCATCTGGTTTAAGTGACAAAATAGCTTATTGGCTCAGCTATACCACATTGGAGGTGATAAGCCAAGAGGTGAAGGCAGAAGGAGGTTGCTAGATAATACCCCTGGGCACATGTTCAGGTTATAGATCACATAGAATAAAACTAAACATGTTGCAATATTTTCAGGATCAGACTCAATAAGATTAGCAAGAGTTAAAGGTTTAACTATATATTCTTTTATTTACAATAGGCATTCTATATTCACTGAATATTCACAGATAGAAGCAAGGGAAAGGGTGTAGGTAGCTCCTTATATATACAATGGGTGGAGCTATATGTGGGAGTGGTGAATTATGAATACATTAAGAAGTGAAGAATAAGTTAACCCCTGATACCCTGTTTGTACACTATTTACACATTAGAGAATAAGGCATTTACATCTGACAAATCCCCCTCTAAATGCCGATTCGTTATACAGCACCAGTTACACTCAGATTCAGGACAATACAAAACATACAACTTAGAGGTTAAATATTTGTGCTGCTTAGAAGGTAAAGGCTTTGTCAATATATCAGCTAATTGTTCTGAAGTATCGCAATGCACTGCTTTAATAAATCCATCCTGAGATAATTGTCTCACATGTTTAAATTTTATATCTATATGTCTGGACCTTTGTCCAATGGCATCAGATCTAGATATTTCAATGGCTGCTTTATTGTCTTCATGCATAACAAAAGGTAAAGCAGGTTTTTTCCAAACATCTGAAATTAAATCATTGAACCATACAAGGTTATTTGCGGCTTTGGATAAACAAACATATTCCGCTTCAGTCGTTGAAGTGGCCACTAGTTCTTGTTTACCAGTGTACCAGTAAACTGGACAGTCATTTAAGAGAAATACATAACCAGATGTGCTTTTTCTGCATGAGATGTCTCCAGCCCAGTCTGCATCTGCATAACACGTAAGCTTTGGTTCTTTATTATCATTAGGTTCTAACATTAAACAAAAGTCTAGTGTACTTTTTAGATATCTTAAAATTCTTTTAACAGCTTCCCAGTGATACATTGTTGGTTTGCTGACATGCCTGGATAATAAATTGAGTGGTAAAGCGATATCTGGTCTAGTCCAATTAGATATATAAAGGAGTGAACCTATGATTGATCTATAAAATGTGTTGTCCTTGAATTCGGGAGAAGATTCATCAGTATTTCTTAGAAAGTCAGTTTGCATAGGAGTATCACAAGGTTTGGCATTGTTTAAATTGCATTTATTTAAAAGTTCTATGATCTTATCTCTCTGGGTAAGTTTGAATCCCCTTTTTGTCTTATTAATTTGGACACCAAGGTATTTGTTTACCTTGCCTAAAGATTTCAACGAGAAATGCTCATTTAATTTAGTTACAAAAGTTTCTCTTCTCTCTTTATGTTTTCCTATGTATAAAATGTCATCCACATAAATCAATACAAATTCAATGTAATCATCACCCCTCTTGACAAAGAAACAATTATCAGCAGTGGTAGCGTTGAAGTCCATGGTCTTAAGTACTTTTACTAAACAATCATACCACCGTTTACCAGATTGTTTTAGCCCGTATAAACTCTTGTTTAACAACCAAGTCTCATTTCTGTTTGTGTATTGACTGTGAGGTGCTCTTACGTATATTTCCTTATCTAGTTTTGCGTGTAGGTACGCAGTCTGTATGTCATATTGGAATACATCAAGATTGAGTGCTGATGCTACCACTAGAGCTGTTTTGACACTCTCTGTTCTTACAGTGGGGGAATACGTGTCAGTATAGTCCTCCGGATATTTCTGTGCATAACCCTGTGTAACTAATCTAGCTTTGTATAGGGTATTGCCTCCCTCTAAATTCTTAATTTTATATATCCACCTGGTACCAATAATTGTTTTATCTTTAGGTGCAATTGCAGGTGTAAATACATTTAATCCTTGTAAACTTTCCATCTCTTTCTTCATTGCTAATTCTCATTTTTCTTTTTCTTCGCGAGGAAGTTTTAGCACTTCCTCATATGTATTAGGTGTTGTTGGTTCACCATCCATATGCATTACATAATCCTTGTATTTATTTGGCATTTGATTTCTGGTGTTTCTAATGATTTTTTCGGGTTTACTATCGTTATCATGCAAATATCTTGCTTCCTTTTTTGTTAGTGTGTCTGTCTTTATTTTGTGTTGGCTATTTGTCCAAGTCTTGGTTTTGTTTTTATATTTGTTGATATTTTGCTTTTCTATAGTCCCTTTCTCGTGAGATTTTGTATCTTTATATTTATTTGGGAATATTTCATTAAGATGTAATTTAGACCAGTTGGCTTGTTCATGGAACACAGCTGTTCTGGAGACTATAAATTTGTTATTACCATCAATGAATCTGTACCCTTTAGTGCCAGTCTCATATCCCATAAATCTGAGTCTTCTGGACACATTCTCTCCCTTTCTTCTTAATTGTTTAGGTATGTGTACGTCTGCTGTGACTCCAAATATATGCATGTGTGCTAATTTTGGTTTTCTATTATACATCACTTCATATGGTGTCTTATTTACAATGCTGGACCATGTTCTATTTTGTGTGTAATTTGAATAATGTAAGGCTTCTGACCAGAATTGTTTGCCTAAGCCAGCATCTTCCAATGTGCATCTAATCATGGTTTGTAATGTGGAATTTTTCCTCTCTGCAATCCCGTTTTGGAACGCAGAAAATGGACTAGATGTGTAATGTAACATTCCTTTGTCTTTTAACCATTGGGAGAATTCTTTAGACATGAATTCGCATCCTCTATCTGTCATAATTTGTTTTATTTTGATGTTGTGTTGTGTTTCTATGCGTTTGTAAAATTCTTTAAATTTTTGAAATGTTTCATCTTTGTGTTTTAATGTATAAACAAATCCATAGCGGCTATAATCGTCCACTATTGTCAGGAAGTAACGTTTTCTATAAGTGATTGATGGAGTTAATGGACCAACTAAGTCCATGTGTACTAAATCAAAAATTTTGTTAGTTGATCTAGTAGATTTTCTTGGCCTGGGACTAGTTTTTAGTTTTGTAGATTTACATACTGAGCATTCCAGATAATTTTCACAATTTTTTATTTTAACACCTTCTGCGTGTTCAGTCATTTTTTGTACTACAGGAAAACTGGCATGTCCTAACTTCCTATGTAAGATGTGAGCACACTCATCATGAATTGGTTTACCTATTTTTGGCTTTTTGTCATTGTGTGCATCTGTGTGATCATGAGATATTTTACATTCATCATTGTCACTGTTGCTAACATTCTCATTATCTATTTCAATACAATCTTCCATATTTGAATCAATGTTATGTAACCATTTTTCTTTTGTTATCAGATAAGGTAGGCCTCCTTTAATCATCACAGTGCCTATATTTATTTTATTCTTTTCCAAAGTTGCCTTTCCTTTTGAAAAGACAATGTTAATGTCAGAATCTCTGCTTAGTTTTATGGCACTTAATATGTTATGAGGTATTTCAGGTATTAGTAATACCCCCTCTATTTTTCCTAGACCAGGCAAGGTTACATTTCCTCTACCTAATACTTGAACTTTTTCTTGGTTAGCTACCTTAATTACAAATTTATCTTCTGCAAATGAAGACAATATATTTTTGTTATTAGTGGTGTGATTAGTTGCTCCAGAATCAATAAGCCAATTATTGTTCTCACTTTGCTGTGTGTTAGTGTTGTCTTGTTTATTTAACCCATTCAGTGAACCAGATTTTCTATCCTTTGAATTGTCTCTGCCCCCTCTGTTCTCTCTGTGATTTGGTGGGCTCCTATATCTATGCCTTTCGATGGAAGGCTGTCTATAATCGTATTTGTTTCTGTATTCTGATCTATATCTTTCTTTTAAAAATTTTGGGCAATCTCTTCTATTGTGTTCCCTGGATCCACAATTATGACATTTAAATGTTCCATTATATTTTTCTTGGAAAGCTACTTTCCTATATGGTTTGTGTTCTGTGTGATTGTTAGAACGATTCCTTCTTGAATTATCTTCTGTTATCAATTTGTTGGACAGACTTTCTATGGATAAATATCCTAGATTGATTGTGTCTAAATGTGACATAAAATTGTCCCATGATGGATCAAGTGAGTTGATAATAACACTTTTCATTGTTTGGTCTGAAATCACCTCCCCCCTCAAATGCAGTTCAGCTCTTATTTTGTTCAAAGATATTAAATGCTCACTTATGGAAACCCCTGGTTTTACCCTAGACGAAAAGAAATCTTTAGATATTCTTGTGGTGGTAGCTACACTGTCACTGTGAAACAAATTAAACATGCATTGAATAATTTCTGAAACAGTCAAATTTGGCTTAATGCTGTGATACATTGCAGGAGACACACTAGATATTATTAAGAAAAAAGCTCTATGGTGTAAACAATCTATTTTTAGAGTCCAAGGTCTTTTTGGGGGACTAGTGATAAAAAACAGTAAGCTTTCCTTCATAAAGACAACCTGGAGCTGTTGATACCATTCTTGTAAATTAATGCCATCAACCCTTAGTTTTGGGAAGTCACTGGGTAAATTTCCGACATTATTGGGTCCATTACTTACAACCTGAGGTAGTCCGTGGTCTCGTAAATGCAGAAAATTGCAAAACGGCGTGGGGATGCTCGCTACGAGTCTGCATGGTCTTCTCTCCAGTTCATGTCTTCCCGGACCGTCTGCGTAGTTTCGCGCATGCGCGTTGCCCATTTCTTCTTCGGCGGCGTCGTGGAAGGTTCTCCCCATTGCGGCTTGCTTGCTCTGCTCCTCTTCAGACGAGTCGGTCTCTGGTTCGACTTTGGGAGTCCTGACGACGGTGGCTGCTCTTCCTCTTCTATTGAGGGCGTAGGTGCTTGCTTCGGTCTGCGGCGTAGGGCGGTATCGGCAGGGCTCTCTGGGTTCGGGCGTCAGCGCTCTCGTAGTCAGGATGGGAGCGGGCAGGTCTTGAGGCATTGGCTTGCTCGTTCGTTTCTTCGACATCTTTTTAGTAATTTTTAGTTTTGGCCCAAATGCAGCAAAGAGCGTTTTCATTGCTGATTTTATTTGGTGTTTTGTTGAATCGTCCTCACTTTCTGGTTCTGATTCTTCTGAGGTGTTTGAATCTTCTTTTTCGTTTTCGTTGTCTGATAACATTTTTCGCGCCAGAAATTTTGAATTGAGCTTGCTGATTGGCTCTGCTTCGCTCATCTTGGAGGCCTGTTGAAACCAAGATGGCTGCCGTTCAAATTTTCGCGCGGGATCACCGTTTTTCTTCTTTGTAATGATTTTCTCCGCAATCATTTCACTCACTATTTTTGGGTCTTTAGGCTTTTCATTAGTGATGTTTTTCTCTCTCGCTGCTCCGCTGTTCTTCAGCATATCTTGGAGGTTCGCGATGAGGCTTTCATCATTCTTCTGGCTTTTTAATAGTTTTAATATCTCTGACCTGAGTTCGTTATTCTCTATTTCGATTTCCTCCTGGTCATCAATTATTTCTTCGTCTTCAGTGGTGTATTCTTCGGACTCTCTCGAAATTGCGTTTGTGGATTCGTTGATTATTTCTTGTTCCGTTTCCATTTCTTTGCTGTAGGCCCTGGTGTTGGGCCTATCTTTCTTAGACAATTTAAAGTTTTTTTATTGAGTCAATTAACCATCCTCTGCTACCAGCTTGTTGCAATATTTTCAGGATCAGACTCAATAAGATTAGCAAGAGTTAAAGGTTTAACTATATATTCTTTTATTTACAATAGGCATTCTATATTCACTGAATATTCACAGATAGAAGCAAGGGAAAGGGTGTAGGTAGCTCCTTATATATACAATGGGTGGAGCTATATGTGGGAGTGGTGAATTATGAATACATTAAGAAGTGAAGAATAAGTTAACCCCTGATACCCTGTTTGTACACTATTTACACATTAGAGAATAAGGCATTTACATCTGACAAAACAAATGAACAAATAGAAGACCTTGTTTGAACTGATTATGTCAAGCTGTAGAATGCACTTAGAAAAGTGGGAATCCTAGACCATCTTGATTTCCTCATGAGGAAACTATATATAGATCAGGAAGCCACAAATATGATTTGTTTTTACCTACAAAAATCAGAATCATACAAGCATGGTATACCCTGTGACACACTATGAAGGCTTAACTTATTCTACTTCAGTCACATTATGTGAAGATCTAGCTCTCTAGTGAAGGCTGTAATCTTAGGAAAGGTGGAGGGAAATAGTAGAAGAGGATGTCCAGCAGCAAAGTGAATGGACCCAATTACAGTGAGATGACTACATCATTCAAAGATGAAATAACAGGTTTGGGACAGATTGTCATGGAGAAAAAAATACCTATTTGGAAAGAGAGAAAGAGAGAGAGAGAGAGAGAGAGAGAGAGAGAGAGAGAGAGAGAGAGAGAGAGAAAGAGAAAAGAGAATTGTATAAAATGCAGTTCTAATTTCTGAATTTGCTAAATGAATCCTATTTAAATTTCAGATTAGTTGAATGAAACAAGAGTAAAATATGGTATTCAAACTAGAAACCTTAAATTTAATTATATAAATTAGTATTTTTGGAATTATCCTACTTCTTTTATTCTTGATCCAACTCTTCTTTAAACAGTTTCCATAACAAACTTCTTTAATATTCCTCTAGTATCAGAAATATGCTTTGCAAAATGTTTAGGGCATGTTTTTCTTGCTAACATTACATCTTTATTAGTCTAATAATATTCTAATTTTACTTTACATTCCTTTTCTTCACTGCTCAATTTAATTCATCAGCATTGCCATGCCAATGAAAGCCAAGGAAAACTATGGCTAATAGCTTGCCACTACTGTCAATACAGAATATTTCAGGTTTTTAAACAACTGTGAAGTCCTTCCAAATATTATACATGTTATGGTTCTCTCCTCTTTTTAATAGCCACTGCAGCACAGCTTGTACTTTTTCATTTCATTTCCAGCTGAGTTTACTGAAACTTCCTCTCCAATTAGAAACATGCATCTAAAGCTTAGGATCTTAATTCATACATCTAATAAAGATTGCAGTTCAGAAAAAAATGAATGCTGAAAGGAATGTGTTAATTTTAAAGTGCTACAAGTGTGATTGAGGAAACAAAAAAATAACTGTTGGGCTATACCACATATGTCAGTGAAACAAATTCTTGATGAAAGGGGTTATATAAATCAGGGTTATCAATCTGAAACACCTCAAAATTAATCAAGAATTACAGCTAAGAAAGATAAAAGTTTGTGATTTCATTCATTATTTCTAGATGTGGATAGTTCCAAAAATCAGTGAGGAGATATAAAATTTGTGGCACATAGAAGATTGGAAAATATTTTCACCTAAAAAAATTCTACAAGAAAGATGGGAAAAAAATTTAAAGCAAAACAAAAAAAAAAGTTTTTTTTTTTAGCCAGCTACAAGAAATGTTTGGAAGCTATGATGTTTCCACCAAATGAAGTTTTATAAATTAACTAACTACTGACAAGGTGTCCAAGCTTCTATAATTGTCTATTTTGTTATGTGAGTTTGTAAACAACTGCACCTAAATAGTAAATATATGCTCAAATTTGAAGAAAGATGTGCCATGTAAATATTTTATTGGTCTATGAGTTCACGGAAGCATATTGCACAAATCACTTAGGGATTTATCCAAACATATTGTATAATTGGAGCTGGGGTTTCTTCAACATTTGCCTGTAACTTGATATGCAAACATGACAGGTATGTAGATAATAGAATATGTAAGAGGTATAAATAATTAGGGCACCATCCCTGAGCAGCTTCCCCCCCCCAATTATTTTCCTATACCTTTGTATTGCCTCATGTTTTGTCCTAACTGATTAGTATGCTGGAAAAAATAGCATGGGGTTTAACATAAAAGGATGCTACATACAGAATTCCACTTGACACACTGAATTGCCAAATATTTTCCAAGGTCTATTACATTTAATTTAATAGCATCTTTGCAGACAGGTAGATTCATATTCTCAAGAAGTAATTGGATTTTTCAGCAGCAGCATCAACTCATATAGCTGCAATCTATGGACAAAGGAATACTAAGAAATTTTCAAATATTTACATCCTCAAAATAATCTCTAGAGAATATTTTGTCTGAATTATATAATGAATAGCCTCCTGATATTGCATTCATAAATAAACACTAATGACCTAAACTATCATCCATTTATGAACAAATGTTTTCATAGCTCATCCTTGGGCAACTGTCAGTTCCATGGAAAGAAGAAGAGACAAAGGTTTTAGAAAAGAATTCATTTCTGAGTTGGAATACTTCAAAGCAACTTCAGTTTTAGCCACTGCAATTTCTTTTGCCTTCCTTAGAGCAACTTTAAAACAAGGTTATTTAAATATCCAAAAATATGGCCATTAGAAGAAGTAAGACTGAGCAATCTTTGAATGATTATCTTACTTTGCATTTTAGAACTTTAAACATAAAAATCTAAGACAGCAAATATTACTAGATACAAGGCCTGAAATTACAACTCTTATCTCCTGCGTGGAATTTCCTACATTTGCATCTATAAAACCACTTTGAAATCCATACACATAATAATATAGATGGATTATTTGAGACTCTAGAGAGATAATGATGAGATGCTGAATGAGATGAAAAGCTTATCAAAAAGAGTTCTGTAATCCTACAGTCTATAGTATTAAATCTTTTTTTTTCTGAACCAGCTTTGTCAGGCTGTTTAGTGGAATTGCTTACATGGCTTCTTAAGTTTTAACAAACCCAATCCTAATGCTCAGTGCATGCTTTTAGTCTAATTCATATTTTATTTACAAAGAGGAAAAACAATTTACCATAAAAACATATACCAATAGAACATTTTCTTGTAATAAAAGTATTGTAGCATCTTAAAGACTATCAATCATTTTTCATATAAGCATTCACATTTTTGTGAAAGTAGACATAAACCAATGTAAATTTAATTTCCAGGTACCACTTGCTTTTTTGTTGATTGATTTTATATTTTATGTTAGACTTTTAACTTTTAATAGTTAGAAGTTGTAGAGCAATATTCACTACCACAGTGAAAAGAAACATTTGAGAGTACTTCCAGATACATGGTTTATAGAACTACTAAACAAAATATATTTGCAGTTGGCTTGCAGTTCCTTTCTGGCAGATTTTCTGAATAAGAAAAAATATAGTAGTAGTAGGAAACTATGTATCAATTACAAATACATTTCCAGTGAGAATTCATGGAGAAATAGTCATTCCTGAAGGAGCAGGGACAGCATAATGGCAGAGATAGGTTCTAAATCAGGGGTGTCAAACTCACGGCCCGTGGGCTGGATGTGTCATGTGCTGGCCACCTCCACCCTTGTTTTAGCGAAGGGGGATAAAGTTGTGATACATCACGTGATGAAAACATGTCGTGAGTTTGACACCCCTGTCCTAGATTCTGGTAGTGCAGTCTCTGCAGAAAAAGAAGAGATCATGAGATTGCCCACAGGTAATCTAAACAGCTGCTCCTCCTGAATAGACTGCAGGAACTGAAGTTTTTGTGCTTAGCTAGGGAGTTGAGCGGCTGAGAGTTGAGGGATTTCAATCAAGCTTGCAGCCATAATGCAACCTATATAGATGTAAGGCTCACCTGAGCCCATTTCTTAAACAGTTTTAACTAACTAATTTATAACTGAAGAGAGAGTAGCAGGATAAGAAAATTTCACTTGGTGAATCAATGTTCTTTCAGGATTACAAAAAGAAAAAGGGTTTTAAAGATTTAAAAAACTTTTGTCCAAAAAGAACTTAACTAGAAGAAGGTACAAAAAAGTTTAAAATGGATACAGGATACATTTATTTTTAAAACTTACTTTTTGGTGAAAGTTCTTTTGAACAGATTGGAATTAAAATAGAGAAATAAACTGGACTTTGTGGAATTTTCTTTTGTTTACCATTAAGAAATGCAGACAACTGACGGATATTACAAAACAAAAATATAAAGATAGAGATGCTGACTGTGAGCCTGACTGTAACTGTAACTCCTGCTATTTGATATAAAAAAAATTAAGGGTACAGGAAGACAAAATAGGGAAAAAAGGAAGCTTATTTGAGAAACATTCATTTTAAGGTAATAATATTATAATGGCAACCACCAGAAAAGCTGTAAAATTAGTAGGGGGTATGGATATATAGAGCAACCTGCAGTGAGAGGAATTACACCACATTCGATTCAGAAAATATTTGAGCAACTGAACAGTAAGTTAGCTGAATCACTTGATACTAAACTGACAGCTTTTGAAAGAGAATGGATGAAGGATGAAAGAGGAGATGAAATAAGAACTTAAGAAGATGAAAAGGTCTGTGAAACGACTTTCTGGAGATGTAAAACAAATTGGTGGAAATTTTGGAGAGTAAAGACAGAAGTTATGGACATAGTTGGAAAGAAAACTAAATAATTTGGCTCTATTGGAATTGAGAGAGAAGGAATTTTATTTGAGATTTAGAGCAATTCCAGAACATTCTGATAAAGATATTGGGAAAAAGTTTATTAAAGCTTTTGCAAATTTTTTGGATTTGAATGAGAAGGCTATAGAAAAAAGTTGATAAACTCTATACAATAAATACAAGGTTTGTGAGGATAGGAAAGGTTCCAAAGGATTTTTGGTATACTTTGTGAGGAAGAACAAGAGATCAAATTTTGCAGCTGACTGCAAAATTATCAAGACTGAAGATTGATAATACAAATGTAATTGTTCTTAAAGAAATTTATTAGAATCTTGCATGAGAGAAAAAAGTATTCTTTTTCTTTCCTGAGAATTAACGCAGAAGATTCAATTTTAATGGGACAAATTGGAAGATGTGATTTTTATTTTTAAAGAGGAGACATTTTGACTGATTTTGATTCTGTCCAAAAGGCAAGGAAAATTCTTGAAAAATTTAAAGAGGAATTCAAATAGAGGTGTCAGATGAGACTACAAAAAAATTCCAACAAGTGCAACAGAAAACTGAAAGGATAGTACTGATCTAGGCAATACAGGAATAGATTTTTGTAATTTTTTTGGCTTGATTATGGATTACAAATGCTTAATGTAGATTATAAACATAGCAAATGCTCCTCAAAAGAGAAAAAAGATAATTATTTAAAAAAGTTAAAACAAGATATAATTTCCTGAAAATATATTAGGGAAAATAATATAAAATATTTGACTTATAACCATTTGGGGATATAATTTATTTAAGCAGGAACAAAAAAAAAAAAAGGAAATAAAAAGAGTTGTTATATATATATATATATGCAAATTCCCAACTAAAACCAGAATTTGTATTGACTGATGAGCACAGTACAACTGTTGGGGAGGAAGTTAATTTGCATGAGAGTAGGATTACTGGGAATTTATGCCCTAAATTAGGATAAAGTAATGTTCTGTAAAGGGCTTTTGGAGATATTAATATGTTTCTCTTATGAAAATTAGTGTCTGATAGGAATTGGAATAGCAATAGCAAAAGAAATATCAATAGCACTTTACAGTGTCCTCTAAGCGGTTTTTCAGAATCAGCATATTGCTCCCAACAATCTAGGTCCTCATTTTACCGACCTTGGAAGGATGGAAGGCTGAGTCAAACTTGAATCACTCAGAATCAAACTTCTGGAGTGAGCAGTGAGTTAGCCTGCAGTATTGCATTCTAACCACTGCGCCACCACAGCTCTTTTGAGGGATCTCTAAGTAGAATAGAGTGATCTCCTCACAGTGGGCTAGAACTTCAGATATTAAAATCACTCAAGGCAAATTACCAAAAGTTTTCTTAGATTCGAAGAACAATTTAGGGCTGGTTGATATATGGAGACAGAAAAATGGCAATTTGAGAAAGCACAGTTATTTTTCTGAAAGTCATGGATCCTTTTCCAGTACAGACATAAGTTTGATTTCAAAGAACATGGCTACTAAGGTTTCTAAAGTAGAGATATTTCAAAAGACTTCTTTGAATCATAATTCTGTTATTTTGTTTAATCAGATTGTTGGGGGCAATATGCTGACTCTGTAAACTGCTTAGAGCGGGCTGTAAAAGCACTATGAAGCAGTATCTAAGTCTAAATGCTATTGCTATTTTAATTTATAAAATAAAATTTAGTACTTTTAGATGGAGACAAAGCAAAATGTTGCTACAAAAAGAAACAATAGTGTAGGAGCTCTTTTGGATGATATAAAGAGAAAAAAAGAAGAAATTTCCAGAAAAGAAAAATATTTTTCAACAAATTAAGCTCTTACAATAACATTTATCTATGTTAAGAGATATTCTCACTGGAGAAGAGCCTAATGTTGGGAACGATTGAGGGCAAAAGAAGGAGGGGAATGCAGAGAATGAGGTGGCTGGATGGAGTCACTGAAGCAGTAGGAGTGACCTTAAATGAACTTCAGAGGATGGTAGAGGACAGGAAGGCCTGAAGGAACCTTGTCCATGGGTCAAGGGTCCCAACCGTTGCGATGGGTCGGACTTTGCAAATAACAACAAAAAATTATAAGAGTATGAGAAATGGAAATAAAAAATGAACGGTGCAAAGCAAAGAAATAGTAACAAAGTTTACAAATAAATCAGGGGAGTGCCTGGTATATAAATTATGAAAAGAAAAAGAAAAGAAAATGTTATTGAAATTGCAAGAGGGAGATATTGTATTAGTGGATAACACAGCCATACAAAAAGCATTCTATCAATATTATTTAAACCTGTCTAAAGGAAGTGGTATTTCTGTAGAGATAATTGATCAATGTCTAAAGAAACAAAATTTAGCAAGGATTACAGACGAACAGAGACTAATTATAAATGGACTTATAACAAAAAGGAAAGTTTTTGAAGCTGTAAAAAAGATTAAATGAGAAAGGTATCTGGACCAGATGAATTAATAGGTTATTACTATAAATGTTTTGATGATGAACTTTTGCAAACTTTACAAAATACTATGAAATCAATCTTGCAAGGAATAAAGATGCCAAAGAATTGGAAACAGACCAATATAGCACTAAAACCAAAGAGGCACAAAATTAGACTTTAACAATGATTTTAAAAATGTTGGAGGTTTCATGTTGAGAATATAGAATAGATATAAACTCAGACTGTGCCCAAAAATACCTTTGTGGCTCTCAACACAAAAAGCATTTTATATATGAGAAATAATAAGCAAAAACAAATGGCTAACTTATGGTAAGTACAGGAATTTTGTCAACGGAAATATAAACTTAAATCAAAAGAACTAGTAGTAGAGGACATGGTTGCCAACAGTTTCTTATTTATAGCTTTCAGAAAGATTTAAAATAGACAAAAGAGCATATGGTTTTGAACATTGTGAGACTGAGTCTGAAACAGAATTGTGTACAAATGATAATATGTAATTACTAAAATGTAAAAATATATTGAAATTTGAAACAGAAGAACAAGTGAAAGAATGTATAAAAAACATTTTGTTTATAATACACAGATTGAACAATGGATACATATGTGGTTGAAAGAATTGAAATTTACACTGTTTTATAAAAATTATCTTAAAGATAATTTTTATAAAATGATGTGCTGTTGGTATATGCCGCCTGAGAAATTGTCTAGAATGTATAAAGGCACTTCAATTTTATACTACAAATATGAATTACAAGAAAGAATATTTTATCATAGTTGATAGACTTGAAAAAAAGCTAGAAAATTTTGTATTCATATACACACGTGATTCAGAGGATTTTAAAGTTTATTAAGCCCTGTGTATAATGGAGGAATGGTTGGTGAAGATGAACTTGCTGAGATGGCTAAATTGACTTCTTTGTTGTTAGTTGCAAAGTTGTGTTTGACCCATTATGACCCCATGGACAATGTTCCTCCAGGCCTTCCTCGAGTCCATTTAAGCTCACACCTACTGCTTCGGTGACTGCATCCTGCCACTTCATTCTCTGTCGTCCCCTTCTTCTTCTGCCCTCAATCTTTCCCAGCATTAAGCTTTTCTCCAGTGAGTCCTTCCTCCTCATTAGGTGGCCAAAGTATTTGAGTTTCATCTTCAGGATCTGGCCTTTTAAAGAGCAGTCAGGGTTGATCTCCTCTAGAACTGACCGGTTTGATCACCCTGCAGTCCAAGGGACTCGCAGGAGTCTTCTCCAGCACCAGAGTTCAAAGGCCTCAATTCTTTGGCACTCAGCCTTTCTTATGGTCCAACTTTCACAGCCATACATTGCAACTGGGAACCATACATTGACTTCTTTAGATCATAGAAAAGATAATGTCTATATTTATTGCTGACTGGAACTCTTCTTCTGAACTGGCCATAAAATTGTTGATAAGCCAAAGCAACTAGCCATGAATATTAAAATGTTAATAATAAAGACAAGTAAAAATTTCAAAGTCCACTTCTGAAATGTTTCGTTACCTCTTATCCAAAAAAGTAACCCCTCACCGAAATCATCAACTAAACACAAGCCTTTGCTTGCCTTTTATCAGCATAACTTGCCCATTTTATTTTTTCCTTTTTTTCAATTATCCTGAAAGATACAATGCTTCAGTGGAGTAAGAAGCTTCATCCAGTCAAAACTTCCAGAGCTGACACATATAACTGCAGCCCGAAGCTTTTATGGGGTGGTGGTGGTAGTATCAGTACTTCATATTTATGCTTTTAACAGTCTATAAGTGTCAGGAAAGAGGAACCATGATATTCCATGTCCAAAAATAGTTTTATGAAAATGCATAATATACACATAGTTAAAATGCTATTTTCTCATTGCTCATGGGGCCAGCAGTCAGGAATGGGTTAACTCTCATCTGATGTCCATGGACCGAGTCTGCAAGCTGATAAGCTCCTCCCCTTCCTACTGCTTTCTAGCTTTCAGACTCGGTCTGATTTGGACAGGACACAGATCGCTGAGCTGCCCATTCTAAATTCCTTTGCTTCCTTTATTTGGTTGAGCCTCCTTTGAAATTGCTCCCTTTATTTTAAGTCGAGCTTGCCAGCGTGAAGGGTTTTGCACCCAAGCCTGCTGAAGGCCCAATACTGCTGTGAACCACTCGTGGTTCCTGAAGCCTCCCAGCGTCACTGGTAGCAGACTCCAGTTGTTCCAGCGGGTTGGTCTTTAACCGACTTCCGCTGACGTCCCTGACCGATCCACAAGACGTGCGGTTGCAGGAGCCTCCCAGCATTGCTGGAGGCAGGGTCTGATTACGTCCGATTACGTCCTGGGTCAGAGTTCCTCCTGTCTACCGCTGAAGGCTGTGGGGGTCCGCGGCGCTCTGTTGGCTGACAGGCTACTGGAGCAGTGTCTCCTGGGCTTGGCCCATACGTCTGCCAGCTCTGCTTTTGGATTGGAGACCTTCAGACCTCCCTTATCGCATGAAACCACCAGGAGCAGCGACTCCAAGCCCGATGTAGCCGCATGAGTGATTCAAAGAGTGGAGTTGCAGCTGGCTCTCCTCTCGAGCCGCCTTTTGGTTCCAGGCCACTCAGCTTTCCCTTCGTTTGCCCCGGCCGCCATTTTGGGATCACCATGTGTATCGTTAGAGGCCTAGTTCACCTCAGCCTCATTCAAAATGGCCACCACCCAGCCGGTTAAGGCTTCAAGGCATGGCTTGCAGGATACGGAGGTGGCAGGGACTTCACATCCAGTCCCTACCAAACCAAGCAAGAAATCTGCCACCTCCACTAAGGCGGCCAGTTCTGCTTCTGCTCTGGCTAGGGAGGAGCTCAAGTGCCATAAGGCCATTGAGCGCATGATACAAAAGGCCCTCAAGGATGCTTCTTTAAAGCAGCTGGTTCATCCAGTCCAACCTTCTGAGCCTGCTACTCCCCCATCGGGGGCAGTACCGGTCCCACAGGCCTCCATCCCGGCCTTGTCCCCGAATGGGGACCCCTCCACCATTTTTGGCCAGGAGGGAGTCAATGAAGCTTTGTTTGGGCCCCAGTCAGAACCATTTCCTCCCAGGGCCTTATCATCACTGGGGCAACAGGCAATCCCAGCTGTGGCTAGTACTTCCCAGGTTCCAGAACAAGAAAGGGATGGGGTTATTATTTCACCAGAGCTGACTTCCTATATTCAACAAACCATTCAACAGGGCATTACCTTAGAGCTCCAGCGCAGGACCTCATCCTGGGTGTCAAATTCTGCTAACTCCCAAGTTGATGTGGAGGGATCCCATTTGTCAGCGGATCAGGCCCAGGTTCAGGCCCATGCACCCTCCAATGTCTCTTCTGACCGAGATTCCTTGGTAATTATATGCTCTTTTTGGGATACATCAAATATATCCCCAAAAGAGCATATCAATTGGCTCTATTTCAGCATCATTTGTCAATGGCACAATATTTTATTTTCTAGCCAAACAATTCCCATTATAAAATATTATAACACTTGTGATTATTAAAAGTAACCACCTTTCTTTATAATGGAAAATATTATTGAATTAGTTCCATCTTAAAACGAAGAGATCCATAGAATATAGTAGCTACAAATAAACAACACTTGAGTTTCATGACTGCACTCTAAATTTTGTTTTCTTCATATGTAGATGAATCTCACTTGATACACTTTTAAAATATGGCACTGTAGAAAATTATGGTATGGAAGTTCTTTTCAGTATTGTTCTATGACACATTGTAGTATACAGTAATTTCTTTTAGCATTGGCATATATTGGTATTAGAACTATAGAGCTGATTGCTGATGACATTTGGAGATCTTCCTAATCATACCATTTGCTCTAAAATATACATTTAAAAATGATAGGATAGGTGCAAGAAGAAAACACGGTTAACTTTTAATTGTTCAAGTTGTTTTCAATATATCAAAGCTGTGTTGGTAAAAATACTTTTCCTTTTTTGGAAACTGTTCAATGTAAGTTCCTCAGGATTTTCTCAGGGGTATCTCAGTGCGTCTACAGTACAAGATTCTGATTGTAGTAGTTCTCAGTTCAGTGGAAGCAGAAATGATGACTTACTGGCTTAACATGACATTCTTCTCTGAAAATCTTGCTCCACTGCTGCCACTAGATAATGTTTATTCAACTTGGAAGAACATGATGGAGAAATTATTATACATACCGGCCTACCTTATAACATACCTGTATTCTTTGTGACTTCCCAAAGCTAAAACTTTGCTAGATAGGAAGTAATAGATTTTCATTAACAGAGAGATAATGTTAGGAATTTTCTCCTTTTTTGGTAAGGGAACTTAAGTAAACCTTTGGTCCTGGCTAAATATCTATAGAATCTTATTACTAGAAAAATATTATAGGGTTTTTACCCTAGAAGATTTTAACATACTGTCTTTAACTGTACTGGAACAAAGGTACCAATATGTTCATTTTTCAGACAGTCCTGTCCCTGATACTCAGGAGCAGATAACTCTCTTGACCCCATGCTGCTGTAATGATTTTATGGTGAAATTTTATGATGAAATTATATTAAATCCTACTTTTTGGTAGACTATAATAACTATGAACAGTTGCCAGATTATGTTTCAAGAGCTTGTACTACTAGGAAACAGATAGTGAAGCATGACAATTCTTGTTCCAAATAATGTAATTTGACAATTCTATTTGAAGTTTTATGTTATTTTATAATTACTCTTCTAAAACTGAGCATTTTCTTTTATGTATACTGCAAAGTAGTTTTATAATTTAGTTATTTAGTTTTGAGTATTTAATCTTTCAGCACTATTTTATTGTATTTTATTGCTAATTTAATTTTCCCCTAACTTAATCAGTAATTTTATGTATTTCCATCTGAGGTCTGTAAATCTTACTACAAATTGAATAACTATGTTTAGCGATCATCATCATAAAGATGAATACTAATTTTAGAGTAACTGACAAAGAATTAAATGCAAATGATGTCTAAGTATGTTATATTTTTAAATAAAAAAATAAATATTCTAAAAGAGAAAGTGATTAGTAAATATATCAGTTGGGTATTTTTAACTAAAATTAATTTACTCATAAATGAGGTCATGCAGCTATTTACAAATGTTAAGAAAAAAATATAATATCTGCATTCTTACAGTTTATAGTATTGAGGTTGTTGACTCGAATCTTAACTCACTATTTGAGTAGTACCAGGCAGGCCACTTTATCTCAGTTTAAGTTATTGAGAGAAGTGAAAAAAATGAGGTATCTTAAATTGTTTTGAATCAATTAAGAAAACTGCCAGAAATATAAAGTTATTTATTTATTTATTTGATTATTTATTTATTTGTTTGTATATCAATTTAAATTGCTGCCCATCTCAAGATAAAGTGACTCTGAATGGCATACAATAAGATTAAAAAACAATTAATATACAATAACAATTATTAAATAAAAATAAAAACTGAGCCGAGAGAGAACTGAACATATTAATAACAGAACCATCTCAATATCTCACTGGTTCCTTTGATTTATTCCTCTCAAATATGAATCAGATTTCAGATTATTTCTATAAAAAAAAAACCAGATATTTTTCTGGGAAAAAAATTGTATTCAAATATTTATTCCCACAAAGCAAAGAAAAGCTGAAAGAACATGCTATTTTCATTGCACATCCCAAGACATTTTGTTTTAAAAACAAATAGTAATCTGGTGATTAGTGCTATCTTTCAATATCTACAGTATATTTTTATATAATGGTAAAAGAAAAATAAAAGTCTGCATGTTGTTCCTTTCCCTGTGGTTTGAATTTTGACATCTCCCTCTGGTCTTGTAACATACTTTCCATCTGTTCATACAGCTGGCAGATTAAAAGGAAGTGGTGTCCTGACATTCTTATACATTATATGAGATTTGCATAGATATGTGGCAGAATACAGGGCAACTGCAAGTCACTCATACATTTAGATGGAAAGTAAAGAAGAAACATATATGCCTAAATTTAATTACAGTATATTGCCATATAATTGTATTCCCACTTTTTTCTTCCTAATTGTATACTGACCAACACCAAAACAAGATTGCAAAAATATTTTATTGCAATTTTTAAAATTGCTTATTCTTAAAGCCGAGTCAAAATGCCCCTTGCCTTGGATAGCATTCATATTCCATATCAAAGCTCTAGCTGAATTCTGAAAAGGATTGTTTTAGGGAAGAAAAAGATATCTAAATACTAAATGCAGAAATCCTGATTCCAAACTTATTTTGATATAAATCATGCTGTTTTCAACAGTACTTACCTTTGCAATAATATTGGGATTTTGAATGTTATTGTTTTATATAAAAACAATAGTTTTTATATATAAAACTGATATTACAAGGAAGTGCTTTGACATTAGACTTTGTTTGTATTGTGTGTGCCTTCAAGTCAGTATTGAGTCCTATGACTAGTCCCTGCAATTTTACTGGCTTTTCCTACCTAATGCTTTTCCTACCTAAGGCTGACAGAAAGTGATTGGCCCAAGATCACCCAGTTGGTTTCATCTAATTCTAAAGCAGGACTAAAATTTACAGTATCCTGGTTTCTAGCCTGATGCCTGAACCACTACAACAAAACTGGCTCTCTAACTTAGCTTAAGGAGATCATATTAGTCACATAAATTAGCAGCTACTTCTTTGATAGCACTGCTTCTAGAGAGTTAAATCAACCTTCTGCAATTTGTTGTCCTTCAGATGTGTCAGACTTCCAGAATTCCTAGAGGAAATGCATTTGTGCTGCTGAAATGTAACACATCTGGACAGCAATCTGATGGGAGAAGGCTTAGAGAAGACTAATTTTTTAATCTGCCTTGTTAATACAATATTTTTTTCTGATTAGATTAGATGGATTAAAAAATAGGGTTTTTTCTTTTGCCCAGCTTTCGTAAACCCATTAAAGTTCATGTATATGTCAAATGCTAAGTCACTGCATGAAGAAATTACAACACAAAAAACAATAATAAGTTTTCTGTTTTCTGACGGTTCTTTCTATATATAAAAGTTTAGTTTCCTGTTTTTACAAGTCAACGTATATAGGTGAATTCATGTAAGGATTTTACGTTGAGTTATTTTGTGACTCACTTAAGTGTTATGTGACAACATAGGTCTGATAATCCACACAATTCTTGGCTGTAAAATGTGTGTGTGTGTGTGTGTGTGTGTGTCTGTGTGTTTTAAATTTTAGAGACAAGATGGTTCAAGAAATGCTAAATATTTTCTTGGCTTTTGTATAATCTTCAATTTCAAATTATCCACAGGTGCATTTTTCATACCATATCGGGAAGTACATATGTAAGGGACATTTGGGGACAAATGAAGAGGCAGAGGAATGAGTTAAGAAAATCTTTTCTTGACACTTTATAAAAAAAAAAATCTTCCCATCCCAAGGATGAATATACATATTACTGTTTTGTAACAAGAAAGCATCTTTGCTGCAGAACTCTTTATCTTGAAATTCACAGACATCAAACCATTCTCAATATTCTGCCACAGTATAATTCTAATACCTATTTTCAGCTGTTACATATCAATTTTGGTTTGCTGCTGCTGTTTTGCAATTTTTTATTGTGTGACAAGAACCATTTAAAATAAAAAAGACGTATCACCGTCCAATCCATACTGTTCTTCCCCCCCCCCAAATAGTTAAGCAAAGGTCTTTATATAGAGTTATACATGTCTGTAAGATGTTTCTTCACTGAAGTCACTTGCATTGTTTGTGATTAAGGCATTTAGTTTTGTTACAAGACCTACTGTATATTAGCTTTCCTCAATCTAGTGCCCTCCTGAAGATTTGGACTGAAAATGCCATAATGACATTCAGATTATGGGACTTTAGTGCCAACTGTTTTGAAGAGCACAAAGTTTGAGGAAAGCTGGCAAAATTCTACACAACGTACATTAAAAAGAGAAAAACTAGAGAAAGAAAAGGAAAAAAGAGAATTAGCCTGTTGGTTTATATATAGAATGCGGCCATACAAAATGTTTAATGCTGACCTGAGACCATAGAGAACTGTCCCATCTGGATGTAAACGAATCATTCTGTTCTTCACGGTGACACCATGTACAAATGACTTCTTATCATTCAGGAAGTAGGTATCAGGAACCCAAAGCTGATCTGCTACTCTATTGTCCAGTGTAAGATTTAAAGGTATTACATTATACGAAAGCCTCTTATCCCTCCATGCTTGTTGAAAATACATGGTCAAAGTATAGTCCTGAAATGATAGAAGAGAGAGGGAAAAAATAGGTTGAAAATTTTACTATTTTTTATTTTGCTACTTGAAATAACCAAACCAAAGAGTACTTCTTCAACTCACCACCACTGTCTACAAAATTAATGTTTTAAAAAATAAATAGTGTTGCCCTCCAAAATAGAAAATATAAAAATATTTGGCGCCAGACTCTGTATGATATTATCTCATTTTTTTTTAAAAAAAAGTTCCTTTAATTAAAAGAGAAAGCATAGGAATAATGGCTATTAAGTACCATGTAAGCAATTATCCATAAGTATTGCTTTCTCTTTAAGAATCAACAATATTTGATTAAAGTTTGGGGATGTAATTGTCTAGATATTAATAACAGTATTTTATTTTATCTATCTATTCACATGTATTGAATACAAAATTGCACTTAGCTCAATCAAGTAAACAAATTATGATTGTAAAGGCTGTCTCTATAAAGAATGCTTTCAGGCTTCTGACAAAAACAAAGATTTCTTGTCAAAGTATTCAAAAAGATACATTGCATAACTAGAGATTATGTGAATTACAGTTCAACACATCTAAAAAGCACCGCATTAGGAAAGGCTTAATTAGACAAAAAGTGCAGCTCTTTCTGACATTCCTTGAAGTCTGAAGATGCAGTTATCTTTATAAAATAAATCTCTTCTTCTGGAAACATCCATTCAGCCCACTAAGGATCCTGGGAAGAGTAAGATACAGTATCTTATGATTAGTTCTCTAGACATCAGTACCTCCAGATGAGGCCTGTACCACAATAGCACGATACTGATATATACTGCTTTATCTCTCAGTATTTCATGATTCTCAGTTGAATAAACTCACTTGAACCAGTTAAAATGTTATACCTTAATACAGATGAAAGGCTTAATCAACGAACTGATTTAAATAATTTGCCTAGGTAGTTTGTAATCCACAGGATTGGGATCCCCAAATAATCTGAGGGATATTTCAGGCAACACAGATGGCAATTTTGTTAAGGCCTTGTTTTAGTGTGGAATTGAAAAGGGCCACTGGCACTATTGCTCCTGACTGCCCTCCATAGCTATGAGAAGCCTAAAAAATTGTATGGCTTTATGAGCAGCACCAGACAATAAAGAGAAGTGGCAACTGTCTAGAGTGAACCCAAATAAACTTGCAGAAAAATACCCAAGCACAAAAGACTACATAATTATGTCTGTCTAATAGTAAGGATGGGGTCAAAGAGGGTTTATTTCTCTATCACTATTGCATTTTACCCTAATAGACCTTTCACAGATGTTGGGCAGACAGCTCAAAGCTATCCCAGAAAAGAACTCAGCCACTCAGTTACTCAGCTACTCAGCAAACTGCTATAATAAATTTGCAAAGAACACTGATAGTGTGCTGCTTGCATCCACTTCAAATTAGACATTGCAGTTATGCTTAGTTTATGGGACCACCTTGATCATATGTAATGGAAACAATTTGGGGAGGCTGAGGAACAGGCAACATTTTCAGAATTTGTTATCTGGTACAGATCTTCAGTAAGGGTAATCAAGGTTGTTTCATATAAGAGGCATGGCAGATTTATACTCACTGGCCTCTTTCGAACTTAATGAACAGTGTGATTTAAGATAATTACTACTATTTGCAAATTTGTCTTTATTAGGAACAATAATAGAGAGGATACTACCAATCTACCTCCAAGTAGATTATCTAGATGAATTTGGGTCTGCTTCAGGTTTGCATATGGTACTAAAATGATTTTAGTTACTCTGACTGAGAGAGCCAATTTGACATGGTGGCTTAAGACATCAGGGTACAAACTGGGAAATCACAAATTCTAGTCCTCCCTTTGGCATGAAGCTATTTTGAATTCAGTCACTCTTTCTTAGATCTAGGAAGAAGGTAAGGCCTCTGCTGAAAATGCTGCCACAAAAATTTCATGGACTTGTCCAGGTAGTCACTAGGAATCTTAAATAAATTTGAATGGGTGGTGGTGGTGGTGAATACAAATCTTTAGCCCTCTTAGTTTTGGCAGACAGATACCAGTCTCCTTGCAAGAAACAAATAACGAATGACTGGCTTACTGGTGACTTGCCCCCGAGTCTGTATCTATGTTAGACTTGGATGAAACTTGAAGAGAGCTTAAGCAGAAAATTTTAGATCTTGATTAACAAAGATATAGAACCAAAGTTTCAAATCTCTGCCACAGTATTTTCATATGTCCTCTTTTTAACATTCCCCAATATTTGTATCATTTACTGGTCCCAGATCATAGGATAGCTTTCATACTGGCACATCTGGATACTGTGCTCAGTAGTATCTTCCCCTCAATGGTAAGCACAAGTGTGTTTATCTATTTATTCAGAATCTGAAATTGAGATACTAGTTTGTGTACTTGTCCAATCTATTATCCTTGGAGGTAGATTTAATCTTCCGTCTTATTACAAACAATTCAAAGTCCTGTCATATGGCAACTCACTACTATCCACTAAACAATCAGGATCAGGAAATCTCTAGTACTATGGCCAAATTTTGTACCACAGCAATAACAAGTAGAAGTTCTTGGACCTCATAGTTTCTTTTGATGTGTTTTGTTTGCAAACTAATAGGCTTTTATTGAACATCCAAGCTATGTTTTTTTCCTCTCTGTGTCTTTGATGTATGACTGTTTATTTTAATAAACTTTAATTTTCTTTGCTACTTGCTTGCACTTTTTGAGTGCGTGACAGGAAGGTTTCTATTTTTAATAACTATTGAATTGTGTGACTATTGGTATTACAAGCAGAATATTTTTTTTAAATATCTCTTATATATTTGATTTATATATCCCCCCCCCCACCCTTTTCATATTATCTTTACAGCAACAACCCAGGAAAATGAGTTGGGCTGAGAAAAAATGATTGGTCCAAGCCACTGAATGTCTTTTATTTTTAAAAAAGCATTTAATTGCTCCTATTGTTTTTACTGATTTGATTTCATTTTCTTCTGCTTTTTTATTAAAAGAAATTCCAAAGCAGAATTTTACATTAGCCCTCTCCATCCAACAAACCTTTTGTCAGATATTTTGGATAATTCAAGTACGTTGGATGACTGCTTGAAAAATGGTTTATGGAAACTGAGACCAATTTAGCTGGAGGGTCCGAAAAGAGTACTTTTTTTTTCATTAGGAAATTTTAATTAAATGTTAACTTGAACCTCTGCTTCTGAATATGCCTTAAGCGGGTTTCATTCCAAATGGATCTATACAAATGACAATCTTGAGCATATACATTTAGGCCATTTCATATATGTATTGTATGATTCATGCACAGATATCAATTTTGTAGATGAAAACTGCACTCACAGTGCAATACATTCATACTTCTACTATTCTGAATCAATATGTAGGTTTCCTAGGCAAGATTCTTAACAGTAAACAGAATAAAATAGGATTGAACAGGTTGTATGACTATTAAAGTTAATATAGTGGATGTTACCTGATGCTTGGTATACAAGTACATTTACAACTTTACCTTTGATGGGGTGATTGAAGTCCCCTTTTATTTTTTTGTTTTATTTTATTGTTCACATCTAGTTTTGTCATTTTGCTCATCTTTATTTTTATTTATTTATTTTTATTGGTGTTGTTGTTTCCTTGCTTTTCAATGCCTTTAACAATTTACCAACTACCCAGATTTGCATAGAGATATAATTTATGTTCTTATAAACTGGGAATTGCTACTTAATATATAGTAGCTTGTAGGCCATTCCTACCTTTTTTCCCTAGACAAATACAAATGACTCAGGTAGTTTTGCAATATTTTACAATACCAAATTTTAAATGTATAAAGTGTAAATCATTACAATTACAAAGAAAACATGAATTTCTGAGCAAATATGTGTGCACATGACATACTGCAAATCTAACATTGTTCTCTGAGAGACAGAAATACCGCATAAGGGAAAAAAGAAAAAGGAAAGTGTATAGCCTCAATTAACACCTAATAAACTGCATGGCTAAATCAACTTCAATCTCCTTAATATTTCCCTTAGGAAATCATCATTCTACATTACAACTCACTAGATTATTTTGCAAGGTTTTTATGTAGCTATTTTCTCTCTTTGGACATCCTGTATGTTGTGGTCTGCTGGCGGCCTGCGGAGCTGGCAGCAGAATCCGACAGTGAGGAGGTTGGGGAGGAACATGGGCCAGTCCTGGAATCTGGGGAAGGCTCGGACGAGGGCTCTGCATCAGAGGCAGAGAAAGGGCCATCTGGGAGGTATGTGCTGCCTCCAGAGCCTCCAGAGTTGGACTTCAGCGAGGCAGAGGAACAGGGGGAGCCTGTTCCCAGTGCGCGCATGCGCAGAGCTGCCAGAAGGTAAGAACAGTTAAAACAAAAGGAACGACTCGGTAGTAGGACTTGGAGATGATTGGCCTCTCCCATAAGACTTAAAAGAGGAGCAAAGGTGCCTAAGACTAAGAAGAAAGAGCAAGAATCTGGAGTTTCAATTGATGTTCTCATCCACCTTTTCATAGGATGCAAAATGAAAGAATTCTGAAAGTAAATGACTGCTATGCAAATGATGTCAACATGAGAGTTTTAATTTCTGGAGCTATTGTCTGAATTATCTGGAAGACTGATTGCTAGAACAGAATGGATCACATCTTACAAAAACTGGTAAAAGTCTATGTAGCCAAAATTATGGTGAACATGATGATGAAAATTTTAAATTGACTCACTGAGGGAGACTAATAAAAACTTAAGCCTTGTAGATGGAAGTTGAAATATACAGTATTTCTAATGTGGTCTTTTCAACCATTTGGTGAAAAAACAGAAAGTGCACTGGATCATAACATTATTTAGTAATGCCCCCCCCCTTCTGCTTAGTTGCATCCAAATCCCTGATGTTGCTTGGACAAGTTCTTGAAGTTTTCTTGAAAAGGTTTTTAATAAGTGGCTTCTCACTGTCTCCTTCCTGGGGCTGAGAGAAAGTAACTGGTCCAACGTCACCCAGTTGACTTTGTGCCTAAGACAGGACTAGAATTCATGGTCTCCGAGTTTCTAAGCTGATGCGTTAACCACTACATCAACTGGCTCTCTATTAATGCTTATAGTAAGGGAAATAAGCAATATGAACTTAAATTCCAAACAAGGGCAATTAGGTAATGTGGTGAGAAGTCTCTGATGATTTATAGTAACTGAGTGATACTACTTATTCAAAAGGAACACAGATAATAAAAAGGAGGTAATTATATTATATATAATAGGATAACATATAAAGCACATGAAAGGAAGCAGACCATCAAGGAAGAATACAAAGAGCCAGCCTGGAATTGCAGAGAAGGTGCCAAAATGCCTAAAGAGAGCTTCTTCAGATACCTTTGAAATAAAAAGAAAATAATTGGTATACCAGGTGTTCAGTGAAATGGTGTAATGCTAAACAAGAAAAGACAGAGCGACGCAAATCTTGTTTTGATAAGTCTTCTAAGATAAATATGTCTAGCTTAATGAAAAGAAGGACAAGGGGTGATATGATAGCAGTTTTCCAATATCTAAGGAAATAGATATTTCTTTAGTTGCCACAAAGAAGACGGAATCAACCTATTAGCCAAAGCATCTGAAAGTAGGACAAGAAGCAATGGAATGGAAACTAATCAAGGAGAGAGCCAACCTAGAACAAAGGAGAAATTTTCTGACACTGAGAACAATTAATCTGTGGAACAACTTGCTTCCAAGAGTTATGGGTGCTCCAACATTGGAAGTTTTTAAGAAGAGACAAACATTTGTCTGAAATGGTGTAGAATCTCCTACTTGAACAGGGAGTTGGACTAGAAGACCTTCAAGATCCCTTCCAACTGTTCTGTTATTCTCCAACAGGAACGTATGCATCTAACCAAATAATTGTGAACATTATGATTGAAGCTTGGGATTAATAGCAGTATAGTCAAAGAATATTTTTCTTTCTCTTTCTCTTTCTCTTTCTCTTTCTCTCTCTCTCTCTCTCTCTCTCTCTCTCTCTCTCTCTCTCTCTCTCTCTCTGTCTAAATCTTTAGGATAAGGTCAATTCCATCTGACATCAATGGAATTTCTATCTGTTGCCTGGAGAAAGGGTCAAGTGCCAGACATCTGTAGGCGGACAACTATTATATCCTATTGTCAAAAAAGTGAAAATTGCAGAAAAGCACAGGCCATTTAACCTGATATCAATATTTGGGAAGTTTCTAGAGTAGACACAAGCATTTTGAAACTATGCAGAAATGGACAGAAATTTGTAGATTAGTTAACAAGTTCTCTCAGGCCAACCCTTTATTTTTTTTAAAAAAATAGATAAATAATTTCATAATTTGTACATATGATAAATTTTGATTTTAACAAAGCATTTGACAAAGTATCCCATGACATTCTGATTAGCAAACTACTTAAGTGTGAGCTGGCTGGCATGACAATTAAGTGGATATGTTACCAGCTGAAAACTCATATTTGAACAATCTTCATTTCTTGAAGGATTTGAGTAGAATACCTGAGGCCTTAGGTCTTGGGCTCTTTACTATTTAGCATTATTTTATCAACTGATGATATGCAGGAAACACTTTATCAGATCTGCAGATGACACAAAACTGGGCTAGGAGAGTTGATGCCCTGGCACATGAACATACATACATTTTTGCTCTGTTAGAGATTGCAAATGTAATAATTGAAAAGACAAGGACTATTTTTCTATTTCTTCAATCAAACAATTCAAAATTATTAATCAAACACACTTATGCCTCAGTGTAAGTCACTAGTTATTGCAAAACAAGCATTTTATTATCCTATTTAATTGAAGCTAATTTAAGAATTACCTGTTCTCCTCAGAAAAGAAAAATATAATACACTTGCAAAGAAAAGTAGCATAAGAGGGAATATTTTGAAACATAAATGCAAATTTTAGACATAAAAACTAATTGTTGTTATATTCGAATTCATCCAAAAGTGCAATAAATCCTGAAACCTATCATACAGTACTCAAAATGCAATGCATTACCATTTTCTTTTATCTTTATTCTGAATTTTAAATGCAGGAAAGATGAAAGGATATAGGGCCGTGATGGCGAACCTATGGCACGTGTGCCACAGGTGGCACGCGGAGCCATATTGGTGGGCATGCGAGCTCAGCTCTGGCACACATGCATGCGCTGGCCAGCTGATTATTGGGCTTTCCGGTCCCACCGGAAGTCAGCAAGCGGGCCACTTCTGGCTTCCGGAAGGCCTCCGGGAGGGTGGGAAAGGCCATTTTTGCCCTCCCCAGGCTCCTAGAAAGCCTCTGGAGTCTGAGGGGGAAAAAAAACGGGCCTACCGGGCCAACTGTGCCATAAAGTGCCAAAAGCATGGTGAGTGCAGGAGGGCCACATGTGCATGTGCGGGGGGGGGCACATAGAATTATGGGTGTGGGCACACGCACGCGCGCGCGACCCTCCCACGCTCCCCACGCTTTTGGCACGCGATGGCAAAAAGGTTAGCCATCACTGATATAGGGGGTGGGGGCAAATAAGGAAAATACTTCAATTTATTACGGAAGAGAACTGCAAAGCCAGAGAACAATGTGCTCCTCAAAGATTTAGAACAAAGAAGTATAAATATTCATCTGCATTTTGAAATTATTACATGGAAAAAACAGATAAAGTTTAGTTTAGTTTAGTTTAGTTTATTTGATTTGTATACCGCCCTACTCCCGAAGGCCTCAGGGCGGTGAACAGCCAACAATAAAATACATAAATACACAAAATTTAAAAACCCGATAAAATCAAATTAAATTATTTGGCCCAGACAAATTAAAATACCCCAATAATTTAAAAACAGATTAAAATTTACATATTTAAAAAGGGAAGAGATTAGGCCAAGCCCGCTTGATGGAATAAAAAGGTCTTCACAGCACGGCGGAAGGAGCGCAGATCCGGGATCCTCCGTATCTCTGGGGGGAGCTCATTCCAGATGGTAGGTGCCCCCACAGAGAAGGCTCTCCCCCTAGGGGCCGCCAGTCGACACTGTTTGGCTGACGGCACCCGGAGGTGTCCCTCTCTATGAGAGCATACTGGCCGGTGGGAGACTATTGGTATTGGTATAAACATGATTATGTGTTTAAAAAAAGTAATAGTTCATGGTAGCTCTTAAATAAATAAGGTTCTATTTTTAAATTGAATTTTTTTAAACCTATATTGTAAATGTACATTATTAGGTTAGTGAATATTTTTTCCTTTTAGAAAAAATAAATCCAGTTGAATGGAGTCTTTGAGTTGACATTGGTAGAAGTGAAATGATCTCAATACCGAGGTTGATATAAACTGAATATGAGTCAGTATAAAAATAACAATCTAAAAAGGACAAATGTATTCAATCTATTATGCGGTGGTAAAACCTTACCTTAAATTCATTATCCAGTTTGGGGCATGATACTCCTTATTTCAATTAATTGAAGTGCCCCTTTCAGAGAAAACAGGCAAAAAATATTATAAAGAAACTGATATCTATGGGGGAAAACTATGTGGAAATATTTCAGTTTAAGGAGATCCATTAGGGTTCCTCCCTGTAGACGGTAGAATTGAATGTATGATGCTTGCAAAAAGCCAATGTCATCTAAATGATCTTATAAAAGACACAACTTGATCACATGGTGAACATTCTGAATAAGATTTAAATGTACACAGTAAGACTTGAATGTGCATAAACTGCAGTTTTCAGGCATCCCCACAGTTATCCCACCAAAGATAAAACATCATCTTCACTATATTCCACAATGCAAGACATACTGGTATTAAGTTAGAGAAAGACATTCTGATTGAATGTCTAGAAAAAGAGAATGTCTGAAAAAATGAGTAGTTCAAAAACAAAATCCAGATAGAAAATACATTCCCCATCTCTCAAGCTGTTCAAGAAAATGTTGAATGGCTATCTGTGGCAAAATGCCTTAATTCAGATTACTGGCATAAGCAGGGGACTGGATTCTGTAGCCTTAATAATCCTTCCAATTTTATGATTGTCTGGCAGAATGAATTTCCTTTACCAATTTTAGATTTTAGATTTAGATTTTATTTGATTTATATACCGCCCTACTCCCTACTAGCCCTACGCCCTACTAATTCATGGACATCCGTCTTTTCTCCACAAAATAACATTCCAATTTATTAGTCTCCTATGAAATAAAAGGGATATTAAGTAGTTGATTCAATCTGATTTATATGGATCAACCATTCTTTTTTAACCTGATAGTGCTGGATCACGACCAGAAGCCACCTGCGGTATTTTTTTAGGGTTTTTACGCCACCTTCATTGTCTTTATGTATAACTCAAAGCAGTGAACATAACTTATTCTCTCTCCTCCTCCTATTTTTCCCCACAATAACAACCCTGTGATGTGGGTTGGGCTGAGAGAGTGACTGGTCCAAGATCACCTAGCTGACTTTTAACAAGGATTAAAACTGTTTCTGGTTTCTAGACTGGTACCTTAGACACTAGGCAAAATTGGCTCTTTGATCAAATGATAGTGATGCAACAGACTGCATGATTTACAGCCACTTCAGCCTCAAATACCCCAAGCCCTCATCCCTAAAGAGGAGTGACAGAATCATAGTGGTCCCATTTCCACCACCTCTAGTTCTGGTCTTGGGAAGCCATTCATTGCATGGAAGATCCTAGTTTAGTTGAGTGAAGGCAAGGATTTAGTTATAAGAAATATAGATTTTCACATGGATTCTGTTGCTAGGCAGATAAGATGACTGTTTCAATGAGGAAAAAGAGGGTAAATTTATGCTAACCAACATATTGAAATTCCTTCCAGGGATTTTTACTCAGCCACCAGCCAGGAGGAGAAATTTAGCATGCCATGGGAACCGAGTTACTGCCTGCACTTGTACAACACATTAAACTTAGCTTTAGCTGGATTGACCTAATTTCTCAGTATACACAATACACTAATAATCAAACCCACACTGTCTGGCTTCTTGCAATACATTAAGCAACATAAAAACTAATCCAAGTAAAAACTAATTTGATTACTAATGGAGTCAGTTTGGCAAATTAAAGCCCAAATGCTTCCTATCCACCCTTTCTGGACACAGTGATGCATATCAAATCTCAAGCTGATTTTCCCTCACAATAAAAAATAAGAACAGAAAAGCTCCACTTTTGCCATAAAGAAGCAGGTTTTTTTTAAAAATAAAAATGAATAACAACCCACTTCAAACTATGCTTGAATTGTATCAGAATTCTTGAACAGCAGCAACACTACAGAGACAGGAGAGGGTTTTTTTTATACTTTTTAAAGAGCACAGACATGTCCATGTTTACACTATTTGTATTTCTTGGGTAGACAGTGATGCATTGACTACCTTAGCGTAAAGAGTAGGAATGTATGCATGAGAGAAAACAGGAACTTACTTTCAACAGCTTACATAAGTTCTTCCCTTGAACTTGCAGATTTATATTTATTTTTATTATTACAACTCAAAAGCATTTTAGTACACATAAAACTACTCTAGAAGAATATCGCTTTTTTTAAAGGTCACGATAAACTTCTAGTAGCTATGATTTTTTTCCCCTGCATTAAGACTAAGTGTGGTCAAAAAGCAGAGAATTTAAGTGCTTTACCACTTCAGAGTGTTTCTATCTAAAGATCGGTTCAGAAGACATAATCATAATGATTTGAGAATCTTCTAGCTGCATTGTAACCTACATGATACATAAATCCAAGGGTCAAACAGTGCATTTTATTTTAAATATCAACATTGCACTGTATCTAATGCCACACTTAATGATATACTTCCCTTCAAGCCTTTAGGAAGGAATTAAGTCTTCATTTTAATGTAGTTGATTTAACTTGCAATGGTGCTGATTAGGAGTATGTGTGTCCTAGAATTAAAACCATCCACTCTTAGTAATCATAAAAACCCTCCAAATTAAGTCTCTGTTTGTAGATAAGCCTTTTCAGCCATTTCCAATAGACTATGTGGGAGAAAACCAGAGGAGGAGGAGGACAGACTTTCAAGGGGCCTGGGGAGTGGGATGGTGGTTAGGAACTATCATGAGGGAGAGACAGAAAATATCAAGATTCTTCCTGCAGTTAATTTTTCTCTTCTTCTTTTTGAAAACTAGGTTGGGGAGAGATAGAATTATAGAGTATTGACAGGAAAGCATTCAGAGTGGTCATACTTTTTCAAACTTGCTGAAAACCTTAAGCTGTATTGAACTGAGTTGAGGGTGTTCATCTCTAATTTAATGGTGTCTATTGCACTCCAAAGAGGAGAAAAAAATTGGGTTGAATAATTCTTCACATTCATGTTTCAGAATGAAGCATTTGTTTTTTCATGGGTTTGTATTGGCCATACGATAACAAATGTCCCTGAAATTTATGGGAAAAACAAAGGCCAAACAAAACAAAGACCAAACAAAATCATCAAACCATTTCATAATAAGGTGGGTTTAATTTAAATAATTAGCCAAAGACCTTCAGTGTAATAATTAAATCTCAATTTAAATGTGTGGAACATCTCATAATAGGTTTTTTTTTTAATTTTTGCTGTTTAACATAATAGTATTCTTCAATCCTTAAAGAGAAATACAGAATTCAGAATTAGGAAGCATATATCATATACAGCAATTAATTAATCAGATCTTGTTCAGATTAATTTTCTTCAAAATGAAATGGTCTTCATTACAAGCAATCAGAGACATACTGATGACATCATTAAAAACAGAGAGCATTCCAGTTAAATGAATTATTGAGAGATTGGAAGATGTTTTTGCCATGATACCCTAGGAGAATCATTATCTTTTAAAAAAAATCTGGCTTGCTTTTTCCAACAAAGAATAGAGTTTAACAAAGTAAAAAAAAAACCACAAGCAACATTATTTTGAGTGAATAATTCATAAATCTTTTTTAAAAAATAATTTCAGCGAAATCATAAAAACTTCAAATATTGGCAGAATAGTTCAGTTTTATTTTCTTTATTCAAAATCTGGGGGGGGGGGATCAAGCTTTTTTTAGGCCCCAATTATTTTAAAATAATTATTCTAAAGGATGAACATTCTTTTTTAAAAAATAATCAGAAAATATTGCTATTAATACTTCAGCAATGTTTAAGAAACTTCCAACATTACTTCCAAATTACTATACTGTAATTTTCTTGAAAATATCATCAACCTCATTGAGTCTCATTGAGTGGAGCTGTTCTACTCGCCATTGCATGCAGATCTGAGGCTTGGGGGTTGTGGTTCCTCATCCAGTTGCTACAGCTGATCACAAGATGCCTTTGATTGATTGGCCTCCTCAGATCATCATGGTTTGATAATTCCCAAGTCTGACAATCCATAGACTCGACTGGAGCAATGTTATAGAATTAGAATAGGAGTCAAGAGTCTGAATTGTAGCCCATGACAAAAGCACTGGATTGGCAGAAGATAGGAAACCATGCTGTGCTTCATTTCAGTTTTCTAGGACATGCACACTATTTATGTTTCCTTCTTAATATTTCCAATGTTGGCATTCCAATATCCAATCTCGGTAGCACATCTTGGTTTCATGTTCTGCCACTTTCAGATAAAACTTGATTGTAATATCATAATACTCATCAATTTCATCCATGATTGGAGCATTAACTTGGATAATTTTAATATTAAAGGATTGTCCATGAAAGTCTTAACTAATTCTATTTTTTTCATTGGTTTCATTTTTTCATTGGTTTTTTTCATTTGGTATTTTCTACCAAAATACAATCTTTGCTATGAAAGTAACACTATTTCTTTTCTGTTTGTTTATTTTATGTATCCTGAGTAGCATACAGCATGAATTTCTGTCTGAAATGTCCAATTCCACTTCATTTCAATTTGCTGATGATCTCAGAGGTCAACATGTAATTGATTCATTTAATCTTTTACTGTGTTAAGCTTTCCCATATTCATGCTTCTTTGCAGCTTCAAAAATTTTTTTCAAGCAGATCAACATCAGTAACTAAATATCTCCAACGCTTTAATCTAGCCATATCATAAGCACTATTAGTTAAAGACCCACAACTCTCAGTCCTTCTTCAGTAGCATATTGAATACTATCCAACCTGAGTGGTCATCATCCAGCATTATATCATTAATTTATATTGTCTATCCATATGCTTATTAAATACTGATTTCTCATTGTCTTCTCCCAGGCAGTATGGAATCATTGTAAGCAAAAGTGTTGATTCAGGTCCAGCATCTTTTTATATTATTGCTACCCCACAGATGCCTATTTGCTTTAATTGGGCAGTAGGATGCTCTTCATATATTGGGTGATTCTGGTGGTAATATATATTCTTGGCATACACTCTCAAGGTCCTTTACTTACTTGCTGTTGCAAGTCAAAATTAAATATGAAATTCATTTTTATAACATGAAAGAAATCTTTGAAGCAAATTTGAATCTTGTTCAAAAATATACAACAGGCCATCACTTTTGATGAAAGAAAAGCATTTAAAGGTTTTAAATTATCCTAAAGGTCCTCATATGATCCACATGAGCACATGTGAATAATAATTTCAACTGAGAAAATCCTATTTACAGAAAGATACAGACAAGCAAATTGAGCATATGTATAGGTATATTCTATCAGGATCTAATCAAATTATTTACTATTTCTAAACTATATATAATATAGTTTATATATTACAGTGATGACATACTACCATTAGCATAACATATCATCATCAAAAGTTGGCTTTTTCTGACCCATTGAGACAAAACACATTTTGCAATCCTCCCACATTTGTTTTAAGTGTAACAAGTTTAACTGATATTTTCTACATGAATATTATAGATTAAACCCAACTAAACAATTGGCTGAATTTAGTTTGTCCTAGGAATGACTACAGATATTTAAAAACAAACAAAAAGTAAATACATTAAAAAGTTCATTTTTTCCCATTAATTTTCTTGCTGTAATATCTTTTAAAAATATATTTTATAAGTACATTTTGTGATGCTAAAGGGACCCATGTAATTTCCCCCATTTAGTTGCATGAAAACGTACCTTTAAGAACAAAGCTAAAAGCCAAGATAGAATCCACTTTTTCCTATTTATCTGTTATTACCGTAATACTTTCAGTGAAAATTTAATAAAATAGGGCTGATGAAAATGGAAATTACAGTCCAAATTGTCCACTCTAGGTGATACAGATGTTACAAAAGATATCATTCTAGTCTCCTTTGAAAAAATTACAGCTTTACGCAACATCTAGTCATTGCTGATTTTATATATTTTATATATAGTTGGACATATACATTTCCATGTACTCTAGTTCCAAAAAGTTGATATAGTTCCAGAAATATGTAGAAGTCAGGCTGTATTTTTTCCAGTTTTAAGTACATCTGAAAAGATGCTTTGATTGTCACATAAAATCACCTACTGGTCCTAAACATGTTGGAAAATGTAAGGTGAGCACTGCAAAAAAAAAAAAAAGCAGTCTTCTTCACAGCAAAAATCTTTGGTATTAGTTTAATCATTTTTTAAAATCTCAACCCTCCATTCCAGTTGCAAAGCCATGTTACCCTTAGTGCTGTACAGAGATCAGATCTGAAGGGTAACATGTAAAATGGAGAACTTGTGGGTGGCCATATAAACCTTGTTAGGGAATATCTTAAATTAAATGTGCCTGGTTCATAGGATCATATATCAAGTACAGAGAGTAACAATACAAGCCCATAAAAAGAAGCAGCTGCTTTAAACATTCCCAGCAGGGTCTACAAATTTTAGTTTTTATTCAAAAAAGCTACTCCCTGCTTTTTTCTGGGATATTTAAAAGAAAGAAAGAAAAAAAGAAAGCTAAAAGATAATTATACTAGTCATTGTATACCACTGGATAGATGCCTCCTTGCTAAAATGTCAAGTGTGGATACATTGTTCTGTTCTAAAAAAGTCAAATCTTATTAACAGGTTCATCAACATGAAATGCTGCACTTCAGGCCATTTTTTTGTGTTGCATGGAAAAACCTTTATTGAAATTTTTATTTTTAATTTGCTTATTGCATACTTCAACATGCTAAGAGATTTAAATGACAGATTAAGTGCTGAATCTCATAACCAAGCCTTCATCCATATGTCTTGAAGAACATATTTCAGAATAACGACATTGAAATATGACTACTATCTCATGGCAAAACAAATCTGTGAAGCCATCTACAAATAGCAGGGGGCGGGGGAAAGAGCCATCTCGAGGTAACTGAATACAATGTTTATTCCCTCATTTCGAAATGTTTTTACATTCAAAAGTTTTGAATATAAAACAATATAGAATTGTTTTAAAACAATTAGAATTAAAAACAATATAGAATTGTGTTTTGAATACGCAAATGTACTATAGAGATATAAGCAATTTGCTTATCTCTCTAGTATTGTGACTACGGGTTGTCACTTTGGCTGGCTCAGATTTGGCAGAATTTACCCAACTGCTCAAACCGAGACAGCTAGTAACCATACCATGCATGAGAATGAGGTCACAAGTCATTTGGTTTTCCTCCGCAGTAATTAGGATGAAGTCCCATCTTTTACCCTCTTTCTACCAAGTTTAAATCCGGTGCTTCTTTTTCCCACCTTTTCCACATTTAAGTAGAAACTTGCTCTGTGTATCTCATGTCTACTGCTATGTAACAGTTAGTTAATTGCATAGCTTTGGAAAGTTTAGCTCTCAATACATTTCTCACACAGTGGGGAAGATGCCCTTGCCTACCCCACATACAAAGACATCCTACACACTCCATTTTTCTTTATTTTGGTTTTAACATCCTACCAAATTCCTTCTCACTTCTCAGATCGATGAACAGGAAGAGGAAGTCTGACACTTTAACTCAGATACTTAAACCTCTCCACAGGTGAAAGCTGCACCAATCTAAGCACTGTTTCACCTTTTGTGTTCTCACAGTACCATCGGGGAAACCAAGCAGCTTGGGAAAGCAAACTCCTTAAGGTCATTGTGCGATGCTGTGTGGTGCAGCATTTCTCCTAGGGCAACAGGCAAGAACCCTGATGCTGTCCCCAAAATAACCAGATTCCATCCTTCTGCAAGAGGAAAGGCACAATTTGTCCCATAGTTCCATTAAAAAAAACACCCAGCTTTGCTGGCAAGCTTGTACCAGTTGTTGTTTAAAAAATGTTTTGTTCCTTGACATAAAAGGAAGCTGCAAGAAGAAAAAGTAAGCTAAAGCTAAAGTATGGGGCAGGGTGTTGACTAATTGCTGTTTTACCTTCTTTGCCATTGGTGACTTCAAAGAAAGGCAAGGTGAAGATAACAGCATGGAGATGCTGCTTACAATTGCCAGCAGATGTGAGGTCATGCAGTTACATACAGTACGTGTGGCATTGAGTCCAGGCTCTGCAGTTTGTGAAATACAGGTAGTCCTCGACTTACGACCACAATTGAGCCCAAAATTTATGTTGCTAAGTGAGAAATTTGTTAAGTGAGCTTTGCTCCATTTTACGACTTTTTTGCCACATTTGTTAAATGAATTGCTGCAATTGTTACATTAGTAATACCTTTGTTAAGTGAATCTGGCTTTCCCATTGACTTTGCTTTCAGAAGGTCATAAAAGGTGATCATATGACCCCAGGACATTGCAACTGTCATAAATATGAACCAGTTGTCAAGCATCCGAGTGCACATCACATGACCATGGGGATGCTGCAATGGTCATAAGTGTGAAAATAGTTGTAAGTCACTTTTTTCAGTGCCGTTGTAACTTCGAAGGGGCACTAAATGAACTGTTGTAAGTCAAGGACTACCTATACTGGATTTATGTATCTTAACGGCATTAGTGATTTGTCTTCAATAATATCTTCACCATTTGGTTCATCCACCAATCCATATTCCTAATGATTAGCAATTGAAAAAGTCCTATACTCTTTCCTCACTAACCTTTTCTTTCATTAATCGGTTTCCAGATTTTTGCTTATACTACGTATTCATTAGGGACCTGTCCTTCCTCTTCTCTGTTAACTATTACGTACACTAATAAAACCAATAAGCAAAAAAGCTTCTAATGTAACAAAGCTTTTAATTGAATTCCTGCATTGGTAAAAAAATGGCACTGCTTCCGGTAGATCTTTCTTCCTCCAGTCACATGCTAAACCTCTAATCTATATTAAAGTAGTTTAATGCGTAGCAACAATGAAATACACAAACCGGAAAAACTCGCATTAGAAACCTATTTAATATACTATGTTCTCTTTACTGCCTGTCATAGATCAGATGTCAAAAGAAAAGTGAAAAGTTATCTAGATTTCTTTCATGCTCCTTTGAAAATATGAAATGATTGACAAGTTGTAAAAAACCTTGTTATTCCAGTTGAAATAACTTTCAAATGTTTCATACTGAAGCAATAGTATGTATATATGTATGTATGTACGCATATCAGTTAAAAACAATCCTAGAGGAAGGAAAAAAAAGGAAGCATTGGAAAAATAATACATTGGCCAGCTGGAAGCATTTGGAGAGGTTTTCATATTTGATGATTCATTGCAAAAATAGGAAGATATATTTCTCACTTTTTTTTTTTCAAGTGATAAAATAGAAGTCGTGGGGAAATTTAAACTCTTATGAATTTTCAAGGATGGATGTAGGCTCAGTCCATAGAAGACAGAAAGATTCTTATGATTAACCATTGGGAGAAAGATTTCATCTGCAGAAACTCATTAATGTTTTAAAGATGATTGCTGTCATAGAAGTACTTTTCCTAACTTTGACAGCTGGACTAAGTATACTACTAGTTAGAAAAGGCATCCCTAGCCTCAATGATTCATGTTTTAGTCATTTCCTCTTTAGTAACTGAAATCTGCTTTACCTCATGCTTCCCTTGAAAGAGATTTTCAAGCCATACCTGTACAAATACTGCACCAAAATTGCTTTCAAGGATGAGTTTTCCAGAAACTGTTTTATATCAAACCTATATGAACTCTATTAACTTTCATTTTCCATTCTAATGCAGCAGAAAACTCTACCAATTTGGAAGGCAGGGTATCTAAAAATGATCTTTAACCATGCAAATTGTCCTGTAATTTATAGTTTAATTGTTCAGTTTTATTATTTTTTTTAAAAAAAAATCAAAGCAGTTTAGATTTAATGCGTATAGCAGAGAAGACCCTCCTTTGTAGTAAGACCCCAACTATGAAATTATCTCGATTGCAAAACGAGATGTTTTTTTTTCCTTTCAGCTTTCTATGGTAATTAATTTCTGCTTTTTTGTGGTGGGGGGAGGGTTGTTAATTATAATTCTGCTGTCAAGTTTGACTTATTGTATTTGTTTTATTTTTTTCTTTATCACCACATGGCCTAGCTTTGGCTGAATGGTAAGTTAAATAGTCTACTTAAAAAAAAAATTAGCAATGTGGTTTCAATAACCAGCAAAAAATTAATTATCTAAAAATCTAATTATATATTACTAATTGGGAAAGGATGTTAATATATCACTCTGAAAACCTACTTGGCTAAACCAGAATATCAAGAAGAAGATGACACTTCCTCTGGAAACTTCTCATTCTTTTCCTAAAATTATCCCATTGTCCACTCACTGTGCAGGGAGAGTAGACTCTATTAATGCTCAAAAGTTCACAATATCCATTCTGTTTTCAATGTTTATACAAGACACAAGGTTATTTAATGCAGGCCTCCTGGGAAATGGACTATAGCAACAAGTGTTGAACACAGGTGTGAGAATTCTCACCCCATATGAAGAATCTGAACCATATGCCTCACAACAAAATCTATCCATTTCTGCTTCTCCCACTGCTTTTTAGAAGATGTTCCAAGAACATCTAATTATAAACAAGGCAGCGTGAACTTGCTCATAATCCAAAACCAATGGTTTTCTCACACCGTAGCCTATATGGTGTGAGAATAGTTTATCACACCATAATCCTTAGTTATAAAGTTGTCTTATCAGATTCAAGGATATTTTATAAGTGGTCTTGATAGCTAATTTAAACCACCAACAGAAGACAAAAATCTAAAAAAGCCTGTAGAAAGTTATTTTCAGTGGGGTTTGATCCCCAGAACTGACCTACCATAACATTAACTTATGTTTAAACCTAATATGTTGAAAAGAAGTGTAAGTAGAAGCTTTCCCAACTTGTACTTGTCAAAAATATTAAATCAACTCCTAAAATTCCCAATGGGCATAGACATTAGAATTCCAAAAGTTGAAATCCAATAGGAAAACATGTCATGGAAGACTTTAATACAAGAACCTGAAATCAAGTATCTCATCTAAAAGATTAGCCAGAACAATCTGATGGCCATATTAAGTGCTGTAAATATCATCTGCTCTTGATTGTCATAGTGCATATTTGGATTATGCCAATGGGATTATGTTGTATCTGGCAGAGTGTAGCTTTTATATTCAACACAGATCCCAAAAATGATTTATATGCTGCTCGCCCTCCATTAACTGAAATGGAGGAGTTCTGAATTAAGGAGTAGTGAATATTACTTATTGGGGAAAAAACAGGAATGTCTGTTCCCTTTATATCATGGTAATGCTAATGTAAAACCCATGGAACCAACATAGTAATTGGTTAGAAATGATGAGGGCAAAGGAAATTATTGCTGGCAAAGCTTGAATTGCAAAATAGATTTTTACTACTTTTTTCTCTCTTTTTTAAAATAACCAAACAGACATTTATTCTAGTATTATAAGAGCCCTGGCAACTATTTTGGATTGCCATTAGAAACACTGTAAAAGAGGTAAAAAGTTCCATTACAGGCTCACAAGAAAAATGAGTATTCATCCTATAGAAAATGATGCTACTATTATGAAACTATCAAGCCTCTGAAATTCCATAAACATAAGCATATACAATACAGAGCTAAAATATACAGCAGGTTATAAAAAAACAACATGCCTAAAACAGCTAAAATAAAGCACATTTATAAGTTTGAAATGTAATCTTTTGGAAGTGAATGGCTAAACCAATAAGTAGCTAGTATATGCAATGCAAAAATAGATCTTTAAACATGAAAGCAAATGTTTTCATGATGAGCACACGGTCCTGTGCTGCTAGTTTTCTTAAGAACTATATGGAAGTCATGTGCCATTGCCTTCCTTGAATAATGTTTTTCTAAACTTCCCAACTGGAACTTCCAAGTCTCCTATCTAAGCAGTCATCAAACCTAATCTCACTTAGCTTTTTCAATGACAGCCAAGATTAGTTAAATGCTTCTGATAGAGGAAATTAGAAAATTAAACTTTAAAAAGTTTGCATTTCTTTCCTTTATTATGATGCATGCAAAATCAACCTTAAAATTTAATTCAAACTACTTGTTGTGACCTTCAAAGCACAGATATGCATTGGTTGAAGAAAATGTGGGCATTGTTTATTACTATAGTTTCCTATTTTGTCTCACCACAATCTTAGAAATATGTTTAAATGCTGCAGAATGTCGTGGAAAATGTATTTTAAATCCATTACTATACATGCTGAGACCTTTTATTTCTCAGAAAGATACAGTACAAGCTGATGTATATTATACAGCAGGAAGGTACATCTGTACACATATACAATACTGATGCCTGCATCACAGGTTTCATTTCATTTTCCTGCCTCAATAGATTATCACAACTAAAGTGTGAGAATGAGAGAACAGAAAAGCAGAATTTACAATAAAGTTTGTATATAAATTCCTAAATTAAGGTATACAATAAAAAATACTTATTTGTAGATTTTGCCTCTATATACTGTAATCTGTGGTAGCTCTTTATACTTCATGCTAAAACGTCTTAGACATGGATCACATGTATCCCCACCCTTGATCGTAATTAAATATAAATGATACCCTTATTCTTTTATTTACTATGCTTCCTTCTATGTTCTCAGAATTAGGATAATTCATCAGCAATACCTTGTTTTGAAACTGAATTAAAGTTAATTGTGGAACCTCCAGCCTGACCTTTAAGATTCTGAATCATTTATCCCAATGGTTCTCAACCTGTGTTCCGTGGATGGCTCGGGGGCCATGATGTTGTTGTGGGACACCCCTCCCCCCAAACTAGAAGAATGAAATATTTTGGGAAATATTTAAAAAAGGCAGGATAGGCTATTTCCCCTAAAAGAGAAATGGGAAAAAATATTAAGGGAAGCAGAAACCAGCACCAATCTCCCTGCCCCCAAGCAGAAACAGAGGAAGCCAGCTTTTAGAAATGCAGATTTGGTAATCCATTCAACACAGGATATTTTGAAACTCCTTGCAGCAAAGTTTGACAGCTAACAAAGGCAGAATTGTAGGATTAGAAAGCATCCCCTCACCCAAGATACAACACAGGATGAAAGCTATTGGCCACAATAGGAATTGCCCAACACTCTTTCAGAACACAAGTTCCTTCATTGCACCACCCTCAGAACAGTTCAAACTTCAAAGTCACAAAAACCTATAAAGATCCATCCATTCATTCAATCAATCATTTAGTCAGCTGCTCCAGAACCCTGGTGGTTCTGCTTCATCAATAAACCTTTCTTTCCAATCAGCCTCCATGTTGTTCTCAGTGTCTTTCTCCAGCTTGGAACTGAACCAGATGGATTTTCCTTTCAACATGATCACAGAGGGTTTGTGAAGGCTTGCAGAAATGTTATGATTTAAACCTTGATTTAACTCTTGGTGGTCCGTGGCCATGCTTTCTGGCCACAAAAGATATTTAAAGGGGATCCGTGGTAAACAAAAGGTTGAGAACCACTGATCTAGCTGGTTCTTTTACCTTTTCTTTTTGAAGACTCATCTATAACTATGAAAACATGGAGCCCTATCCTCTCTTTAAAAAGAAGAAGTAAAACGTACAGAAGGTTTATATCAGTGAGAAGGTTCATACTGCTAATAATACAAGGCTGGCCATTAAAAAAATAAGACCCATTAATAGCAGGAAACAGGCTAGAAAAACCACTTGATTACTAGACGGCAAAAGAGAGGCGATATGACTAATGCAAAACTAAATGGATTCTCCATGCCTATTTTTACTGCAAAAGATGTAGCACAAATTCCCGTGCTTGAAGTGACATTTCCAGAAAATCTGAGCAATGAAGACAAACGATGGCAAAAGAAGGCAAATTCTTCTTCTTGTAATGACAGGAAAGTTTCACTGAAGATTAAAGAGCATAAATTATAAACAGTTATCCCAGTGCAGAAATCTAATCATTGGAATCCCTCAATGATCTGTGTGATACATGGCATTTTTAAATTCGTTGCTAATTTAATGCAGCACGATGCAATAGCCAGATTTACTGATAACATCAAGTTGTCAAGTGCTTACAAGTAATTACAAGGAACTGCAAAATAATTCAAACAGTTCAAATGAACATTAAAATATGACCCAATGGGGAAAAAAAGAAGAGCGTGAGACAATGCATATTAGATTTCATGTTTTTTGCACTGATAGGTCTAAACTGGAAATGACAGTTCAAAAAAAGAGAAACAGAGGTTATATTGAACAGTTTAGTGAAATCAATGACTCAGTATGGAACTGCTCTGGAAAAAAAATATGATCAAGATTCCAGGTGCCACTATATTTTGAAAAGAATAATGGAAAGGGGAATCCAAGCAATAAAAATTTTGAGCAATGTCTCCAGCTGGAAGGTTTTGGATTCTTTAAAGTAACCATGTAGGAAATATGATGGAAGCATATAAAACTATATTATGGACAGGAAAAGAGACCCCAAAGTGAAAGTTGCAAAATTCAGAATGCAAGGAGGGAAACATTTTACCCAGTTTGATGGCACGTTGACTGTCATAATATGAGCTGGTGTCCAGTCAACTAGATGGTTTTGAAAGGAAACCAAATAAAGGTATGAATGATCAGAGTACCAATAGCTAATAGCCATGATGGATATTCTGTCTAGTACAAGAGATAACTTATCTCTGTGTATCAGTTCCATTTATCATGACCTATCAGGGCTTTTCCTATCATAAGTATGTTTTCCTTTTGCATCTTCTTTCTTCCACTCTTGAGTACAGTATTGGATACAGATAGTCCTTGACTTACAACCTTTCATTTAATGACCATTCAAAGTTATAACAGCACTGAAAAAATGTGTCTTATAACCAGTCCTTGGATCATGACCATTTAGTTTCCTCCACAAATTCAAGGCCTTGGCAACTGGCATGTATTTATCATGATTGCGGCATCCCTGATCCTGGGACCTGTGATGGTCACAACCTTTCCAGGGAGCTTCCACAAGCAAAGTCAATGGGAAAAGCTGGATTCATTTAATGACCATTGACCATGGTGATTTGCTTAATGACTGCAACAAACAGGTTGTAAAATTGGATGCAACTGACTTAATGACCACATTGCTTGGTAACAGAAAATCTAGGCCCAGTTGTGGTTGTAAGCTGTGGACTACCTATAATGATATGCCACAGTACAAAGATAGGAAGATTTTAAGCCTTAGGCAGAATTTGTTCCTTTACCTAAAGGAAGAGAAGAAGGGAATGCTGTTGTTGTTGATGTTGTTTTTAAGAACGTTCCTCTTCTTTCCTTTGCCTCTGCTGAGAGAAAGAAAGTGTGCAGAGAACTAATAAAGAGGATGTTGGGGAAGTTAAGGCACAATTAAGCAGGAGGAAATCACCTCCAACTTAGATTTATCCTAAATTAAATTCTCAGAGCCAGTTCTGATCTGACAGGGACAAAAATAAAAAGTTTCTGGAGTGAGGAGGCACAATTAAAACATAGTTTCATATTTAATGCTATCACAAACAATAACGTTTAACCAGCACCTATAATCCCCATGATTTTATTGTAAACATTCCTGGTAAGATCCTGAAAACAAAGGTCATTAAGAAATCAAGACTTCCTCCCAGAGATGTTTACATATGAGTATGCATGTTTGGTCAGATCTTCAATAACTTGTGGGAGCAAGTTAAAACTGGTTTTTCAGAGAGGTCCTTGACATATAGAATGTTTATATTCAATTTTTGTTTCCTGATTATATTCAATTTTTGTTTCCTGATCTTTCTCAAGATGTTTTTGAAGACAATTTTGAGAAAAGTTTGCATTTTCAATTATTGTCATATTGTACTGTGCATCCAGATGAAGCCTATAGGATGGGGATTACATTTTTAAAATAGCAGAAATAAAATGAAATAACACATAGTTTTTCAAAGCAAGTTAGAATAGATTCACCAAATGCCACAGTTTTCTGACTTTATTGGACTCAGTGGAAAATTAGTCTATTTCTCTAAAATTAAATATATACATTTTCTAAAGTATATCGTATTCTAATTCCTAAAGTGGAAAAGGTCTGGTAAACAAAGAGAAGTTCGAACATAAGCAATGTCCTACCAAACTAGATCTCTAGTTCATCTAATCCAGCAGTCTCTTCTGTCAGTGGTAAAAAAATTAGACAAGAAAGCCCACTAATCTCCCAGCAAGTGGTCTTCAAAGGCAGTTATGCTGTCATCAAGGCTATATAGCATTAACCCTCATGATTTTCATAAATTGGCCTAACGCTTTTTAAAAGCCAGCCTACTACAATTCCTGCTAAAGAAAAAAAACATCATTTTCATTCATCGTCAAGTGTTATCCAGGCCTTCTTACACATATTCTGAGTCTTGAAAGGTTTCTTAAGTTACTTACTTTTTAAGTTACCTACTTCGTAAAAAAGTATTTTAAGAATGTGGAATCTCTAATTCTTCCTCCTACTTCCCCATTTGCTTTCTATATTTTTTTCCTTTAACTTGCTTCCTTAGTTCCATTAGTTTCAATGTTAAACTATAGATTTAAGTAATTGTATTTTAGTTTAATAAATTAAAATATGATTTACTGTTTTGTCCACATAAGCAACTACTGTCACTTCTGTTTCTTTCTGTGTAAGCCCTTTAAAAGAAAGAAAAACAGAAATCATGACTACTACCAACACTACTTGTATTGCAAGGTTAGAGAGCCAGTTTGATGTAGCAGTGATGCATCAGGTTAGAAATTCAGAATGTGAGTTCTAGTCCCACCTAAGGCAGAAAGCCAGTTGGGTGACCTTGGCCCAGTCACTTTCTCTCAGCCCTAGCAAAGAGACAATAGCAAACTTCTAAAAAATCATGTCAAAGAAACTGCAGGAATTTGTCCAGACAATCTCGGAGAATCAGACATGATTGAATAGGATAAAAATAACTTGTAAGGTTAACAGAATCTTGCAAGTCTGAAAGCAGTTCTCCCCTTCCTTGCTTTTACTTTCTAGAGAATTACAGAGGTCCCTTCTGAGACACTTTCTCAATCCTTTGTTGGACTGGGGTATCTCTTGTCTAACCATTGCCCTGACTGTGGCTCCTCTTCCGCTCTCCCAAGGTTATTCTCACAGTCCATTATAGCTACAGTAAGAATTTTCAAATTCAACACAGCTCTTCATTTCACCTAGACTGGAAAAATTTGCAACCAGAAAAAAAATGTTATCTAGTTATCTACCTAAAATCATGGATGCATTAACTGAAATGGTTTATATGGCCACCTGCCTCACACACGTGACTAGGCAGCAGTCAACATCTGAGAAAGGCAAATGAAACTACATGTGTTGGAAAAGTCATTTATATTTGAGCATATGAAATCAAGATCCAGCTGTGAGAACAAAAAGAAGAGAATTGAAATGCTATATGAAAATGAATGATATTGTGATGTTCTATGTATTTCAGACCATTTTTTTTCCAGTGGTTCTTATTTCTTTAAATTGGTCCACCACTACCTATGTAAAAAAAAAAACCAACAAAAAAAAAAAACAAATACAGTCCTTTAAAACTGCTTAAATCCTACTGAATATTAGCATGAAAGCCTCTTTGTGTATTGTGTATCAACTAATTGACCAAAGCCTAATTGTCATTTTTTTTTCTTTCCTTACTCATCAATTATAGTGAGCATTCCAATCTCCCCTGGCATCACAGAATTTGAAGAGGAACTGGGACAGAAGAATTTGCAGGGTATAGCCAATGGGTTTCACAGAACCAGGATTAAGCCACCTGCAAGAATATTTTATAATCTATTCTGGCATTATTCAATGTTGGGGGTTCCTTCACTGAATAGTTCTAATTTATGTTTCATAACAAACCTTCCCACAAATAATGGTGGATAATCATGTTATCAAAGTAACAATGGAAAAACATAGCTTCCACTTTCCAAGTAATAATACACTTCCAGAAAGACAACCAAGTTAAGTTAATAGGAAGTAAGTTGCTGCCTACGGATTCGTTTTAAAATAAGCCCATTAGTCTCCATATTGACACAGGAGAATTCGTAATCCTATTAACTACTCAGCTGTTTTATAATATATGATAGTGTATAAAATGATACAGTTCTAACCAAATACCACGCCATCTTAGCATAAAACATTCTGAGTCAATTTCTTTTCGGAAACAACATTGAAACAAATACGCAGTGAGTCCCATTCTATCGATAGTAACATTTTTCTTTCCACATTTAGACTTTCCCTCTCTCTTTTCCTAAAAAACAGGTTGCCTGATGAATCTATGGTGTAAATCTGTCTTATATAACACCTTTGAGATCAACAGATTTATCACAATATCAGCTTTGGTAGACCACATTCACTGAACCTGATTTTTGAAGTGTTATCCTAAATGATATTCAAAAATAGCTTTGTCAATATTTATAGCTTATAAAATCATGACGATTGTTTTCAATCAGTTTTTTTTGACTCCTGGTGACTGTCTGGACTAGTCTCTGGTTTCTTGTTACGATTTCAAAAGCAGTGTGCCATTGCTTTGTTCTGAGGGCTGACAAAAGAGATTGGTCCAAGGTCACTCAGCTGGCTTTGTACCTAAGGCACGACTAGAACTCACAGTGCCTTAACCATTACATCAAATTGACTCATGGAATTAATTATTAGTGTGTATATTTCAATTCTAACTTCATTGTTTATGTTCTATTCACACAGAGATTTCTGTTGCAAGATTGCCTTGCCTTCATGCACTATGTATCATAAAATATATGCAATTTTTCTATGGAGCTATTAGGATCCTTTGTTGATTTCTTTGAAGATAAATATCTCCAAATATAGATATTAGTAACTTTGTTACAGATAACATTTAGCCCTGTTAATGATGATGGGATTTGTGACTGTTATTAATGACAATTGATAACTGTGAATCCTCACAGTAATTCTCCTTCCATGATGAGCCTGGGCCTGTGCCCACAATAGATATGTTTTACCTTGTTTCTTTCAAAATATACTCTATAAGGATGGAGAAATCTGAAATCATCTGAAAGCTATATTATGCTAAGTGGGATACAAGCAAAATTGACCTTGAATACCACTATTGCTATTTAATGATTAGAGAAAACTTAAATTTCAAGGTTTTTTCCTCTTCCAGTTTGAAAACAAGAAGGCAGGTTTTTCTTTGATGGAAAAAAGCTGGCGGGAGGGGGGCTAAAAATAGAGGAAAAAGTATGAGACATGAAAGGGGCTTTTTATTGTCTGTCTGCTGATGCTATGAACTAGTAGAACAATAGTGATTATTTTTTCCAGAAGCTATTATTTTATTCTTTTCATTTGATGTATTTCATGTTTTATTTTGCAGCTCATAGCTGATGAAAGCAACACCTAGAAGGCTTTGTATGACCAAATCTCAAGGACTCATACAAAAGAGACCAGGTGAGAAAGTCAACTCATTCTCAATATAGTTAGCTCTAAATCTGTATCTCACAAAAATAAAGGAGCTAGGTAAGATGAGCTAATTTGCACCACATATTTAATTATTATAAAAAAGATGAATTTCTATGAACTGAATTGGAATAAAAATACATTTATTAGGGTACCAGATGGATGTATTTGTATATATCTGGCAAAATACTATCTCAATGGCTTTTTATGAATAAATTGGTAACAGTAGAAACTGGATTTAAAGTTAAAACTTCATTTTAAAAACCAGGTCAAAGGTAATAAAATGTAACAATTGAATTTAATAATTAACAGAATATATTCTTTATAGTTTGGTCATCATGTGGTGCCTAGATACCATAAAATAAAGAAATATTCAGTGGAATTAAACCTTAAAATTGTATAGTAATTAGAAAAAAAGACCAACTAGTCTTTCACGAAACCAAGGCTATTTTGGCATATTATTGTCATTTGATTTGGAAGCTGAAAATAGTTGCAACAATCTGTTGGATCACCAATTCCTCATTTTAAGTATATGAGAGCTATTCTAGACAAAACAAACCATATTTTTGTGTGCCACCTCCACATAATTAATAGAGAAGGAATCGTTTTGCACATAATGCAACTTAACCCAATGCTTTCCTTAAACCTGAAGATTCCTTGAGTTTGAAACTCAAAAATGGATTTGCATACATAATAGAAAAGGACATGTAGTCTCTAAAAAAAAAAAATCTGCATTTAGAAAGAAGACAGAAAAGAATGAATTCTTGAATGGCGAAAGGCAATATTTGTAACCTGTTGTTTCTTCTTTTTCTAAATCCCAACATTTTAATGATACAGTAATAATATTTTAAAATAGCATATCAATAAATGAAAATATAGCACAGCAAAGGGTCAGGAATGGCTCCAAGTAGGGAGAATAGCTACTTCTATATTCTGTATCTGATATATATCTATATTTGATCACTTCAGCCTCACTTGTATTCAGATAAGTTCATTTGGCCACAGTTCTACGTAATTCTCTCCCCCCCCCACCTCCTTTTCCTAAACTAGTCAAGAAAACCTTCTTTTCTAGTTTAACTTTTCTGATTATATGAACTTGCTAAGAAATTTCTGAGATAAGAAATATTTTCAGGAAGGCCCTATCAGACATTGTAAATGATGAGCTTTGTTCTGGTTTCATGGTCACACTATTTTATTCAAAAGGAGGCCTGTAAAAAATGTCTCCAATATCTCTTGCAAAATGTACAACCTCCATCTAAAATACACATATTAAATTAGGTCCCCTATAGGGAGAAGGGAAGAACAGATTTGATTATTGTCCCAGGTTTTTTTTTAAAGAACATACATTTTTTTATATATAGAAAAGGTTTATTCCAGGGAAAAATTACTCTTGAAAAGAAAAATTTGGATTGTTAGCACCAACAGCATAAAAAAAAATAAAAAACCTTAAATTAATGTAGTTAATTTACACTTGTTGATATTGAACATTACCGATGTTAAAATATTGCAACTGCTAATGCTATTACAATTGCTTCTGACAATTGTATGTAGGAGAAATGACCATTTGTTATACTAAATTATTTATGTGCTACTTCAAATGTATCTTCAACAAATTCTGTATATAATCACTGAATGCCCTTAACAGTATAACTTGAGATAGAAAGTATATTTATGTTTCTGCATGAACACACATGCTCAAATATATATGAGAAGCATCTTCCTAACTTTTCTGACCAAGACTATGTAAACAGCAAATTAATGCCAACATTAAATCATAATAAACAACCTTTATAGCTGTGGTTGGCAATTGACTGTGGACAGAAAGGTGCCTCAGGATACTACCTTGATGCTTGTCAAGGTTTTCTGTCTTTTATATCATCACTAGTACCATCATCACATCACCTAGACATTTTTTTTTTACTTTGTACAAGTATCAAGAAGCAAAATCCCAATTACTCTGCTCCTTTCCTTTCCCACTATTCCTCCAGGGTCCACATGTTTTTGAGCTTTTTTCAGAAATGGGAAAAAGTGTGGAGAGATGAAGGCCAGAGGTCTGCTGTTTTACAACTTCAAAAGAAAGGAAGAGTAGAAAGGAAAAACTGTCTTAAATAAATGAAAATGACAGTAAAAAGTTATGATGGAAGAGGGGGCAGCCCAGAGGGAGATGAAAGAGAGAAAGGAGGCTTGACAGAAAAGCAAATGACCATAACTCATGATGGAAATTTACAGGTGTGTGTAAATAGAAGACAAAAAAGATTTAGAAGTTACCCGGAAGGAATCAGGCATTAAGAATGTGTGAGTTTGGATCAAGAGGTTTGGATTATAATGTATTTATTATTTTATATACTAATGGGGTAGGCATGTAGTGATTTTTTAAATACATTTCAAGGGAAAATGATTTGGGAGTAGTCTTCATATTAGAAGAAAATTTCATTGGAGAACTTGAATTTAGAACTTGGAGAGCTGATGAAATTAACTTTTTACCCATACATTTCAAGGGAAAATGATTTGGGAGTAGTCTTCATATTAGAAGAAAATTTCATTGGAGAACTTGAATTTAGAACTTGGAGAGCTGATGAAATTAACTTTTTACCCATACTTATCCTTTATCTAGAGTAGAATACTGTGGGATCAAATGATACCTAGTTTGTGCTAGTTTGTCTTTCTTAGAAATTTTACTGCATCCTTTTTTAAGGAAAAAAGATTTAATAGAAATATGTGGTTGCTCATTTGTGCCCATAACCCCCAAGGTTGAAGGCTACTGTGTTATGTAACAGGTTTGGTGGAAGAGATTAATCATGATTGTAAACTTATAAACAATGCTTTTTCCCTAAGAAACTGGGATCAGGTAAAGATGTCGATCACTTGATATTGGTGTTGTCAGAAACAACCATAGATTTATAGTAACTCCTCAACTTTTTATTCAAAACAAAATAAGAATGAACTCATTAACTGGTGAGTAAGTATATTGGACTTCTAAGTAAATATGCCTAGAGGTAAATTCCAAAATTTAATCTATTTTATCATATAGGTTAAGGATCACTGATATCAGCAAACAAGCAGGCAATCTATATTTCCTTATAAACATTCTATTATAGTACTGCCAAGGTTTAGGAATAATCTATCATCACTTCCATGGAAATATACTGCAAGTGAAATTTGAATCAAATAAATCACCAACTTTTATTCTTGCTCCTGAAAAAAAAAAGTTTGATGCAAGGACACCACCATTCTTATGCAAAGTAAGCCTCTATATGACCTCTTAGATTCGCCTAAATTAACTGTAGCCTACACCCAGTAGATTCTCACTGAATTTTGCCCTTAATCATGGTGAGAGATTAAGGGTAATTAATGTAAAACTAATATTTTCTCCTCAATCCTTTCCTCACACAAGCACAAGTTCTTTAGATTGAATTTATATCACACTTTAGAATTTATTAGCATTCGTGTTTAAGCTTAAGCTTACCTAGAAGCTGAAAGTAGCTTTGAAACTGAATTAACGCCAACTTCAATTTAACTATAATACATGTAACCATGATCTTTAACTATGATTAAGTCAGTGGGGAAAAGTTCAGCATGACAAAAGAGTTGCTTGTGAAGAAAGGATTTAATAATCTATAGATTGTCCAAATCTGAAATTAATGTAAGGAATCTTTTTTTTTTTTTTTGCACATAGACATATTTAAATTCTGAATGACTTTAGGAAAGAATTGAATTTAGTAAAGGTGAAATAATTTGGAACATCAAAGACCTTGTATGAATAAATTTTAACATTAGCACAAGTATTTAGCAATCCATTTGATAATGTATCTTTTATACAATCTGTATTACAAATATGTATTAATAAGTGGCTGTATATTTTTTTGTAAAAAATTGTTCTTACACTCTTGAGAATACAACACAGCAGGTACTGAAAGCGTTCATTAATGTCAATATACTAAATAAATATTACAAACATAAACACATTGAAAAATACAAATTGAGCATTTTGTGTTAACTCTAATTTAGCTTTCACAAAAGTTCGTGTTATTTTAATTTGCTTTAGATTAGATTTTGCCTTCTTGACAGTATGTAGGCTTGCATGTTTCACAATGTCTTAGTCACTGCCAAATTTAAGAACTTATTTTTTGAAAAATCTGACTATCGAAAAGCTTTTTAAAAGGATGAATGCTGTCTTCCTTATATCAGCAAGAATATTAACTTCTCAATAATTTTGGTTTCAGAAAACTGACATCCTGCTGGTAACCAAAATTATGTTCAAATGGCTTGTGTAAAAACAAAGCCCTCTGTCCCTGATGTAATATATTACAAAAATCACTTTTATATTTTTACAGTCTTTACAAATTATTTTTCCCACCATAAAAACTGGAATTTTCAATAAAAGTCAAAGTATGTCTCCGCAAGAAAACTGAATTTTATTCCAAAATGCACAAACACCCATTCTTCCACTTCTAATAGAAGTCCCGTATACTTCAAAACTAGCAGGGCACATATAAAATATTGAAACAGTCAAGACTAATCCCATTTTCCACTCATCAACATTCTAAAATAATCACATACGTGATCCCAAACAGTGAACAAAAATGTTACAGAAATACAAGATGCAGTGCAAAGTCATGTCAGCAGGGGGCAATCCAGCATGAGCAAAAAGAGGCCAGAATTGTTCCCTTAGGACTCTCTTAACTGTATGTCTGAAACAGTATCTGCTAAATAGCACAACTGTCAATAAATCTGACCAGCTTTTTACACTCTATAAATCATAACAGTTAAACAATACCAATGTATTCAAATGGCAATCATTCATTTGGGAAAAAAAAAGAATTTATTTCAGATGCCCTTGTGAAGCCTCACAAATCCATTTCCTCTGGGTTTGTGTGTGTATAGCAATTCAATATCATTTCAAATGAAAAACGCAGCCAAAGATATTGTTATTCCTTAAAATCCACTGGTCACAATTTTCATATTCAGGTAGTCCTAAATCAATGTACGGGGGGAGAGGGAGGGAGGGAGGGAGGGAGGGAGAGAGAGAGAGAGAGAGAGAGAGAGAGAGAGAGAGAGAGAGAGAGAGGAAGAAAAAGAAAGAGGGAAAAAAAAACAGGCACCAGATATATTGGGGAGGGTGTAGAAAAGGGATGGCCTAAAACATTGCTGCCAATGTAAATAAAAGGAGGGGGGGAAAAGCCCAGAACTTTCATTGGTTCCCCTTCCCTGTAACAGGATGTAATATATTCCAGACCTTAATACAATGTAGGAGGTGGAGATGGGTGGGAGTGATCTGAAGTACTCACCATATTGACTTCTGACACCATGTCTATGCTGGCTATGTCTATGTTCATGCCAACAGCCACAGGAGGACCTGGAACATAAGACAGTCTGCACTGTGATCTTTAACCATTTAACTCATTTCAGGGAAGATTAGCTCAGACTCCAGAAGGGGTGGGGCACAAGGACTTCTCAGTCTTAGTTACCCCCTTCCAGGGTCTCGCTCTCTCTCCCAGTAGCAGGAAGCCTTTACGTAACTAACACACATGCTTATACTTTCCTCCCTGTAGGGTTGCTACATTACTAACAGGGTGCAGGGTCTTTTTAGTTGGTCAGACAGAGGGAAACCTCCGACCAACTAGAGGAAATTAGGAGGACTTTAAAGCAAGTAGGGCTTTGATTCCCACTTTCCGCGTGGACTCATCTTAGTGAACGGAGTCTAGCAAAGTACAAAGTCAACCCATCCCAAATTCCAAACTATTCTGTTCACTGAATGTTCTCTTGTTGTGTATTCCAAAGGACTCTAATTTAAATTTAGGTTTAAAACATCGCAGACACATGCACATGGAAATATTTCACTAAAAGCAAAGCCCCTGGGTGGTTTGAATGACATGAACATTCCATTTGCAGGATATTTGCACTTTAAAATACTCATAAAATACCACAGGGATAGATACGGTAGCTTGATGAATGAGCACTGGATAAACTTAGGACATTAGCATCTCAATAAACCTAATTAAAGTTTAAATTACAGACAGCAATGTACACCTCCTGCCAACACATATTCCTACAATGAGGCCAATCCCACACATACATATACAAAATAGTCATTGTATGTTAGAGAAAATTGGAAAACAGTGACTTAACTTGGAAAAATCTTCAGAAATGACAATTCCAGTGCATTAGAGAGAGGCAGCTCCCTGACAATGTTTGAAACAGGCACTCACAACCCAGAGCATGGCAGCTTAGGCATGCAGCAAGATTCTTCCACAAAAGCAATCAAATTACCTCCAAAATCTGGCCTCAGTCGAATGTCGTAGCCTTTCAGCAATCTATCCACAGTCTCTTTTACTAGGGACATATTGCTAGGATCATTAGCACTAAAGAGAGACAAAGAAAAAAAACATCAGTACAGAGACATTTTCTGTCTTCCCTCTCTCTCTCTCTCTCTCTCTCTCTCTCTCTCTCTCCCCCCCCCCCTCAAAATGCATTTTGCACCTTCAGTTTATCGGAAGCATACAATACATTTCAAAGTGAAGGACTGAGGGGGGGGTGGTTAAATTAGAAGAGAACCTTTAATCACTTACCTCTGTGCACAAACCACTGTTATTATAAAGGGCAACGACCAAATCCCAAAGCAACCTTTTTTCCGGACTCTCAGCATCCCTTTAGCTTTTGATAGGATTTTAGGGTTTCAATAGAAGAGAAGAAGCGATCCAACTTATTCTAGCCAGTGCAGTAATTCTAATGTGGAACGCATGCGCACGGTGTACCACAACATCAAAAGGAGCAGTGGTTGATGCTGGAGATGGAGCAAATTTCCTTGGCAAAAGAGAAAGAGGGAAGGAAGGAAGGAAGGAAGGAAGGAAGGAAGGAAGGAAGGAAGGAAGGAAGGAAGGAAAAACAAAGGAATTTAAAAAAATGAAAAGGGAAGAAAAAAATGCATCATTTAAAAGAGAGTAAGGCACAAGAGGCTTAGCAGCATTTTGTTCTCCTTCTGAGTTTTACAATGTATGGGCTGCACTGTAGCAACCCGAGAAGTTTCAAGAGTTGCAGTACTTTTTTAAGCTAATTTAAAAGCGAGAAACGTGCAACATCAGATTAGGAATGAAGACAGAAAGAGGTTAAAAAGGAATCCAAGGCGTACACGTGTGGTGGTGGTGGTGGTGATGGGGGGGGGGAGCTAGACTTTTTGTTCCTTGAGAATAGCAAATGGTGTGTGAAACCAGGGAGGGAGGGGGTCCGAGTTTGCAGTCGGTGGCTAGAAAGGACTCAGCCTATAGCATTTGGGGGAGGGGGCAATGCCAGATGATGACGAGTTGCTTGGAAGGGGCTAGATGGCTGTCTGCTCTTCCGGGAGGGGGGGGGGTAAAAAAAAAAGAAAGGCGGTTTGGGGGACACAGAAATGAAAGACTGGGGATCGTGAGTGGCGTTAGGCATACTACGATCTTAAAGGTTCTTTACATCAGAGTAAAAAAAAAAAAGTACAAAAGTCAGATCCTGCCCAGCTTTTCCATCAAGCAAAGGGTCTGGTTTCAAAGGCCATCTCCCGCTCTCGCTTTCCTCCCTACGGATCAAGCAGCCCAGAAAGGATGGGCAAGCGGGGAGGGAGGTCGTGCCTAAATACCACCGTACCTGGGGGAAAAAAAGGCGGGGGGGAGATGGGAAGAGAAGATGTGGTGGTGTGGGGCAGGGCAAGGAGGGGAAGTTATCCTCCCGGTGACCATGCCGCCGCCGCCGCCGCGCATTTTGCGCTTACAGTCTCCTTACCTTCTCGGATAGCAAGCCGCAGAAATGCAATATTCGGGACTCAAATCAGCGCTTCGGAAGAAAACGGAGAGGAGCCGTAAACCGATCTGGGGATGCTTTGAATGACATTTATATCCCCAGTAGCAGAGCGAGACCCGAAATGCTTCCTTGTAAATATGCCTGCTGCCGTTGCTGATGCTGCCAACTCCTTCCCTCCACCGCCACTTCCTCCTCCTCCTCCTCCTCCTCCTCCTCTTCCTCCTCCTCCACCTCCTCCTTCTTCTCCTCGTCCTGCAAAATCCCACTTGAAACGGCCGGGAATCTGTGCTGCTTCATTGAACGGGTACGGGGCCGGAGTGCTCGCCTTGCCTGGGATGGGCACGGGAAAAGGGGGAGGGGAAAAAAAAGAGAATTAAGCGGAAAACACTCGGATTCTTCAATTACGTCTCGAAACACTTAATTTGCTGCAGGAGAGAGTAAGAAGCGGGCGGGGGAGCGTGGCACGCCGCGCGAGGCGGAGGGGCATCAGCGCGCGCAAGGAAGATGTGAACTGTGCGCGGAGAGGAGACGCCGAAAGCCTCCACAGCTCCTCAATCAACGTTTAGTCATTCCTCGCACATAGACCGTGACAGCTACCCAGCCCCCCCCCCCCACCACCATCCGCTTGCCGGTCGCCTCGGCTTGCCTTCGGGAGGGCTGAAAGCAGGTCCCCGCAATCGGCCAATCCCACCCTTCTCCCACTCGCGTCGCTCTCGCCCTCGCCGTAACCCACAGGCGCGCCATCAAAAGCTGGCGCGAAAGAAAGAGGCCCTTCCTTCCCAGAGAAACCGCCTTTCGGCACCCCGCGCAACACCGAGGACTGGGTGCCTAGATTCCACCACCACCCCCACCTTCTCAGCTCGGCATGAGCGGTGGGGGAAGAGTCGGGCTCTTTGACAGTATATATGTTCCGCAGAGGCCACCGGAACAGAAGCTCCGAGAGCTAGCCTGAGGGAAAACGGGCGGCGGCGGCGGCGGCGGCGGCCTTTACAGCTCGGCGCTTCACGGAGCCGCCAACCGATATCGGCAGCCACAAGCCAAGAAGCGCCCTCAGGGCGCGCCACTCCTTCCTCCTCACCCTTAGCGAGTCTTTAGCGAAGAGCGAGCCTCGGGCCCCGAAGTGCGGGTGTGAGGGAGAGAGAGAGAGAAAAGGGGGGGGGATCTAAAATGTCGGGGAGAATAACTCTTCGCGGGTCGTGAGAGACGAAAGGTGGTCTGTTACCGGCCAGGCTTCCCACACCTGTACATAACATGGCACAATTACGTTTCGGCCACCTTTTGTTGTTCTGTGCCATCTTTATCTGTCCCAGTTTTCAAGGAGTGTTTTCCTTTCTGATTAAAGAAGTGTTACCATGGATACAAACTGACATGCTTTGCCAACTCTTCTATTGTGGATGCGGTTAGGTTGACTCTTAGGAATTGGGCTCAGCTCAGCTCTTATAGGACATTTTGAGGGGCTGGAGGCATGCCCTGTTTTCTCGCGCCTGCATTGTCCTGCAGGAACATCATGGGTTGGGCAGTAAGAGAAGCTGCTTCTTTCACACTCGGATCTCCCTCCTACCTGTCAGATCTGAGCCAATTCCTATTTTTGAGACCTGGGTCGCTTGCACAAGACACTAGCTCACCGGCAATTGCTATATAAGGCTACATAAGGAAATGGGAGAGCAGCTTTGTAGTTTCATAGCTCAACCCCCTTACTATTCTTAGGTTATCTTTGAACACAGGTTTAATAGTGTTCTATGTGAGCACTAAAACCATCTCTAAAAGGAGACTCATGGTAGCTGATCTCAGCTATTAGTTGGGCTCCCCTTGAATACATTTGTACGAACACTTGCACAAATGAAAGTGAATTTTAATAGATGGTGAAACCCACTGCTTTAGCCATCTGTCAAACACACCTCACCATTATCTCACATTAAGAGTAACTGGTGGATATTTTACCACTATGTAGTGTGGTTTCATGGGAGGAGACGGAGGCAAAACAGTCCCTATCTCTTAAAATGTCTTGTTCATAATACATCAGGACAATACTAGGGTGGGAATCACCTACGGAAGCAGCACATTTTATGCTGCTATAGTTTTCAGGCTAATAGCTCATTCTCTCAGCTTTGAGGAAGAGCTAAACTGACATAGTTTAAATTGGGTTGGCAATAGCAGCTCACACCAGAAAAGAGATAATGTACAGTGGGGGCGAGGAAAAGGCCACAGAGCAAGAAATACAGTATCCACAATGCAATGTCAGTATAGAAAGAATCCCCTATCAGGAGGCAGCAAGTGACTGAGGAAGTATATGTCAAGAGGGGTGAATAACATTTGAAATTGCTGTTCTTAATTTGATCCTCAGCCCTTTCTCTGATGGTGCAAGCATCTGGCTCTTGGAGTCAGTTTATCTGGGGAATTGATCCAGTTACACAAGTAATGACAGCTCATCTGGCATCTGAGTTCTGGAGTCCATGGCATCTGTAATGAGCAGTAAAGCAGTACGAAGTCTCCATTGAACTGAACTTGATTCCTGGTGATTTCATGGATTCATACATCAGGCTTTTTGTCAACTATAGAAACTATTTTTTAAACTTCCTAGATTGGTAATTTCTCATCCAAATGCTTAAGTGGTAGGACCCTGTTTAATTTTCAAGGACATAAAGAAGAAATTTGCAGGATATGTTTCTGCTCTAATTAGGTATAAGTAGTAAAAAGTCTTGAATTACTGCCAATGGTAGCATCCTACCATTGTATATAGACCTGGTAAACTGATACTGGTGGGGTGAAGGAATGAATGAATGAAACATGTCCTTAACTTCTTCCCTGAATTAAGCCATTTCTCAACCTTTTTTGAAGCTTGAAAATCAGTTAGAATCAAAAACAGAACTGAGGAAATGATAGTTATTAATACATAGGACACATGCTAGGACAGGAGTGTCAAACTTGTGGCCAGATGTGTCACACACTGGCCATGGCCACACACACCCTCACCCCGTTTAGTGAAGGAAAAAAGTAACTTACGATGGGTGATGACATGACGTCGTGAGTTTGACACCCCTGTGCTAGGAGGAAATGGCTAGAAAGCAGAGGGTTAATTATCCAAACACTCTCCAAACATAGTTCTGATCATGCTCACTTCAATACTGACTATCTGAACTCATCCCCAATATAATGTGTGAAAAAACAAAACAAAATAATAAATTCTATCCTGTCTGTTATTGAAAGGTAGAATAAGAATTTACAATAATGACTTAATCTCACACATGGATGGAACCAAATGAGGCCAATATAATGGGACCAAAGGAAAATATGAGTGTTGTCAGGTGTAATTGTTTTGTAATAAAGCACAATTTTAGTCCAGTTAAGTTTATTGTTTCCCCATGGAACTAGCTTCCATTCAAGGTCTTTTCTTCCTTGGACCCAACCATGTCACAAATGCCAGTAAACCTTTTAAGTACCATGTCCTCATGAGGCTATCTCCATTTTATCTTCAGTCCATTACTAACTATTCCAGTGTCAAAACGGGGTTTCCCTTATTCCAAAACAGCATTGAAATATATCCATGGACTCTGGCCCATTTTGTGTGTGGGAGCAGTGGTAGAGTCAAGTTCTTTCAGTCGAGGCTCTCTGTCTCTACCTGAAAGTCTTTTAAACTCATGAACTCCTTCTATGGTCAGTCAGCTATTATTTTAATTCCTTTTGAACAGTGGTTTAACATTTTTCTACAAGACAGATAAGCCAATGTTTAGAAACTAAACAAAAGCTGGAAGGTGCAGGAGGAACAATGCACTGGTAGAGAGGTATGTTCTTCCATACAACATTCCATCTGTGTTTGTTGTTAATCAGATTTTTAATAGTTGAGCCCTGAGCAAAGGAGAGCAGTCCTATGGAGCTTTCAAAACTGCAAGGTCTCCAATCTCAATGAACATATCTGGCAACTTGTGGGTTAGTGAATCTGGTAGGATAAAGAGTTAAATTTGCTGCTGCCTAGAAGCATCAGAATTCAGGGGATGAGGGGCCGATGTTGGGCTTCCAGTTTTGTGGCATGATTACTTTTATTAGGGTAGGGTACAAAGTAATTTGTGGGACCTAGAACTATTTTTATTCTTGTAATTGTGAGCAATGCATTTGATAACCAATTGTGCAAAGCCTATCCCATTTGAATATCTCCTCAAAAACTTCTTCATGTTGTAGAATGAGAGTTACATCAGAGACAGAACTTTGGCCACAAAAATAATCTCTCACAAAATCGCTTTAAACCTGACACAGAGCTGACTTAATACTTTGGGAGTAATGTGAGAAGTTACTTGGCTTTTTGTCATCTGTCCAAAGCCAACATAATAAGTGCCAAGAGTTAAGATGTAGTTTGGGGAGCAAAGTTATTGTTTTTTTCCCCCCTGGTTTCCATGCCATGTCCTCCAGGCGACTGTGGAATGAGAGAACTTGTCAGGAGTGAATCAGCTTTTGCCTCAGCTTTTTAGAAGATTGATAGGATGGTTGGAAGGAGTACAAACTTTATTGCTGGTTACCATTCAGAAAAGGGAGTCCCTCTGGTTTTTTTGAACCTGCTCCAAGCCTGAATATTATACATTTTCCACCTGAATTGCCACCTTAAGGACAGCAAGGATAGAACAAGTTGGATCTATGCCCATCTCAGCATAATGCTCGGCTGACAGAGAGATTAGTTATTCAGGTTACTTCCCGTTTGCCAAATTTGCTTGTGGCAGTATTAGGAAGTTTTATGTGAATGTATAAGCATACTTTATACTTTTATTTTAATGTTACCTAGATACCTTATATTAAAAGCCATTTATTTTTGGTCGGAGGGAAACTAAAACAGGAAGAGAGACACAAATCAAAGAGGGAAAGGCAGTCTCTGTCGATTGTACTTGTTTAACTATCCATGACTAATTACAAAATGCAATATTTTATCCTATACTGTTTTAATCACCCCTGTTCTTTAGATTTCCTATCGTGATCAAAATTAAGATCCTCATTAGTGATTTACGGCAGGGGTGAAATTCAAAATTTTTCCCGGTTCTGTGGGCGTGGCTTGGTGGTCGTGGCAGGGGAAGGATATTGCAAAATCTCCGTTCTCTCCCCAGTCTGGGCCCAGCCAGAGGTGGCATTTGCCAGTTCTCCAAACTACTCAAAATTTCCGCTACCAGTTCTCCAGAACCTGTTAGAACCTGCTGGATTTCACTCCTGATTTACAGTGTTTCCTAGCATCACCCACTCACTATTGCAGGGGTATCAAACTTGCGTTGTCAGGTCATCATGTGATGTATACCAACTTTTTTCCCCTTTGCTAAACCAGGGGTAGGCGTGGCCAGCACATGACGCATTCAGCCCGCGGGCCGTGAGTTTGACACCCCCCGCACTATTGGGTTGAGATAATAGTAAGGAGGACAGTTTTGTATTGTCTCAATGATGTCTAGGTGACCCTAGAAGATGCTATTAATCAGTATTGGTTAAATGACCTGAGGCTGTGTTCCTACGACATGCAGATTCGCAAACCGTCCAACTACATTTTAGCCTAATATGTTGAATGAATCCAGTCAGTTTAGATAATTTATCATTCAATATGTCATAGAAATCCAGAAAATTGGGATAATAGAAATTAATTTAAACAAGTACATATGCTGTACAAACAGAACCTAAACTTATTAGTTTAGAACACATCTATCATATCACTAACACTTGAACTTTCCTGTCCTAACAAATTTTGAATTGTTTTTGTTTGTTATATGTGTGTTCTGTCCCCGACTCGCACACGCACACAAACAGTCAGCCAGGAGTTCATAAAACCAGCAGTCAGGAATTTCTTTGAGATAACAGCATTGGCAGCAACCCAGAAGCTGCTTGCCAAAAACTTTACTCACAAAGGGAGGTTTTCCTCCTCCGTCGGATAAACCAAAATAAGTTCACAAAGCCAAAGAATTGTCAAGTCTAGTCCATAATAAATTCAAGGAAGGCATATAACGAAGTTCCAGAAATGCAGTATGACTTGCTAGCTTTTCAGTTTTGTCCATCACAAAGCCTGAATGGCCACCACACCCCCTTTTATCCCCTGTGGGGTGTGGTCCAGTGACTCAACTTAATCTCTGGCACGCCTCCTTCTCTGTTGCGTGCGCTTGTCTTTCCGATGCTGTTGGGGATCCAGCCAAGACTTATCTCCGTCGCTGTCTAACTGCGGCTGCTTGGAAGTGCCTGGCTCCTGGCCTATCTCTTCTCCTTCGGAAGACACCTGAGGCATTGCCAAAGAGGAGGGTCCTGGAGAGGGAGGCCTTGCCAACTCCTCTCCTTCACTTTCAGAGTCTTCTCCCTCCGATAAGACGGGCTCAGGGGTCGGAGTCACAACAATGTATTTAACATCAGGGGTGAAATCCAGCAGGTTCTGACAGGTTCTGGAAAACCGGTAATGGAAATTTTGAGCAGTTCGGAGAACTGGTAGCGGAAATTTTGAGTAGTTCTGAGAAATGGCAAATACCACCTCTGGCTGGCCCCAGAGTGGAGTGGGAATGGAGATTTTGCAATATCCTTCCCCTGGAGTGGGGTGGGAATGGAGATTTTGCAATATCCTTCCCCTGGAGTGGGGTGGGAATGGAGATTTTGCAATATCCTTCCCCTGGACTGGGGTGGGAATGGAGATTTTGCAGTATTCTTCCCCTGCCATGCCCACCTAGCCACGCCCACCAAGCCACACCACGCCCACCTAGCCACGCCCACAGTAGTAAAAAAAATGGATTTCACCACTTTTTAACATGCGTATACTTTTGTGCATATGTGTTCATTTAAAATAGTGACTTTAACTGGGCTTGAATGTGTTAGTTATTCCTGACCTGACAAATAATGATTCTGCATTTCATAGACAATCAATATATGTATCCATCATATGCACCTATAGTCCTTGTAAATACCTCTTGTTTAGATGACCATTTGTATTTGTGAACAGCATAATTTTGACGGCATTTCATGGAATCTTTTCCTAAATGAATGGACTGTATGTTTGAATACTCATTATTGGAGGAAATACAGTAAAAATGTAAACACTTGTGTATTCAGTTTTGGCTACATCTAGAATGTATACAAAAAACAACAGATATTCATAGTTTTTATGCACTATAGTTGATCCAAATGATCAAGCTGTCAAATCTATCTCTCTCTATATATATATTTGTTATCCTGACTGATATCTAATACCTATTTATGGTTCTGTTCATTTGGATAGAAAGTCCATGAAATACAATCAAAATGGATGAAAATTATCCTGCAGAAATTGCTTGATAGATTGGTTCAGAGTTTGTTTTCTACCCTCTTTAGCTATTGTATTGGAAACATTTTTAAGTGTGCAACAATAATTCATTAATCATTTTTTTGGGTTTGCTATTATATTTTTTTCAATGCAACCTTTGATTTTCTGGGCAAGCAAACCTGTCACCTTTCTTGTGCTGAGTGGGAACCACTTAATTTCAAAGCTGATGGCTCTCTTCCCATTTAGAATACAACCTTTGGCATTGTTCTTGTCAATTTCTCCTCCGGTGAAATTTTCTCAACAATATTATAGCCAATTAACCTGTTCAAGAACTGTGTTGGCTAAATCAAAGCTGACCTGTTATAATGCAATTCAGCTCCTTCTTGAGTTAATTGCTATTAAACTTGTCCACTTTCTCTGATAAACTGAGCCAATATTACTCATGATTAAATGGTCAGGTTTGGCCATTTTTAACCACTTTTATAGGCCAAACTCCATTTTAATGGACTGTTTACAAAGAAACATGGATTGCCATTTTATTGTCACCTAAGCAATAACTGAGTTGAATAGACACAGAAGAAATTCTGTGGCTGTATTTACTCAATACATTGAGCTATGCTGTAGTGCTAACCAAGGTTAGAGCACTAACTTGCCCAAATTAATCAAGTTAATTATCCCATTGATAGCCTTTGGCTCCTCTGTTGCTGTGAGTAGCAATATTTGCATTTATAAATATTATTGTTCACATTGTTGTTATAAAAAAAGATTGACAGTAGAAGGTTAATTCCCCGGGCCATAAAAACAAGGTTTTCCAAATGGTAGACTTATTCCCTCTAGGAACATCCATGGATTATCAATTGTCTAACAGATTTTCTCCTTCCCAAAGAATTCAGAACTAAATTAATAATAATCTTGTTTGCTGTTTCTAGTGAAAATAAATATGATGTAATTATGTACAGTGTTAGTATCCCAGCTTACCTATTACTATTTATTTATTCGATATGTATATCCACCCAGCCAGTGATTGTTCGCAGCTCACAGCAGTTAAAACAAGATCCCAATAAAAACAAGTTAAAAAACCAGTCGGCAGTATATTAACATATGGTGCTGTTCAGTAAAAGGGCTCACAGCATTTGTGCCTGATATGGTGTTGAAATCTTTGGAAGCCCCTAGGGATACATCCACCTCAAAGACAAGTCTAGCATATGCAAGGATGCCTGAATATAAGAAATTGCTCAAAAGAAATGTCTATTTCCTTTGGTTAGTTAATCCTCAATGAATTCCAATAGAGGACAGTTTAGAGGTAGAAGCATAAAAACCAGTGGGAGCAGTATCCAACCAACCTATTTCACTGGCTTTCCCTAACTGCCCCACTTTCACCCATTTGAAGTCTTCCAGGCCTGAAGCTCTATATATTATATAATTAATTCAAAAGCAATAATATTTACATAGTTTCTTTCCTTATTTAGTTGCTGACTGTTCTCACCTAATTGTTTAACTGCTGTTAGATCTACCTCTATATTCATCAGCTGGAGCTATAAAACAGAGCACTAAATACCATATTAAACTAGGATCATTTATGTGCAGTTTGAGAAAAAAGCAATAATTCTGTGGATATTTGAAGTATTGATATATATTTTTTTAGATTTCATAGTTACACTATTCCACACAAATATTAATTCAGGTGAACAACTAATTGAAAGGACATGATTGCCATATATCTATTGAGCAGTGTCACTATTAAATGAAAGCTGGTTCAATGGAATAACAAGGATCTAGACTTAGCAGGGCTGGCTATGAAATCAAAATTTCATGCCTCCTTGAAATACCAGGTTAGTTCTGGGTAGCTTCTATAGCACATTTGACTTCCATGGATTTCCATGACCTTTAATTAGACATATTATTGAAATAAAGAAGACTCAAATATTGTAGTTGTGGCTGAATTATATTTTGGAGTTTGAGTAACAGTTTGGCTATATCTTCTGCTTTACAGTTGGCTCATTTTGTGTGTGACAATAAAACAAGAATCTTGTAGTAATATTAAAGCCTTACACATTTATTATAGGAAAAAAACTTGCCATGATACATTTTAGACTTTATGCTTTTGGTTGTTTTTGCTCTAACACGTTACAGTTGTCTGGAGGTAATAAGGCAATTTATTAATTCCATTATTAGAAAAAGATGGTGTAATGCAGTCATTATTCTTTTGCGACTATATTCTTTGCTTTAGGGCCATTGAAAATATATAAAGGAGCAATGGCAATGGCAGTTTGGAAATTAATTTCTATTCTGTACCAGAACAGAATATAAAGATTCCTATGGGACAATCACTATGCTTAGCTAGATAGGATGATTACTGTTAGATATGCAGTATTCTTAAAGATAAAGTCTGCTACTCATTTTGGGTCAGCATTACTTCTGTGGAAACCAGAACAAGACTTACACTTAGGAAAAGTGCATTTACTCAGCTTGAGACAATGTAAAATAAGGAACACCTGCAATGATGTTGTCTTTGAAGTTCTCACGTATGATAGGAATATGAGTTATATCTTAAATAAGTTTTCAAGGTACTTCATAACACCTTTTAAACTCCATGATTTGACTGGATAATTGTACCCCAGCAAATAATTATTTCATCATTACATTGGGAACTGGTATTAAGCTGTACACTGTCTTCCACTCTTATGATACATTCCCAAACATAGAGTACTGTCACATTACCACTCATTGGATTTACAAGTTGTTTCAAATAGAAAGTAAATCTAACCTACTTTTCCTCCAGCAGTATTTTGCAATCCATTTTCAGAAATGCACTCCTTCTTAGAAACAAAAATCCCTGGGAGGTAGGGTGGAGTCAAGAATCAACATCTACTCCAGAAGAGCAGGAAACAGGCACTCAAATACCTAGTCTTCCTAATGGAAACATGTAAGAAAAAGACATTTTCCAGTGTTTGCAGACCACTTAAACATGCTCAGCTTCTGGTATGTAGGACAGAGTTATTTGAATACAAATTCCATTGAGATCAAGACTGTTCAAAAATTTATTCACAATTATATGTTCCTCATGCTCAGAAAGTGATAGCACATGGGCAACTAGGTTCAGAATCTAAGCTTGATAAGTACTTGATAGGAGATGTCCAGGAATTCTAGCATTGAGAAGCTTTTGAATAACAACAATACAAACCATCAGTAGAGGACAATGTCAACAACTTCTATATTAACGTTGAAGGAAATTGCATGGATGTATCTTTGTAATCTCCAGAAGTTGAGCTCAATTCAAGAATATCAATTCTTTTGGAGAACAAAGTCAAGAATAGTAAACCTAAGGAAATTGGCCTTGTGTTTACTAGGTTCATTTATGGTATGAAGCAACACTGATTCTCGAATTATTATCTGAATAGTAGAATTCTTGCTCAGGAAACAGAATAAACAGCTCAACTTCTGAAGATTACAAAGATAAATCCATGCAATTTCCTTCAACAGTAATATAGAAGTTATTTGAATAAAATATCAGAATAGAGCAATTATGTTTACAAGTAAAGATTGAGAACATATGGGTGCATAACTTTTCCCAGGCTGTGAGCCTCATATAAACCTTGAGTTGTATAACAAAGGGAGGAGCTGGAATTTATCATCTTCATCATTATCATCTAGTCCAGGGTTGTCAAATTTGCAGCCTATGGGCCATGCCCTCCCTGCTTTAAGCAAAGGGGAAAAAAAAGTTGTGATACATCACCTGATGACATGACAGTTTGACACCCCTGATCTAGTCAAGCAAAATCAAAAATGGTTGTGTTGATGAATGTTGAATATTAAATTTAAATATGGCTACCATGATTTCTTTTCTGTCATATACAGTATTTAATGTTTCCCAGTTTTTTTATTTTAAAAATTATAAAATTGTAACAATTAGGAGGTTTTGGGAGGGGGGTGGGGTATGTCCTTCAAGGCTTGGGAAGGCTGAGTAGAATCTCAGTCTATGTATTGCTGAAACAAGTAAACTCAATGTAAATTCCTTGGGACAGTCCACTTGTATAATAAATGAATTAAGTTTCTGTGACAGAACAAATCACAACTTCCAAACCCCATTTTAGCCTAGCATTTTATAGAAACCCAATCCATGTTGTTAGTTTATGGTTCATTGTCATGCACACCTAGAATATTGGAATAATGGAACACTTTATGATTAAATTAAGCACAGATAGCATGTTAGGAGCAACTTCACTCAAGTTGTCAGCAAGGCAAGAAAAGGACAACTAGTCCTGAAATAACTATAGACAACTGGTCTATATATAGATTACATATAGTCCGGAACTAAGAATTTCAAGATGTTGCCAGGATACTGATAGTCTTAATTTAGTGATTGCCTTGTTTAGCAACTGTTTGCAGTTATGATGATTATGGAAAAGTAACTTTATGGCCAGCCCTTTCATTTATGACCTTTGCAGATCTGCTAAACAAAGGAAAGCTGAAGTAATATCATAAGCATAATTGCAGTCTTACTTAACGACTTCTTCACTTAACAACTGAATTTCCAATTTCAGTTGTGGTCACTACATAAGGAGTACCTGTAATCTAGAAGAACAATGAAAAATGGTGCATCCTGATACCAAAAAGAAAGCTCAAGCAGGTTAGCAGTTACGGATATTTTAAAGTAAAAGACTCAGTGCTAGTGATAAGAATATTGAATCCTGGTATATGACATTGTTAGTAATGCATCTGGGCTAGGTTTTTTCCCCCACTTGCTTCCAGACTGAGAACTTTAAAGTGTCCGTCATACATTTACTGGCAGGACAGTAGTTTCAAGTAGATAAGCACAGCTTTACTGGGAAATCATTGTGGGAAATTCTGTTCAATCTAATTAGAAGAAGGCACAAGTCTCTTAATTCGATCAATGATGAAAGTATATGACAACAGTTCCACAAATATCCTAGTTGGCTTTTCTAGGAAAAAGAAAAAAAAAGAAACTTTGAACCAAGGCCTCTAATCACTAAGAGAAAAACAAGATACCTAGCTGTCTGAAAATGGTCAGCCAGTACATGGAATTTTGAATGTTTGCAAAGTCTCATGGATATAACATTATTGAACTGCGGAAATGGATAATTTGATAAATTCTTTTCCTGGATTTGTACATCCTGATATTTTTCCTTTGCACAAAAGGTTCAAGTTATGATATCAATTTTCTCAGGTGAAATACTACTCAGATAATCTACAATCCTAAATGGATTTACAACAAAGAACATTAGTTGAACTCTGGCTTCATATTGCATACTCTGGCTTGGAAAAGTTGTGCAGCACTACTAACCATCCAAGTAATTTTTTTTTCAGGGTTTATGTGGCAAATCATGCATGAGTCTAAAATGTGTTATTTGGCTGACAGTAAGTTAATGAACTTGCTGCTTACTTATGTAACATATGTCTTACTGCATAGACACAGTGTCAGCTTCTCTAGTGATCTGTCAAAACTAAGTAGCACATACTTCAATATACGTGACAACATATACACAAAAATCTATTCAAAGTGTGTCTTGTAAATTCAATAAGCTTAAAGACTGCAACAGCTCTGACTATGTATTGCTAACATACTCATTTGACAACAAAGAAACATTATACCTGTGATAATGGTGGCTTAATGGGCGGCATTTCTGCTGGTGTCTTGTAATCCGTTATCAATATTATTATTGACCAAAGATCTAAGAAGTTATAGTGATTATTTCTAAAATGACTACTTATTTTTAAAAGGAAATTCTTACATATATTACCCTTATTTCCTCCAAAATAAGACATCCCCTGATAAGCCCAATCGGACTTTTGAGCGCATAGCAATAAGGCCAAGCGCTTATTTCAGTGTTCAAAAAAATATAAAACAGGGTCTTATTTTCAGGGAAACACGGTATCTAGAGATCTTCTAGAATTATCCATTAATACCTTAACATTCCGTGAAAGTCAATTCTCTGCTCTCTGAGAATTAGTAGGAGAAATTTGTACCTACAACAATATAATATAGGTATTATTTAACAATCTTATCTTTGTTTGGCTTTATCTTAGTGTGAGCCACATTCTTCCTTCAGCACCATATCTAATTTGTTAGGTACTGATGACCATTTTTCATTTGTTTCCTGAGAGCAATTATATCTTTGTACCTCCACAAAATACTTGCACAAAACTAAAACAGATTTTAACTAATGGGTAAACCCGCTGGTCTAGCAAACTGTCATGATTCATCTTCTTCCCCTGCCACAGCCCCACCTCGTGTTAACCACAATGATAAATAGATATTTTCTCATCAACTTGGTGAAAGTGGAGACAAAGCAAGTGCCACACCAGCTGAGGCTGTACAGAAGCCCCCCCCACCCACCAGCCTCAGCTTCCACCTGCTATTTGAGCCAAAGATGTGAGTTTAGAAGAACCTCAAAGTTCCAATCCGAGTTGTTTGGGATTAATTACTGGGACTGATGTTACTATTTTGCCTAGATGTTTATTGATGACTAATAACTCCATTTTTAATAAGTTTAATAAGTTGTACCTCTGACAACCTCCAACCCAGGTTAAGGTTTTCCATGGCATTTCCAATTTGGGGAATTGTTTGGCTATATCAGTACCCAATAGGGTACTGATATAACAGAATGTCATCAGTTTATTGATCACATCTCAACCTCATAATTCTTCCAGAGATTCTACATACTGTATATATTAAATAGCTGTAGAGGGCAGAAAATGATCTTAATGGATAGGAAGAAAAGCCACAAACAAGACAATGGTCAGATAAAGGAAGACTGAGTCCGGGGCAGGAATGTTACCTGAGTAAATGTTTTAGACAAGACCCTCCCTAGTTCTCACAAAGATAAAAGGAGGGGAGAGAATAGCACATTCAGATTCTACTACTATAGCTTTACAATAAAACTGGTACTAACCTATGTGACATTGTATTACTAGTCTCATTACTTTGAAGGGCTGATAATAAAATGGGGAAGACCAGTGATTCTTGTGGGGCCTACATTGCAGTAACTGTAAACTTAAGCAGTCTCCCCTATTATGACCAACTAAAACCACAAGTTCAAGTACTAGTGGGAACATAGGGTCCTCTGTAGCTGATTCTCCATCATTAATTTCACAACAGCCTTTCTGGAAAGAGGGTTGGATGAAATTAGTAAAAACGGCTGTCCCTGTCTCCTACAGAGACATTGATTAGCTCCTGGATCTAGCCATTCATGCCTCATGGCTATCTAAAGAGAGAAGAAGAAGATACAGATCTAGTTAATAAGTTACAAAACTACAGAGAACCCTATCTAATTATTTACATTCTACAAGCTCAACAGAAAGAAGGAGGAGGGGAAAACGGAGAAAGAGAAGAACGAGAAAGAGAAGAGGGAAATGTTTATTATACCTGGCAGTTGTGAGCAATGTTATATTTGAGTTCTTGCCATGGCAGTTTATACTCACACAAGTTAATAGCTTTTTGTTTCACTTCTTCAGAGTTATAAATTGGTGAAGAGAGTCAAAGTGTCCTAAGATAGCAATGCTGTACATTGTGCATGCCTACAGACTTAGATGTTTACACTAGATAATATGTACTTTAAAATTCACAGTTCAGTACTGTTTCATTGTATATAGATTATTTTATCTACCATCTTCTGACCTAACCCATGATCTTCCTCAAGCAGAACAGCCTGGCTTAATAAAGTGCTTGGACACAGGGACTCTAGTCAATAAACATAAAAGCCTTAATCAATTGATGGGTTTGATTAGTTCCATAATTGAGTAACCATTGATTTAAAATGCAGGCATTTAATTAGACTTTCATTAAAACAATTGTTCCAGACAGAATTTCAGCATTGTGAAAACAAGAAGGGAATATTGTACTGTAGAGATGAAGAGCTCTGAAAAAAAGGTGCAGTAACTTTAAAGAATGCTCTGTTTGTATGGGTGTATTATGCACAAGTATTTAATAAAGGAGCAGATTGTATCAAGTATAATGTCACTTTATTTCAATAACACACTTAAATCATTGTATTATGGTCAAGAGAATGCAGCAGAGCTCCTTTCCATTGCTATCCCAATCCAGATATATATTGTATATACATAGCTATCATGCTATTCCCTTTTGTGTGAAAAGGACAGTAAATTAATAAGAAACAGTAAGCCAAATAAATCAATAATGGAATGGGGGAAAAAAAGAAACAGAACAAAATTTAGTTTACATCAATATCATTGACTATATTGCTCCGTATGTTTTCCCCTGCAAATTATACCCATTTCCACCATATCTGTAGGACAATCATAGGTTGTCTTTTGTTTTTTAACCCACTCAAGCATCCATTATGAGGGACAAGGGAGAGGCAAGTCAGAAAATATGTGTCACGATACTGCAACAAAACGTCCATCCGTTGTCTTTCCATGCGGTATTGCAATGTAACTGTGAAAAGGTATATCTTTCATAGTGGGACCACAACACACATTTTATCACTTTCACTTAGTTTAGGTTAGAAACAGACACTAATTTTTTTCAGAAACTTTTTATTTTCAATAACAGGTTAATTCCAAAGGGGGGGGGGGCTTTGCACCCCCTCCTTGGAATTGGTGCCTTTGCATCAGTGTTGACTCTTGTCCCAAAGTGCTTTTTCACGAGGCAACCGGACTTTTCCAATTTTTCTTTAAAGACATTTTGCTTCTCATCCAAGAAGCTTCTTCAGCTCTGACTGGATGGTGGGGAATGGAACGATTTATACTCCTTGCAGACAGCTGGTCATTTGTATTCTTTTAGCAAGTCATTAAAGTGACCTGGAGATTTATCTGTGTCATCAGGATCATCTGATGGCAGATTTGGGACACTCATGATCTGGATGATTGAGAATCTCCATAGACATTGGATGTGGGACTGGGTTGGATGTGGGACTGGGCACAGGCCAGGCTCCCAAAGATTCTGATGGAGCCCTGGGGAGTTCCATAGAGCATCTGAGGGAGGAATTTAATCCGAGCACCAATGGGGGGGGGGCAGAGAGACTGAATGCCATAGTAGAACAGTACCTGAGGTGCTATCCTGCCTTTCGCTGGGGTCACGTACAATAATGCTAACCCTATAATAACCCTAACCCTAACTCAGTAGTAAGGGACTAACCCTGTTCAATGTAGTGAACAGCATGGACTTTGTTCCAATTCCTGAGTATCCATGACTTTTGGTGACTGCCTAGGCTAGTCCCTGTTGTATACTTAGTGAGACTATAGAGGTAGTTTGCCATTTCCTGCTTCTGAGTTCTGAGAGAGAGTTACTGGCCCAAGAACATCCAGCTAACTTTGTGCCTAAGGTGGGATTAGAACTCAGTCTCCTGGTTTCTAGCCTGGTGACTAAACCATTATATTAAACTAATTCTCAATTTCAATTGTCTATCATTTTTTTGGTTTCCTCCTTTCTTTTTTGCCTTTCATTCACTCTTCATTTTTATATTTGTTTTGTGATTTGCTCCTTGTTCATTCTCTTGATATGACCAAACCAACTCAGTGTATTTGTTTCCTTCGGGTCAGTATTTTTGTATACAATCCATATGCACTCATTCTTTCCACCTTAATTTCCTGTGTACTATCCATACTTCATAGATATCCTTATTTTTTATTTCTATTGCATCCAGATTACTTTTATGGCAAACAAAAGATCAATCAATCAATCAGAATAGAGTTGGAAGAGACATTGGAGGTCTTCTAGTCCAACCCTCTGCTCAAGCAGGAGGTCCTATACCATTTCAGATAGGTTGCTGCCCAGTCTTTTCTTAAAAAACTCCAGTGATGAAGCACCCACAACTTCTGAAGGCATGCTGTTCCACTGGTTAATTGTTCTCACTGTTAGGAAGTTTCTTCTTAATTCCAGGTTGCTTCTCTCCTTGATTAGTTTTCATCCATTGTTTCTTATCTCACCTTTTGGTGCTTTGGAAAATAAGTTGAACCCCTCTTCTTTGTGGTAGCCCCTCAAATACTGGAATACTGCTATTATGTCACCCTTAGTCCTTCTTTTCTCTAGACTGGCCATACCCAATTCCTATATACCCAATTCCTATATACCCAATTCCTATATACCCGAGATCAAATAATCTGTTTCCTTTGGAGTTGCAGGATCACAAAACCTTTTACACCATTTTTCCTAAAAAGAGAACATTAAAGGCAAGTCTAATCTGATGAGTCATAATGGAGCAAAGGCTTTTTAAACAAGGATTGCACCACTGCCTCCTTCAAAGTTGGCAGAAAGAGACCCTCATTCAAAGAAATGTTGACAACTGCTAAGATCCAACTTCACATAAAGCCTTATTCAATCACAAGGAACAAGGCTGCAATTAGAAAGTTCCAATTAGGAAATAGAACTAACATTACAGAGAATCCTTTTGGTTTCCCAGGGGTTCACAGTCTCTTCATTGTCATTACCATTGGCACTGTCCAATTGGGTTCCAATTCTTCACCAATCTGAGTGGTCTTTCAATCTGATATTACCAGAATTCTTCTTAGCATCACTTCCTCAAGCAGAAACAAAGCTCAGGTTTATCCGAGCATGCTCACATTATTTTAAGCAAATTGAGATCTCTAATCTAGAAACTACCTTGCAAGCCAGTATACTGTTGCCCACATCCCAACAACTAGGAGGTACATGCAGTGTACACACAATCAGGATGCAGCATAAAGAATGCCAGTGCTCTTACAAAGTATACACCTGAGTAGAAATTCAAAAGAAGCAATGGAACAACACCGAAAGTAAAGCTTAGAAAAAGGCAAGACTGGGCCAAATCAAGTAATTTAACATAAACATTATATAGAAAAAAGAAGGAGCTTGATATTGATTGACAATATGTGATCAGAAATACCACCAAGGTACTATTCTAGAAAGGATCAGGCAAAAGTAAAACACTGGAAGGAATGATAACATTTATTTCCTTGAATGTTTTTTCTTACCTAGTCTCTTCAAGAAATCTGGAATTGCAAACCTTAATTTGCTCAGGAGTGCCGAAGTCATGACTCATGGCTCCTTTGGAATCATAATCAATTTGGGAGGTGGGGTGTTACTTTTTCTTAAACACGATCTAATTTGTGCAGCCTAAGCAGGAGCATCAACAAAACTTACTCCTGCTTTGTCTTAGCAAGCCAGCAGCAAGTTCATAAGTAAAGCAGGGACCAAATTTCACAGAGAATTTTAAGAATGACTAAACCAGTGAGTCTAACCATCTGCAAAACCATCACAGCAACATGGTAAATAACAAATCATGCCGTATGCTGACTTCCAGCATGCATACAGTACTATATCCCCAATCTTTGGAGTGTCTGTATATGTTTGGGAAGTTGAGTGTTTTGCTCTATTATTTTGAATTTTACATTTCTATCTTAACATTTCAAAATCAAGACTTCTTGTTAGGCTATAAGAGAAAAGCTAAAGACGATCAAATTTCAGGTTATAAAAATAAGACCATCACATGCCTCAGTGAAATCTTCAGCTTTATTCATGGGTGGAAAGGGGCTGCTCAGATTTATTTATCACAGCATTGCAAAACTTGAAGAATTATCCCACTTAAGACACAGTAATTGGAAGAATGGTAGGCAGTGATGCAACCAATAGCCCAGTGAACTTAATGACTAAGCATGCGAATAAACCCATCTCACATTGATCCAGGATCAATACTCCATTGAATCCAGTACATCACATTTTTCCTAATATCCTTGATTCAGAAACTAACTGAAGACTCCTTTTTGAAGGGCACCAGGAATAACTGAGCATTGGTGAGTAAAGCAAGAAGGGATGGAGACAAGGACCAAGCCATGTGCAGAGTGTAATTATTTAGTTTAGTCACTAGGTGGCACTGGACTTAATTGTATTTGGATGGCATTTCCTGTTAGTACTCTGTTTTAGTTAACAGAGAAGACTCATTTCTTGTTTAACTTAGTTTGTTTTGTCTTGTTTAACTTAGATTGGGCTGTCTTCTAAACCTTCCATTATATGGCCAAACATTACTAAGACATAATCCTTCTGGTTCTGAAATAACAGAAGGAAGTGGGTAGGAAATGGATGACATCCTTTTTTTTCTTTTGTGGAGACACTTGAGATAACCATACATGGCAGCAAACTTGGTATGACTGGTATTGTGAATATCATTTACAAGCAGACTTAACAAAAGACTCAGTTCCACTACTCAAGTTGTTTTAACAGGAAAGCATCTCCACTCAAAGAATTGAAAAGCACCATGATATTTGATCTGTCTATGGAGATTCTCAGTCATCCAGGTCATGGTTGTTCCAAAGGTGCTTTTTTAAAAGGTAGCTGGACTTTCTGGATTGAAGGACTGGGTTGAAGGAACTGGATTGAAGGAAAAACAAAGAAAGTCCAGTAGCCTTTGGAAAAGGACATGATATTAGGACATGATATTTGATCCTTCTGTATGTTAAGATGTTCCCCTCCTCACATTATAATTTTGACAAGCAGTGTTTGTATGTGTTTTCTGAGTAATCACGATGATAGTACAATAAATTCATAATTAGTTCCAAACTTTTTCAGCATGAATATAATTGAGACATGTCATCGAAGTCATTGTCTCAAAAGAAAAAGAATCTAGTTGTCTTTTGATGGTCACATAGATAATTGGGATAATTGGGATGGACCTTCAGTAAAAAAATATATATTTCCTATCGAAACATGGCAACTTCTGCCTTTTAGTTATAGCTTGAAGTAATTTGTTTTTGAGAAAAAGTGAGATGCAAGATAATTGATTTTTTAAAATATTGATCAATACTTTTGCCGTGCATCCGACACCATTACAATTTATTTATTTATCATTAAATTTATATCTCAATATTGAGCAACTCTGGGTGACTTTATTATAATTTATTATATATCTATAATAATTTATTTGAAAAGAGCAAATTTAACAGGCTTAAACATTGGGCAGTAGTTACATCTTGTTTTTATTTCTCCTAATTATTACATAAAATGATGTCTCCTCGACTTTTGTTCTCTTGAACAGCAACATTCCTTAAATTCTTTCAAACCCATCATTTTCTCCATTGCTGATGCCAACTTCTCTCTGGTCTTCCAATAAGGAAGAAAAGGAAGTAATAAAAAAATAATGCCTCAGCAGCACACTCAGTAACCAGAACATCACTTGGAGGTGACTCTGAATATATGCCATGGTGGCATGATAGGAATTGACTATAACAAAATTTATGCCAATATTGTTTTGTGCTGACTCAAGAATGATCGTATAGCACTTTAATTCAGCTATGGGGAAGGATCCATTGTCACATGTGAGCATTAGTGAGCAATCACATTTTCTGATATGGTAAGATACTAAATATAGATTAAATATCTACATGTCATACAAAGATGTAAGTTTGAGTTCAGAAAACAAAAGTTTTTTGGAGTGGTTACTGTAAGATCTAGGAGATGAAATTCTCCAACGAGAGGAAAAACGTCAGTCAGGATGGGTATACGTCCCGTCTAGCCAATGACCGAGCACCTTCCAAAGCCAAAGCTCCGCCCCCTTCGAGGCTGCCCCAGTTCTTCGTCTCGGTCTTCGCCAGACAGGACGTGTCCTCCTCTGACTGTTTTTTTCCTCAGCTTCAATTAGCTCCTATCGCTGTTCCGATCTCCAATTCTAACCGGCAAGTGACTTTCTCGCTCCTGCAGGCTTCGTGCCTTGCCTCAGGGCGAGTTTGTTTGTTTTTTTCCTTTATTTGATTGCTGCGCTGAAAAGGCCATTGCCTAGCAGCAAATTGCCGGCGCTAGAAGCCGCGCGCCCTCTCCCTGAGTCGCGTTTAGAGCCGGACGGCTAGCGACTGAAGAGCGCCCCTTTTCCCAGCTGATCGGCGCAGAGGGCGATCGGAAAGATAAGGCTGGAGCGGACGCTCGCCTTTGAAGCCTCGGAGCTTAGAGCTAGCGGCGGTGAAGCGCGCCCTCTCTCTCCTCATTTGATTGGCGCAGGGGCTCATAAGGGAGGATCGGGCTGTAGCGATCTCTCCCCTTACCTGATTGACTGTGGGGCTAGGTGCTGCGAAGTGCGGATAGCCCTCTCCCTCCCGATTGTTTCCCTGAGCTACTAGGCCCTGTTTTCTTCTGTGGACGCCATTTCACTGTATCTGGCCTTTCAAAATGGCGGCCGCCATGCGGAGCTCCGATGGGCCTACTTCCTCCTCTCGTAGGCGCCATCCCAGCGATCCTCTCGAGGGACCTTCTACTTCTCTGCCTCCTCCAAGCAAAAGATCCCGCTCCACCAGGGATAAGGCCCAGTCCTCAAGGGCCCAATCCTCCAAGTCGGGTTCTTCCCGGGAGGAACAGCGCAGGCACAAGGCTATGGAAAAGGCCTTTTTAAAGGCGCAAACTCAGGCCCAGCATCCAAACCGCTCTTCATCTCTGCCTCCCTCACGGCCTTGTTCGCCTCGTTCAATCAGGGAGCTCTCTCCGGACATTAGGGATGTCCCTCCAACGGTTTCGCCTTCGGAACCCCAGAGATTATTTCAGACCATTCAGGATTCCAATCATCCTTCGGCCTTGCCTCCTCCTCCTCCTCCTCCTCCTCCTCCTCCTCCTCCGGCCTTATCTTCTCCAATGACTGCTTCCCTGGAGGCTTTCATATCCAGGGCAATCCGTCAGTCGATTGCGGATTGCCTGAATCAAGCTCCTGCGGCTACCACTTCAGGAGCAGCTCCACAGACCCTTTCGGAGGCCCCGGAGGATTCCTTGATGGACCAGGAACATTCTGTTCCCCAGGTTGCTCTTGACCAAACTTCTGTTTCGGACGGTGAGGAGTATCTAGATCAAGCCTGGTCAGATGATGAAGGCCTGGGGCCCGACCAGCCGGCCTTTATTGGTCTTTTTAAGCCACAGCTCTTCCGCTCCCTGCTGTTTAAGGCCATTGCTGTTACCCGTTTGGGTCCTCCTCCCTCTGCTGTGCCATCGTCATCAACTTCAGATCCGGCAGCGGCTATGTTTGCAGAACCTACCAGCGAGCCTGACACCATCCCAGCTCCAAAGCTTTTTACAGATGTCTTGCATCGCCAGTGGGCCTTACCAGGGGCTGGTCCTAGCCCTAACGGACTGGACAAGCGTCTTTACAACTCTGCCTCGCCATTGGCGGATATTTTACAAGCCCCGACCGTTGACCCTCCTATTGTGGCTTTGACTGATACTTCTCATCCTGCGGGTCCTCCTGAGGACTCCCTCAGACCTGAGGACAAGAGGGCGGAGAAAACTCTCCTGAAGGGTCACCAAGCTACAGCCTGGTCTATCCGGGCTTCAACATCTGCCTCTTTCTTCAATCGAGCAGCCCTCCTATGGCTGAAACAGCTGCAAGCCAGGCTTCCTCTTTCGGACGCACGGTCTCATCAAGACCTTAATAAGATTGCTGCTGCATTGGAATATTCGGCGGATGCCACCTTGAATTCCACTCGTTTCTCTGCCAGGGCCCTGGGTTCTAATGTGACGTCTCGCCGTCTCTTGTGGCTGAGAAATTGGCAAGCCGATGTACGCAGTAAATGGCAGCTAGCTTCGGCTCCTTACACCAGTGGCTCCCTCTTTGGTTCAGCTCTAGAACCCTTGCTTGTCGAGACCAGGGATCGCCGGAAGATTCTTCCCCCTACTAGTCGTCGTTCTGATTCCCGTTTCTCCTCTTCACGATATCAGCCCTTTCGGACCTCTGGTTTCTCTTCCTTTCAACCCCGGGGACAACGTTCCTTTCCTTCCAGACCCCAACAGGAACCCCAGGTCAGGCAGGGGCCCAGGTTTCTCCCTCGGAAACCCTCCCGGGGTGGCAGGGGGGGTCGTTGGTCTCGAAGGGGCAGATGAACAGTTTTTCCAGGCCCCTATTGGAGGTCGCCTTTCCTTATTTCACGATCAGTGGGCTTCTTCCATCAACGATTCCTGGGTTCTTAACACAATTTCCCTTGGTTTGTCATTAGAGTTTTCCTCCCTCCCACCCTCCCGTTTTATTCCTTGTCCCGTTTCTCGTGATCCGGTTAGGGCAGGGATTGTTTCAGCGGCTATTGAACATCTGTTACAAATTGCCGCCGTCGAGAGGGTCCCCCCTTCTCAACAGGGCCATGGTTTTTATTCCCGCCTTTTTGTTGTCCAGAAAGCTTCGGGTGGCTGGCGTCCCATTTTAGACTTGAAGGCTTTGAACCGGCACATTAAATACCGCCGGTTCAAAATGCACTCTCTCTCCTCTATTCTTGAGTGCATTCGCCCTTCTGATTTTCTTTCGTCTATTGACCTAACAGATGCTTACCTGCATGTTCCCATTTTGCCTTCCCATCGCCAGTTTCTCCGATTTGCCTTTAAAGGGTTGCATTACCAATATAAGGCCTTACCCTTCGGGCTTTCCTCGGCCCCCAGGGTATTTACTAAGATCATGGCCTCGTTAATTGGATTCATAAGATCACAGACAATTCGCCTTCAATTTTATTTAGATGACATATTAGTTATGTCTCCTTCCCTTCAAGCAGCCCAGCTGGACTTGTCCTTGGTTCTGTCCACCCTTCAGTCACATGGTTTTTCCATAAATTGGCCCAAGAGCCATTTGACTCCTTCTACCACCATCCTTCATTTAGGTGCCTCCATTGATACTATCTCTTCCACCGTTTGCCTTTCGCTGGAACGCCAGTCCAATATCCGTGCCTTAGCGCTTCAATGTCTTACGGCTGGCTCTGCATCTGTTCTCCTCCTTTCCCGTCTTTTGGGAATGATGGTTTCCACGTTCGGCATTACACCCTGGTCACGTTTGCATAGTAGGGAGCTTCAATGGCTCCTATTGCCCTTTCAGCGTGCGGACTTGGATTCCTCTTCCCGTCGTATCAATATTCCTCAACCTGTCCTCCAGTCTCTTCTCTGGTGGCTTTCTCCTGCTTTATCCCGGGGGTCTTCCTTCAGAGAACCTCAGAGACTCCAGCTTACTACGGATGCGAGTCTCTCTGGCTGGGGGGCACATATGCAACATCACATTGCTCAAGGTCGGTGGACCTCGCAGGAATCTCTTTTCAGTATTAACTTGTTGGAATTAAGAGCCATCCGGCTCGCTCTGTTACAGTTCCATGATTTAGTGGTTGGTAGACATGTGTTGGTCCTAACCGATAATACTACTGCTAAGGCCCATGTGAATAGATTGGGAGGCACTAGGTCTCATTCTCTGATGGTCGAGGCCCGTTTGTTGGGCTTATGGGCCGAGGAACATCTGGCTTCCATCCGAGCGGATTACATTTCTGGATCCGACAACGTCCAGGCTGATTCCCTCAGTCGCTCGCAGGTGGACCAGGGCGAGTGGGCTATCTCTCACGACCTCTTCCAGGATATCGTTTCTAGATTTGGCTATCCAGTTGTGGATTTATTCGCCTCTCGTATGAACCATCGTCTTCCCCGTTATTTTTCCAGGTTCCTGGATCTGCAGGCGGAAGCCACGGATGCCCTTCGCAGCCCGTGGCCTTCGGGACTCTTATACGCCTTCCCTCCCCTTCCCTTAATTCCCAGGGTCGTTCGGAAATTGCTCGAGGAGCAGGCTCAGCTCCTTCTGGTAGCTCCATTCTGGCAGATGCGCCCCTGGTTTGCGGACCTGATGGACCTTTCAGTGGCTCCTCCTTGGCGAATCCCTGCCTCCAAGGTCATCCTATCACAAGGGCCCCTCATTCATCCGAACCCGGGGTGGCTTCGCTTAACCGTCTGGCGGTTGAGCGGCTCCTTCTGACGGGGGCCAGGATTCCGCCTGAGATCGTCTCCATTATCCAAGCTGCCCGCAGACCTTCTACCGTCAGGATTTATGAAGCTACTTGGCGGTCCTTTGTCTCATGGTGTTCATCGGTTCCAGTTTTACCTACTTCAGCTTCAATTATCCACGTTTTGATGTTCCTTCAATCGGGGTTTCGCAAAGGACTTCGTCCCAATACGTTACGACGCCAGGTGGCCGCCATTGCTTCCGTCTTGTCCTGCGGTTCGAAGGATCCTATCTCTCGCCATCCAGTCATCACGACCTTCCTGCGGGGAGCTACCAATTTACGGCCACCCACGGTGCATAGGTTTCCAACGTGGAACTTGAATAAGGTTCTTAAGGCGCTCATGGCTCCTCCCTTTGAGCCTCTTCGTTCGGTCTCTCTACGTTTCCTTTCGTTGAAAGTGGCATTCTTGGTGGCTATCACTTCCTCCCGCAGAATTTCGGAACTGGCAGCATTATCTGTCCGGGCGGACCTTTGTATCTTCCATACCAATAGGGTGGTTCTCCGGCTTGACCCGGCCTTCGTGCCTAAAGTAAATTCGACCTTTCACAGGGCACAGGAGCTCGTTCTCCCAGACTTCTGCCCTCGCCCTGCCCATCGGCTGGAGAGGGCTTGGCATTCGTTGGACGTCCGCCGGGCGCTGAAGATTTATATTGCCCGTACGGCCGCGCACCGGAAGACGGAGGCTCTGTTTGTTGCCTTCCTCCCTTCCTCTCTCGGAGTGCGCGTATCGAGTGTGACCTTGGGTCGTTGGATCAGAGCCGCAATTGCCGTGGCTTACCGACAGTCGGATTCCCCTCTGCCGCATCCCATCACGGCTCATTCTACGAGGAGCGCCTCAACATCGGCAGCCTGGGCTACTCAGGCTTCCCTCGAGGAAGTTTGCCGAGCGGCCACATGGACTACAATCAGTCCCTTCATCAGACATTACAAGGTGGATTCCTTTGCTTCCGCTGACGCTGCTTTCGGCAGGAGAGTTCTACAGTCGGTTCATGTCTCTTGAGGACTACCGGACCACTTTCTTCCCTCCCTGGTGACATCTGGCTTTGGTATGTCCCCATCCTGACTGACGTTTTTCCTCTCGTTGGAGAATGGACGTTGGTCTTACCTGATACGTCCGTTCTCGACATGAGGAAAAACGTCAGTCAGCCCCGCCCTTGGATTCGTTCCGGTGGTGGTTGGGGGGGTGATATTAATTCTCTCTTGTTTCAGGAGGACACGGAGCACAACTCCATCGCTTCGCCTCACCGAAGAACTGGGGCAGCCTCGAAGGGGGCGGAGCTTTGGCTTTGGAAGGTGCTCGGTCATTGGCTAGACGGGACGTATACCCATCCTGACTGACGTTTTTCCTCATGTCGAGAACGGACGTATCAGGTAAGACCAACGTCCAATCACCTTTGATGTTGACAGGAATACTAGACAGGAACTGGTTGAGAAAGGAAGTCTACTTCAGTTATATGAGTTCAGAGCTGGGGAAGATTTTGGCTCTTTGTAAAGGCAACATTTATAAGGGTTCCACCCCCCCCCAAAAAAAAAAGAGTATGGAGTAAAAAATCTATAGAACACAATGTGAAAGCAGTTACCCAATATATTTATACACCTACATTTATATTAGACTCATGTAAAACCACCTTGGCCCTATCTAAATGTCAGGTCCAGGTTTTTATGATCTTTTCCCATCTAAATTTCCAGCAATGTAAGTTATATTCTTATTTAGGAATTAGAAAAAGATGAAGGGAAGGAAAATACTATATATTTTGTAGATGGTCAAAAACTGTATCTTTCCTAGCATAAGGTCCATCTAAAAGAAGACCAATGCTCCATCCAAGTTGTAGTCTACTCTACCACTCTCCAAGATTCCCAAGTATTTTGCAGATCTGTTGTTTGAGATGACAGGGGCTGAAACAGGGAACTTATATGGTACATGCACAGTTTGTACCTTGCCAAAAAACTATTCTTTTAACCATATTGCTCAGTGCTAATACCTAATTAGAGAAAATACATAAAATGCTGACCAGTAAAAGCAAATAAAAACAGCAAGGAAATGAACCATGACCATACCATTAGGTATATTATCCAAAATGTTCCTTGCACAGATGGAAAACCAGCCGAAGTAGGTTAAATGATGAACAAATGGTGTCTTCGAACATATATTTAGAATAACTCTGCAAATGAAATTGTTCAACATAGCTCAGAACTGGGAGAAGCTGAATATGCTTTTCAGTGAGACAACCAAAAAGCATGGACTGGAAATAATAATCGGGGGGGGGGGATCATTTTTGTGTTAAAATTCAGGTTCTTTACTTACAGTATAATTCAAAAACTGTGACAAATATTTCTATCTGTAAAAAATAAGTAATTTTTTGGCACATATAAAAAAAAGTTATCTAAGAAAAGTGAAAGATAAAGCTGTCCCTGTGGAACTGCATCCCCCTAGATATTTGGATGCCCCCAAACTCTCTTAGTCTTTTACAAGGCATTGAAGACTTGGTTGTTCTCCCAGATATTTGAGTCAGTGGGGAAATAAATATGCTAATAATGACAGTTAATAATGTATTTTTGGGTGCTGTGGATTATATTTTTTGGGGGGGGCAGGGAGGGATTGTTTTTAATCTTGTAAACTGCCCAGAATCATTTGTGTGAGATTGGTGACTATATAAATTACATAAATAAAGAAATGAAATTATATAGTTTGTTTTCTTTTAAATAACATGTAATTCAAAATATCTCAAGCTCAGATTTTTATTGTTACAATCTTACATGTGCCTCTTCAGAAGTATGTCTACCTGAATTAAATTAATTTTATTCCCAGGTAGGTGGTTATAGGACCATATTCAAGGTGGGGTGGGGAGGAGGAGGATGAATTATATTTTTTCCATTAATCCCCACCCTATAAAAAATTAGCTAATTAGAAGTTTTTGTTGTGGTACTGCAAGAAAAAATATGTTATTCACTTTGTAGTGTCCCCTATTTTCTATACATGATTAAATTTAGATGGGAAAAAAGGCTAATGGGGATGTTGGTGTATGTATAAGGTAATTATATACATATAGAAAATAAAATAATGTTTTATACTGATGCGCTGTAATTAGTTGTATATTTGTACTAGTTTACTATGTGAGCTATTCTACAAAATGTTTAATTATGGAAGAGGTCTATAATAAAATCTCTCAAAAGCATTAATTTATGATTGCCTAAGCCAATTTATTTATTTATTTTTGTCATTTTTTTCACTGTTTCAGATAAAACAAAGTTCAGTCTTTCTAATGGGCAAATTTTGCAAGTGAAATAGCTGGGTGAAATAAGGTACATGTAAAGGGGTGGGGGAACCTCAACCCAGAACAAAAACAGACAGCTGATCAAAGGAAAAGCTTGGGGATGGAATAAAATTCTTATTACAGTGGACTTATTTTGACAAGGGCATCTTGCAAAAGGAAATGAACAACAAAGAGAACCTACAGAAGAATCCACAGAAGAATTGCAGCTAATTCCAGTCTTAAGGCAAAGTTGAGAAGACCTCCTTATGCAGCAAGTAAGCAATGCTCTCTTTAGTCATGGCAGGAAAAAAAAAAAAACTTTCTCCCTTGTTGGTACATGGCCTCTTTAGGCTCATAACTTTTAAGAAAATGAGGAGCTGGATGTGTGTGCTCTGAGAGTAAAAATTTTGAAAAGGAAAGTCATTACATAAGCTGGGAAAGAAAGAGAGAGCATGTAATAAAATGCTGTTAGATATTTAACGCTTTGGCAGTGTTTTCTACGAATACTTATTTCGATCATGCATGTAATTTTATAATTGAATGACATGGTGTGATGAGCTTCTTTTTTTGAACTGGAGATGTATTTATTGGCAAAGCAGGCAATGGAGAGAGAGAGAGAGGGAGAGGGAGAGAGAGAATGTGAAAAGGAAGGAATGGAGTCCCAGTGTGGCTTGAAGTTTCTCTTGCTCAGCCAAAACATCTACTGCTTCTCCATTAAGGACATTAATATGTCAACAATCAGAAAAGGTTCTATTTCTTTGTCTCAGGAAAATGTTTGGCATTTCAAAACTTTTATTAAAAATTCCAATAGCTTGGCTAAGTTCTCCCTGCTCTAGTAATAGTTAAGTTCATTCACACTGAGACATGTCTTCCGTGCAGTTACTTTTGGAAGTCTGTGCTGAAATTTCTGTCACTGCATAACAAAGCCAGCAAAGTGACAACTGGAATTAGTCAGTGGCAATGTATCTCTCCAGTCTTGGTAGAAGGTCACTATTTCATTCTTATCTAAGAAGAGGTCAAAGCTCTGCTCCTTTCCTGAAAATGGTATACAGTTTGACACACTTGCCAGAAGGACTCACTTGTTTTTCCAACCAAATGGTCTGGAAATCAAAACCCTGTTGCGAGGCTTCGCTCTGACTGTGTCTGCCTTCTGAGATAAATACCACTGACTTTGCTTGCTTTATTGCATCGTGGGTTTTTTTTCCATATGAGAGAATTTCTATGGTTGGCTGATATACAGATGGGAACAAGAAACTGGGGACCAGGAGAATATTCCAAGATAAATGAAGAAGCAAGGATCAAGGGCAAGTGAAAACTGAATATAAGGCAAGATCAATGAACCACCAAAGAGAGAAGCTACAAGAGCAAAGGCTATAAGAAAATCTCAGCTGGAAGAATTATTCTCCATTCTGTCTAGAAGAACCCAATAACCAGGCTGACTGGAAGCCCATCATGGCCTGAAGATGCTTTTCCTAAAGACTGACTTCTAGAAGACTTTCTGTGTACAACTACAACTGAATTATGGAAAAAGAGAACCAACACATGAATCCCATCATACCCTCTCCAGTTTATGGGCTGTAAGATATTACTATCATTTCATCAGGCAGATGTCAGTGGTTTCTTTTAGCAGCCATAAATATCACCACAAACTAAATAGGAAAGTTAGGAACTGGGTGACTTAAGAAACGTTTGATAATGAGCTCAATGTAAATTAGAAGTTAAGGCATTACATAGTTTGCTAAAAAGACTGCAGAAAAATGCCTATTTTTATTATAGCAATTTCATTTACAAATTGGAACTTTTACAGGACAGCACTCGTGTTTTTAATATTGACAGCACCGGACACAATAAATATCCTAGGCAGTCCATCAAAATCCAACTCCCGTAGTATATTACTCATTTCAGAGCATGTGGTAGCCAAATATTTTAATGTAAATGGTATAAGATACAGTATCAAATAGTTATAGTAGAAACTTCCAAGGGATGCGGAGGATGAGATAGCTATAGACTACGTGAACTTTTGAATTTTAAATTCTTATATCTACCCTCTTTTGGACCATAATCTCTAAAGCAAATTATTTATGAAACTTTATCTTGGTGCCTTGCTCAGAGCAAGAACAGAATAAAAGAAATAGAAAGCCTTGAAAATTATCTGAAACTCCTGGAAATAAACTAAGTTAGGGTACCATATCCGAATACCTGAAGGTTATACCAAAATATACACTCTGCTTTAAGATTACAACTGAACATAAAAAAATTGGAAAGTTGTGGAATTTTCTTTTTAAACTAGACAGTGCTCCAGGAATATTATAAAGAACTTGCAATTTTAAACTAAGCTCTTAGAGTAATAGCCCCCTCTTTGTAGAGCTTGTGTTGCATAGAGCTGATGAAGGAAAGGCTGAGGCACTAAAACAATAGCCCTCACTAAAGATGGCTATAAGCAGAAGGAGTTAAGCCCAGTAACTGAAGATATTGATGTGTATATTAAACCTTAGAAACATTCAAGAGCTATTTTTTCTCCAGGAGCATAACCCCGGTGAACTATGGGTAACTATGGCAGTGACATGAAAGAAAATGGGAAGGAAAATAACACACCGTGTGAATGGTTTTTGACCCTAATCAGTCTGGGATAGATATCACCAACAACATCATAGATTAAAAAACCTCCAAATATTCCAAATAGTGCAGAGGGAATAGCTATTGCTGAGTTCAACTCCGAGACTACAAACACACACACACACACAAACACAGAGGCAATAGCATATTCCCGGTACAATCATGCTCAATAAGAATTCAATCTGTAATAACAAAGTCCCTTACCAAGGCAATTTTAACCCCTTCCATTCCCACTTGGCTTGGGAATACCTCTCGGCAAATGAGGCACATTATTTGATAGGATTCACAGGATTTCTGTTTGCTAAAGATTATAGCATTTTAGGGAGAACAACATGTGGCTTTTAAGAAATTTACCAGGAAGTGGTCATCTGACTTCTTACTACTGAAAGAATTGTTATCTACTTCAAATGATCTTCTTAGGACCCTTATCGAATTAATTTCAAATGACATTGGACCACTGAAATACACACTATTTTGTGATAATTCACAAGTACACAATCCTCCCCAAACCCAGACTCGTTTTATAAATAAGCGAAAAAACAAAGCCAAACCCCAGGTGAAAACTAAGAAAAAAGAAAAAGAAGGCACAAGCAGAAAATAAGTAAGGAAAAGTAAGAACTGAAAGAGTATTGCTATTCCCAAACAGGCTTCAATTTAAATATAATGATCTATTTATACTTTTGGGAGAGGTTGAAGAAAGAAACAATAGACTAACCAAAAAGTCATCCAGGCAGAAGATGGAAACAAATAAAAGTTATTACCAAATAAAAGTAAGACTTCTATTCTTTTTTTAAAAGTTTTTTTTATTTTTTTACACAAACAAACAAATACACACACAATGTATTTTTTCTGAACAGAGTATTTGCCGGTTCACAAATTTAAACAGTTTTTAGTCATTTCAACTAAATTTACAATTTATATATTCCCTTTTTCCCATAATATTTATTCTCTATATTTTTTTAAACCAATTTTACCCTTCATCCTAATCTCTAATCTTAACCAAATTCAATTTTTCTCTTCATCTCTATATTAAACCCTTTAAATTTAAAATCTCACAAATATAATTCCTAGTATTCCCTTATATCCCTTTAATATAATCACTAATGTTTTCCATTGTCAGCTGTTTCAATATCTAACATCTTAATACTTCTATTAATGTTGAAATGGCCAAAACGGGGCTAATAATCCAACAATTCCCAATACCTGCTGAGGATTCTGTCATTGAACAGAATTCTGATAAAAAAAATTGTTCCAAGTCTACATTTTTACAGGGCAAAATGCTTTTCCAACTTGTCACTATAACTATGAGAAAGCAAAATCCATTAAACCATTGTTTTGTATCTTGAGGTAAGAGCAGCCATTAGATCTGGGCAAGGTGTTATTTCATCTGAGATATCTAGTCTGATCACATTTGTTAGCTCATTGTTAGGCACAAAAGATCAGGATTATACGTGAAGTTGCAATTAAACAGATTTATTGCCTATGCATAAGAATATTCTCAATTAATGAGTTACGCCTGCTAGATAAAGGTCAGTGGAATTCATGGTGGGTTGGACTTAGTATATTTGTGGCTACGTAGTGATTCTAGGCTGATGCCTCTTTTAACTCCACCCCAAAGCTCTGCAACTCCTTCTCCTACACTTTATATATATTACAGGTTATCTTCAATTTACAACCATTCATTTAAGCAGCTGTTCAAAGTTACAATGGTGCCAAGAAAAGACATTTATAACCAGTCCTCACATTTATGACCATTGCAATCTTCATTCCATCTGTGGAAGGAAGCCATGTGGGAATTTGATAAATGCCGGCTTATCATTCATTAGTTGTAAGTACTACCTTCTGTGTGGACCTTTTTTTCCTTTTAGTCCTCAGAAGAACAGAGTTTATTGAGCTGTTTGCAGGAGAATGTTCTGTCTGCAGTGAGAAGCAGTGGGAAGAGGAGGGGAGGGGAGATCACACACACACACACACACACACACACACACACACACACACACACACACACACACAGAGGAATTAAATAATCCTCTAGGCTATGTAGCCTTCAATTCACTTGTATGCTGCTGATTTATCTATAGTCTACTCTTTGCACTTTAATTTTGTAAATTGCTCTGTTATATTTTATGTAGGGTGGCATATAAATCCAAGTAAAAACAAACATGCCAAAGATCCCTAATTCATTTCTGTTACTTCCAGGTAGGACCAGAAAAGTCCCTGTCTGAATCAATGGCACAATTTGTTTTTGTTTTCAACAGTAATTCAAAAGCATTGCATCCATGAGTTACTTAGGTGGGCCTAGAGTTGGTTCTGCTTCCCTTCAGTAAGAAGGCCTAGCATGAGGCCTAGCATGAGGCAATTCCAGGGCTACCACAGACTGACCTGACCATGATAGAAGAGCAATAGAAGTCTTCCCAATTCCTGATTGCATTGCCATTGCTACAACAACAACAACAACAACAAATCCTAATAAAAAATATGACCATTGTCATGAGTTGGTCCCTCAACTGAATCAGGTCCATGGCTTTCATGGTGACCATTAATTCCCAAATTGCTTTAGACTTGGCCCCTAGAGAAGGCAAAGGGAAGTCTCCCAGAAGAATAACCTGTGGAACTTCACTACCAATCCAGCCATGGAATCAAGGCACTCAGTCAGGGAGGTTGCTACACAATTTAAGCCCACACTCAGCCATGGACATTCACAGTTTGAACTACACATTCTTTCTCACCCCCGCTTACCTCACATAACGGTGATGGTTCTGAGGGGAAAATGGGGAAAGGAGTGTTTAATGTCCTGAGCTCCTAGAGAATAGGACGATTTAATCGAATAAATACTGACATTGATACATGATCCCGTGAATTAAAGCTAAAGTGAGCTCAGCATTTCATTTTACAGTTTATCAACTTGGCCTCCCTAATTGCATTTCTTTAAACCCTTGGAAAGCCCATGAGTTCTATTTCTATCTCTTTCTCCCTTTCCCCACAAATTGCAATGTCTGAAATATTTGAAAATCATAAATGACACAACAAGCACTACGTTCAAGTGAAAAAAAAACATGCATTTCTTTCTTTGTTATTTTAAAAAGAAGTTGAGTTGATCAGATACAGCTTTTGACAGATTATTTTGCAAGTCCAAATATGCCCTCCTGTACCTCAAGTAACCAGCAAGGTGTGAAAAACACTTTAACTAGATCGAGAAGGTGGCTTTATTACTCTTTTAAAGATCTCCACTTGTATTCCCAAGTGATGACATCATCTACCACAAATCCATACAGGAATCTTTTTTTTTTCCTTCCCTCTTACTTTGCAGTCAGCCGTCTCTTCCTGTAGAAAAAAATACTGTTCCACTTCACAGGATAAAGTGACAGAGAGAAAAAGCTCACAACTGAATATTTAGGGGCTTTCCAAGCTATTCCCAAGCTATCAAGCTATTCCCAAGATATCATTTGAATGTTGTACTGATGCCAGCAGTCTTAACTAATAAGAGTAATTAAAATACTCTTGAATTACTGCCCCTGAATTACTCTTAGAACTAGAGGGAATGAATAAAAAAAAGGAAAACTGTTCACATGTGACAGGTAGCCAGTTAAGAGGAAAAGATAAGCCCACCTTCCAAATTAGCTACTGAAATTAACAAGGGACTAAATCTCAGAAAAAAACCCATACGGAAGTCTCTCTCCTCCTTTTACCTAACATAGAGCAATAGCCACATGGGAATGGGGAAATTTGAAATGTTTCCCCTGGGGAAGGATGTGGGAAAGCTGTATTAACTGTTAAGAACATGTGGGGGCATTTGAAAGAGGAATGCAACTTTGAAATGTTTAGTTTATTCAATGTATGATATCACTGGAAGGAAAGTAGACAAGGGACTATAAGAAGCAATCTTTCTCTCTCTCTCTCTCTCTCTTATCTACAATCTCTTTTATTTTATTCCCTTATTGTTCTAGAAACAAATTTACCTGTTCTGGTTTAGCTAGGAAAAGTTCTTCAAAACCCTGAAATATAACTAAATGCAGTTCATTATAGCATCTTATTCTTCTATTTACAAACGATTACTTTTAATCATATTGGTGGAGAGTTTTATTTATCTGCTAGTGTATCAGTGTCCCCCTCAAATATTATTGATGAACTTTTCTACAAAAAGACATATGATGGTGCTTTAGCAGCTAATCAGTAGCTAATCCTAATCAGTAAATTAGGATTTACTCAATAAATCCATTCAGGAAAATAATCTTAATAATGACATTGGCAAGATGGGAAAGGCAAAGAAATGTAAAGTGTAGAAGCTGAACACTAGTGAATTTCAGTTACTCACCTTGTAGACAGTTTAGGAATAAAAATTGAAGTATGGAGGATTGTTAAGGTGTATCACTTCCAGGACAGCAAATACATTGGAATTTCAGAAACTATGAAAAGTACAGGTAATCCTCTACTTAAGACCACAATTGAGCCCAAAATTTGTGTTGTTAAGTGAGACATTTGTTAAATGAGTTTTGCCCCATGACTTTTATGACTTTTCTTGCCACAGTTGTTAAGCGAATCACTACAAATGATAAATTAGTAACACGGTTGTTAAGTGAATCACTTTTCCCCATTGACTTTACTTGCCAAAAGGTCGCAAAAGGGGATCACATGACACTGGGACACTGCAACCGTCATAAACATGAACCAGTTGCCAAGCATCTGAATTTTGATCACATGAACATGCGGATGTTGCAAAAGTCGTAAGTGTGAAAAATGGTCGTAAGTCAGATTTTTAAGAGTCATTGTAACTTTGAACGGTCACTAAATGAATTGTTGTAAGTTGAGGGCTACCTGTATCTCTAGTTCCAACTCTTGCTTCTAGTTTCACAATTTCCTTTGATTAGGATTTATCAACTCTTTTCTTGTTATGAACTGTACAGGATACAAGGGTCACTTGTCCAGATTGAGAAACTAAAAATGCACAGAGAATATCCTGAAAACAAGATAGGCAAATAATCTTTCTATTATCATTTATTTTAAAAACTTATTAAAGGATGGATAGATCCCTTATTCCACATAATTTATTTCAAAATAACACACTTTCAAAATGTTAAGCAATTTGCATATAAAATGCCTGCTATCCATAACTGCCTGCCTCTTTAATAATCAATCTGAGAATAAATACAACCAACCAAATTTTACCCACTGATCGTTTCCTAGGTAACTAGTAGGAGTAACTGAGAAAGACTGGGCACATAGGAAAGAAGTAAATATAACATTGTCTCTATCTAACTATCATATATCCATGTACCCATCCACTCATAATGCTGCAATACTTGACTTTTCCCCACTCCAGCTTGCTTTGGTGGAATATTCAAAAAGGTTACGATAGCATTGACAAATAGAGGGTGATACCAAACTGAGACAAGTAATCAACAAAACAAGTCAAAAAAAGAAACATGCAGTAAGCCGTTAAATTGTTGCTAAAAACTCACATTTTCCATAAAGCTGATGGCTTCAAGCAGCCTCTCATGTTATCCATGGGGACTGGATTGTAATTTCCCTAATCATCAGCAATAACGAACTAATCTAATTCCAGAAATGACCCTACTATATTTTACACTTCTTTTGCACAGAGCCTCAGTATTTCCTTCCCTCCTCTATATTCTCTTTTTCTCTTCCCTACTGCAAGCCTTTTGTGGAACAGACTGGTCTTTGCCTTACTGTATTTGTAAAGTTGCTCTATCAATATGCGTTCTAGTCTGTATTCACTTAGCAGCCACTGGTGATTTCAGGAAAAAAAAAAAGAAAAGGCATTTTTCCTCCATAAGTTATGTCAGTGAAATAAAAAGTAGCCTGTTTTCTGTTCATGAAACCACTCTGATATTAGCAATAGTTCTCATGCTGGAGTGGATCATTGCAGTACAATCTGATAGATTTGTACTGTAGATAAATTAGCACTCAAGTCTTAAATGTCACTGTGAGGCTGAAGGCAGGTTCCCCCAAGCCACTCCTGAGAAGGAAAGGGAAAAACAATTTAATTTGGGGTTTTTTTTCTTCTTCAGAGGCTGTGCAAAGCCTCAGAGAATGCTTCTCTTTGACAGCCTCTGAGGAAAGCTCCCCCTTTGAAACTGTTCATGAACAGTACACCTGTCCCACCAGTAGAACAAAAGGTGTAGTGTTGCTTCTGCAACTGCCTATCCCTCTGGCGTGTCCAGTATACAGAGGAAGCTTCTGCTAAAGCCTCCTTTGCCTACAGGACATAGAAGAGGAGGCCTCATAAATGATGTTAATGGCCTCACAAGGTGAATCTTGTTGCCTGCATTGTGCAATACATCTCATAGAGGTACCTTCCATTGGATTTTTTTTTCTATTCCTAAGCAAGGTTGCTGCACAGGCCAATGAAGTCAGTTCTGATGTTACTACTTTGAATAAACCACAAGAAGACTGTGCTTTTCACTTATAGAATATTTCAGTAATTTTTTTCATGGGACAACCTAATGTGCATCTATTCAGAAGTGAGTCCCTTTGAGAGCCCAGTGGCCTTCCTAAATAAAATGAAATAATACAAGCAGAATCAGACAGCACTCATTGCATTTGTATATTTGTGGATGTCTCTCAAAAACAACAACAAAAGCTTCAACCATTATGTCTTATAATCTATCAATAAAATAACATAAAAAAGATTTGGACTTCATATTGTCTGCACTGGACTTCACCAAGACTAAGTAGGTTAACCTACAAATCTCCTCTACTTCCAGCTACTGCTCAAGCAAATAATAAGCACTTGAGATCTAGGATGTGAAGGAAAGAGTCAGCTCTAAACTGCAGGCAGGTAGCATATGACTGTCAATTTACCATTATCAGGCTGCTGTTGTCCTTCAACTCCTGTAAAAAAAAAGCCCATGGATTAACAGAAGGAATAAAAATTCACTGTTAATAAAATGGGCTTTGAAACAGTATACTTCACCCTCCCCCCAAAAAAATCTCCTTCTCAACACTTGAGATGAGGGAAGAAAAATATTTTAAAAAATCTATGTTGATTAACATCAAACCAAGTGTATCTTGTTATTGCCGCGGTGGCGGTTGATACCCCCAGATTTATGGTCATGGGGGATTTCAACCTGCCATCCGTGGGTGAGACGTCTGAGGTGGCTCGGGAGTTCATGGCTTCCATGACAGCCATGGACCTGACCCAACTAATTCATGGCCCTACGCACACTGGGGGAAACACACTGGACTTGGTTTTTGTCTCTGGACAGTGGTTGAGTGATCTCGAGATAGGGGATATAGTCATCGAGCCCTTGTCATGGTCAGATCACTCACTCCTTTGCCTTGACCTTCGAACCGCGGCACCCCACTGCAGGGAGGCGGAACCGATAAGATGGTACCGCCCCAGGCGCCTGATGGAACCTGATAGGTTCCAGATGGAGCTTGGGCCAATCCCGGAGGTTCTGGCTCACGCCTCATCTGGGGACCTAGTGGCCGCCTGGGATAGGGCGACTGCTGGAGCCCTGGACCGAGTCGTGCCTTTGCGGCCTCTGACCCGGCGCCGATCTCGCCTGGCTCCTTGGTTTACCGAGGAGCTGAGGGAGATGAAGCGCTGGAAAAGATGCCTAGAGAGCTGTTGGAGGGCTAGTCTTTCTGAATCTGACCGAACACTGGTAAGATCTCATATTAGGAGTTACCTAGTGGCGATAAAAGCAGCAAAATGTACCCATTTTACTGCTCTTATTGCATCATCAGATAATCGCCCGGCCGCCCTGTTTAGGGTGACCCGCTCCCTGCTCCACCAGGAAGCGCGGGAGGACCCCTTGGAGGGAAGAGCCGAGGATTTTGTTCAGTATCTGCATGACAAAATCACTCAGATTCGGGCAGGTCTGGACTCTGACTGGATAGATCCAGCGAGGGTGACGGAGGCAGGTCTTGAGACTGTTATCTGGGATGAGTTTGATCCTGTGACCCCAGATGACGTAGACAGGATTCTGGGTAGATTGAACGTGACCACATGTTTGTTGGACCCGTGCCCCTCCTGGTTAGTGCTGGCTTCCCGGGGGGTGACGCGAGGCTGGCTCCAGGGGATTATAAATGCTTCATTGGGTGAGGGTGTCTTCCCCGCCGCCCTGAAAGAGGCGGTGGTAAGGCCCCTCCTCAAGAAGCCTTCCCTGGACCCGGCAGTATTGGCTAATTATCGTCCAGTCTCCAACCTTTGCTTTGTTGCGAAGGTTGTTGAGAGTGTGGTTGCGCGACAGCTTCCCCAGTACCTGGATGAAGCGTTGTATCTAGATCCATTCCAGTCGGGCTTCAGGCCTGGGTACAGCATAGAAACGGCATTGGTCGCGTTGGTTGATGATCTCTGGAGGGCTCGGGACAGGGGTTGTTCCTCTGTCCTGGTCCTGTTAGACCTCTCAGCAGCTTTTGATACCATCGACCATGGTATCATGCTGCACCGGCTAGAAGGGTTGGGGGTGGGAGGCACCGTTTTACGGTGGTTCTCCTCCTTTCTCTCTGACCGGTCGCAGTCTGTGTTGACAGGAGGGCAGAGATCGACCCCGAGGCCCCTTATATGTGGGGTGCCGCAGGGATCGGTTCTCTCGCCCCTTTTGTTCAACATTTATGTAAAGCCGCTGGGCGAGATCATCCGTGGTTTCGGGGTGAAGTACCATCTGTACGCTGACGACACCCAGCTGTACATCTCCACCCCGGACCACCCCAACGATGCCCTTAAAGTGATGTCCCAGTGCCTGGAGGCTGTACGGATCTGGATGGGGAGAAATGGGCTCAGGCTCAACACATCCAAGACCGAGTGGCTGTGGTTTCCGACGTCCCGATATAGTCAGCTGGCGCCATCGCTGGCTATTGGGGGCGAATCATTGGCCCCCACAGAAAGGGCTCGTAACTTGGGCGTCCTCCTGGATTCACAGCTGTCTTTAGAAGAGCACTTGACGGCCATGACTGGGAGGATTTTTCATCAGGTTCGCCTGATTCACCAGTTGCGTCCCTTTCTAGATCGGGACTCGTTACGCACAGTCACTCATGCCCTCGTCACCTCTCGTCTGGACTATTGTAACGCTCTCTACATGGCGGCTCCCGGCGGCTCCAACTGGCGCAGAGTGCGGCCGTGCGGGTGGTTATGGGAGCAGTGTGGAGCTCCCATGTAACACCTCTCCTGCGTGAGCTGCACTGGCTCCCGGTGGTCTTCCGGGTGCGCTTCAAGGTTCTGGTTACCACCTTTAAAGCGCTCCATGGCTTAGGACCTGGTTACTTACGGGACCGCCTACTACTATCAATAGCCTCCCACCGACCAGTACGCTCCCACAGAGAGGGGCTCCTCCAGGTGCCGTCGGCCAAACAATGTCGGCTGTCGGCCCCTAGGGGGAGAGCCTTCTCTGTGGGGGCACCGATGATCTGGAATGAGCTCCCCCCAGAGATACGGAGGATTCCGGATCTGCGCACCTTCCGCCGCGAGCTGAAGACTCTTTTATTTCATCAAGCTGGCCTCGCCTAAATCTTCTCCCTTTTAAGTGTAAATTTTAAATTTTTACTGTATTTTAAAATATGGGTATTTTAAATTATGGGTATCAATTCAGTCAAATTTATTTAATTCATTTTATTCGATTTTAAATTTTGTATTTGTATGTGTTTTATTTCATGGCTGTTCACCGCCCTGAGTCCTTCAGGAGTAGGGCGGTATAGAAATTCAATAAAATAAATAAATAAATAAATCTACTTCTGTTGTTGTTATTGTTGTTCCATAGTAAAATTTTACTGTCCTGAGAAGTTTATGATAGATGATAACCAATAGCCCAAAGCATACCAATAGAAGTACAATTCTCCCTGTGAACTGAAACCCAACCAGAGTGGGAACACTGTGGGGACACATATATATGGACCTCATGCCTCATGAAGAGAGTCTGAATCTGTGTGATTAATTCAAGGAGAATATTTCATAGACCGAAGGGGAGTTGTCCAAAGGTGCAGCATCTAGACATGCAGCATGCTTTCTGTGCATCTCCTAATCTGCTAGAGTTGCTACTCTGGAAGCTTGGACTCTATTTTTTTTATTCTAAAAAAAAATAAGGGGCATTTGAAGTAAAGACAGCAAGCAGGAAATTCTTTTTTTTGTCTCTACTTTGTTTTCACCTGAGTGGAATTTGGATTTTATTTGGCTTGCCCTTTCTGTAGGCTTTCCACAAGAAGAAGAAAGTCCCTTCTTCTCCTTTTCCCTCTCCAAAATGCAAGTTTCTCTCAGGATATGCAACATCTTGGCTTAACATTTAGATCGTACAAAGCTCTTTCTCTTCTCCAAAACATATGCTCTGCTAAATGGGACCCACTGAAAGATTTGATAAATTTCAATCAGAGTATCTCAAAATTTCCTCTATAAGGTTTTCTGATTCTGTAAATCAGCCTGCACATCCCTGGCCCAAAGAGAGAATGGCAGGGCCAGTGATCAGCGAATCTGTTTTGCTTCTAGAAAGATGATTTAGTTTCTTTTTGTTTTTATTGTTGACTACAAGCCACTTTGGTTGAACATCCAATTCTTATGCCTTTGTACACAGCATTCAGCATTTTGCTACATAATGTTTTCTGATAGATCAACTAGGGCCAAAATCCCAAATTTTACTTTGGGCTTTGTGTCATTTAACAACTGCTTGCCAGCCTAAAACAAGAAGATTTCCTCAGCCATAACAGAACTGAAGGCAAATGGGATAGGTAAGGGCAAACCCAGAGAATTCTGTTGACAAAGTTCATACCTGTATTTCCTTGTTGGGATTTTCTATGTTATGTAACAAGTACCAGTAGTTATCTAAGTAAAATGAGGCCTAAGTCACTGAGGGAACTGCTAAATTTATTTTTTGAATGCCATTAACCTCCTTAGATGAATAACCAGTGGTTGCATCTAGAAATGAAGATTTTAGCCTCACATGGAGAGCGAAAAATTGATAAGGCTAAAATGGGACTGAGAAATATATAGATGGATTTAAGAGTAATTTGGTTAAATCCAAAACATTTGATTTTGATTTGTCAATTAGTGTTGTAAAACTCACCTAGCTTTTTAAAGCCAGGTTTTATTTTATTTCATTTTATTTTTATTTTTTTTTACTATAATGATGATGATCTTTAACATGTAAATGGCTTGAAAGGATGGTTTATCTATTGTATGTCTGTCTCTTGTAACGTTCAGCTTAGGTGTTCAGAATGTGGAGGTATGCAGGGAAATAGTGATAGGAAAGGGGCATATTTATAAAGAATTTGTATGAGAACAGTTTGACCCAAATGGAAGTTACTAAAATAGACCATATTAGCCGGAATGAGCCACAATGCATGCATGCAATCAGTGTGAACTTTGTGAAGATGTCACATCCTGCATATTTATTCTGAAAACTATGCTTAGCTTAATTCAAGACAAACATTTTACTTACCTAAGGAAATAAATGCAAATCACTTACAAATTCTGTTGACCCTTATCTGGTGCCAATTTAGTACTGAACTTTAATTGACTAGATTCTTGTATTCTTGTAGGCTTTAGCAAATAATCTTTGAACTGCAATTTATCATCCTGATCTTTTGCACCTGACATTAATCTAGTCAACTAAAGTTTAATACTAATTTGGCTCCAGATAAGGATCATCAGAATTTAAGAGAGGTTGGACTTGGACTGTTTGTGAGAATATAATGACTAAAAAGTGATGATGCACTTAACATGATCAGCTCCTGCTTCTTGGATGATATGCTATTGCTGGACAGGGTGATTGCCAGTTAGATTACAAACTTTGAACACCAAGGAAGACACTACGATGCTTACAATTAGTAAAGTTTTATTTTTTTTCTCCTATACTTACAATGTTGGAGAACACTGGAGAACGTTATTAGAGTAATGATGCATTAGAGATGAAAAGATGCTGGGGATTTCAACACTTTATATTTACTTTTGTTTTGTATTGAATATTACATGAAAAATAGGATGACAATGAGATCCACAGTATACTAAGATACTAAGAAACTAAGAGAAACTAATGATCAGATTCTGCCAAATGAGGATCTTGCTGTATCTCTCCTGAGGCTTTTAGTGATTGAAGGGATAGAAGTTCCTGCAAATAAGAATGCAGAAAGTCTGTATCTGACCAACCCTTGCACTTGGAGCATGAACTCTCTTCATTAAATATAGTAAAAGGGCAATAGACTATGAGATGCTCTGCTGACTCAGTAATAGCATTTAGAGCAACTCCTAAAGCCCTTCGCATGGGAAACGTTATTAAATCTTCCCTCCATCACCCTTGAAGGCAAAGCATTAAATCTTGTGAGTGTGAGCATTCTTTTGTGATCTGTAGTGTTGTAAATATACCTGGGGGTCTCAAAAGGGTTATAGAAGAGGCCCTTGAGGCAACAGAAAAGACAGAGAAGAATTTTAGATTGTGTATATCCACATCAAAGTCTTTCCGTTTAACCTCATGAACAGGTTCATCTGAGAATGAGCAATATTAAGAATGGAACAGAAGGGCCACAAAAGGAATGTCTTTGGCAATAGGTTCCCATCACCAGTACCAACAGAATTAAACTTACAATCAAATTAGCTGAGCCAGCCAGGTACCTATCCATCAGGGCTTGTCTCGGTTAATATTTTAGGTGACAGAGTCAGATTTAGGCTGCTAAACAAGAGCATGGACTTGCAGTAGTATAAATTTTGATTTCGAAGTGTGACAGCTCAGACTAAGTGCGAAGTTGAGCAGTGAACAGTAAAAGTCTCAGAACTTTTGCATTAAGAAATTTGATTGCATCAGAAACCAAAATATTCCCATTGCAGACTTTTGAGCCTACACTATGAGTTCACAGATTTGATGCTTGCAGAAGGTAGAGGACTAGAAGTGAATGCCTAAGTATTTAAACTTTTTTACCTTCTCAATATGGAAATCGTTAATTTCTCTCTTCTGCTGGCAGCATCAGTGAAGAAGCATGCATTCATTTGCAATGATTTATTTCCAACCCTTTGGCTTGGTAGTAAAGCTTGGAGGGAACCACAAAGGCCAACGTTGTCAAAGAAAGGATCAGTATATTGTCAGTGTAAAGAAGCATGGAAATTAATCTGAAGTTTGACAAAGAAGCATGAAATACACATTTTGAAAGAACCAGTATAATTCCCATTAACATAGAAGGGAAATAGGAAGGCAATAAGAATACAACCTTGTTTAACTACTTTTTGCATTGGAGATTGTGATGTGCGATGACACCAGTAGAATTACATTTGATTTGAACAAATATATCCTCATAGAGATCATCAACAGCACAGTAAACAATGGTCAGTATAAGGAGGAGGCTGGTTTCTACCATAACTGTTTACAAGATTTTGAATTGAAAACCACCTTCAAAACAATGAAAGTGGTATAACAGATCCCTCGAGGCATCTACCATATTCTCCTGCCAATACTGACAGCTGATGCCTTCATTAAAAATTACAAGCCAACTTGTTCCATAGATCTTTCCCTGAGTTGTCCAATCCATTAACTTCACATAAAAACACCTGGCATATGATTTGCTTACTATACCTAATAGTCTGATTAATCAATAGTTAGCTGCATTAGACATATCACCCTTTTGTAAAAAAAAAATTGGGATAGTTATAGAGAGTTTTCACTCCTTAGGCATCTGGATAGATTGATCTATACGAGTGAATATCAAGGCCAACACAGGCACCATCATTCTGAATACAGTTTAGGGCCTCCTGCCAGAATCAGATCAACAGCAGCAGCTTTGTCATTGTTTAATTGGGGATTGGACTATGATAGAATGCCTAACAGAACTTGGGAAAGAAGCAGAGGAGAAAAGAAACAGTGCCATTACAAAATAGATTGAGTCTAAGATAGTAGAAAAGCATGGAAAAGAGACACATAATAACTCTGCCTTAAGTCTTTCTTTCCTTTCCTTTCCTTTCCTTTCCTTTCCTTTCCTTTCCTTTCCTTTCCTTTCCTTTCCTTTCCTTTCCTTTCCTTTCCTTTCCTTTCCTTTCCTTTCCTTTCCTTTCCTTTCCTTTCCTTTCTTTCCCTTCCCTCCCCTTCCCTCTCCTCTCCTCTCCTCTCTCCTCTCCTCTATTCTCCTCTCCTCTCCTCTCCTCTATTCTCCTCCTCTCTCCTCTCCTCTTTCTTTCTTTGTGCACTCCTGACTTTGCTTTTTCTTTAATTTTTCCCCTTAGTCTTCTTTTTTTTTCATTTTTTGTATTTTATCCCTTGCTGAAACTCGAACAATTTTTTTTAAAAAATATACAAGGTGTGAGTGTGTGGGATAACTACTTTTGTAAGCTTTCAAGCTTTTGTTACATCACATTACCCTACCAGAAATAACGACCTTTCAAGAAATACAAATGGATTTCATTTCCTGAGCTTACACACCTTGCAGGGTTTGACAAAATCTTAGAAACAGGGGGCAATCAGAGAGAAGATAATTTGATAGCTGATAGGGAACTGGTATCTTGGTAATAACAATAATAAGCAATCAATTCAGACCACAGGGGTGGGGCAAACATTTGTCTAGGAGCAGAATTGTAAACCAGCTGCCAAAAAGCAGCATCATTGTTCTCTCAGGCTGCTCACAGCAATATTTCACAGTTTGTCCTCTGTCATATCAATTTCTTTTTTAAGAGAAAGCTTTGTATTCTGCTTTCAGGGTATAAGAGAGCTTATAGAAGCTATGTTCATTTTTATATTTGCCTATTCTGAATGTACTTACTAAGTTAGAGTTAGGGTCTTCATCAAACCAGGTTTCCAAAAATTTGTTGGATGGGGCTTTTTGTACCAAGGTGCAACTTTGTTTAAAATGTTTGTGCACATATTTCAGCAAAAACAGAGCAACATTTAAAGTTCCACAAATATTGCTCACTATTGCTGCAACCTGCTGTGAAAATTGTGTGCCATACAAAGGTGTGATGTGGGGAGGGGCTGCAAGTTGCAAGTAAAAGAAAGAAGATATCCAATATCAACAATATAGGCTTTCCAATTTGGTGCATCCATACTTGGCTGCTCGGACCAGGGATGGAACTATAACCACAGCCCAGAAAGCCCTTGTATAATTATATTCAATAATTTTTTAATAATCATTTAGAGGGGTGCTAAGTGAAATTCTGCACAATGGTGCTTTATGTGCCAGCAGTACTCCTGCTCATTAATTCAGGTGAAAACAGAAGCTGGGATCTTGCTGCAATGGTTACTTCTGATTCACTAAAACAGATTCAGTGAGACATATTACAGGAATATTTTTCTACCTTCAAATTACCTCCAAGGCACCATTCCTCCATTTGTTTTCACTGAATGGATCCCAAGCACACCTGGAGCAAAACCCTTGACTTGGCAATAGGTACAGTATATGGTGGAGCAGAACCCTCTCCAACTGAAATGCAATGGAACGTGCTTTTCCTTTCTCTAGGGCAAGGGAAGAAAACAACCTTGTTACTCCATGACTTGCCAGGGGCTTGTCTAAAATGTAGATTACCATAAGACCAACAATCAAGAAGTAAACATTATCCCAGTCAAGGAACTGTCAACAGTAGACAGCCCAGTCAAGGAACCACCAAGACCATCCCCATCAGAAAGGGTAAACTACTAGAAAATAAAATGAGAACAAAGCCCACTCCCTACCAGCACTGATGATGTTACCTAATTTGGGTATTGAAACATCTGCAAACAAACAACCAAGCACAGAATGCACCAAGGATCCCTCATTGTCCAAAATATGTCCTTCACAGGATGAAGCCATAAAGGTGCAAAGATAACAGAGGTGCCATATTGCTTTTAGTAGCTACCATATATACAGTACCTGTAAGCCAAAATGATTCTCTTATTATATTGCTCTGCCCCAGTCCAGCAGGGTTGGATCACATGTTCTTTTGTATGCAATAGCAATGACCACATTAGTATTATTTAAGGGTTTATTCCAAGGCTGTATAAAAGAAATAGTATATGACACAACAATGAATATTCAAGACTACAATAAAACAAAGAAAAACCTTATGTCCTTTCTGCCAGTTATGCAACCCCCCGCCCCAAAGATGGGAGTAAGTGGATCCCTTGAAAGCCAACAAATATACCATAACCTCTCAGATATGTCTGCATTGAAGTTCTGTCCCATGGGACTTTTTAACTCGCTTACATAGGTCCTGAACCATCATTACTCATACAGTAGCTGTTTTTGATGCTCTCATCTCTCTGGGATTTGCCAAGGACAAATCTTTTTCAGCATATACTGGGAATGCTTTGCCTACTTTAAACAATAAGATATTATCCATAGATAATATCTTATTATCTTAAAAAGACTATTTTTATACTGGGTGACAATGAGACCTTCTCAAATGTTTAGATTAGACACGAGAAAGATCATCTTACTCTACCTAGATATCCCACCAAAGACAGCATAAAACAAAATATGACCCAACTATAATCCTTTAGGGACCAAAATAAATGCTTACTTAATTCTGTATCACACACTCAACCATCCTATGGGGATATAAAGTTCTATGCACATTGGAGAGATACCTATCACTATATAATTCCTTCTCAATCTTCTGTAAAACCACTAGCAGTACACTCACTTTTGTGCCAACTCCTGTACACAAATAATCAAACTATGGAAGCAATATTAAGTTCAAGTTTGTTCCTTTTTCTCGGGCAAGAATATAAAGGATCAATCCCTTATGGAACTAAATTTATGAAAATAGCTTCAGAGAAAAATGGCTACTAAGTTATAAATATCAAACAAACCATGGCACAAGCTATAATAAAAACCCAATATATATTCATTAAGGACCGTCTCAGCTTGAGCAGTATCAATATTAAATGGTGTGTGTATGCGTGTGTGTTTTTTTGTGTGTGTGTGTTAGATTCCCTTTTCTTAAATTAAAGCTCTTAATTTCTTTTTAGAAGGGCATGTAGGTAGTTGATTTTTCTACAGTTCACTAAAGAAATATTCTTCAACATCATTGAGATCTACCTTAAATAATTCAAGCATGTTACATCACCCAACCCTTTAGAATCTTAAATTCAATAATGGCAGAATTGTTACTGTTAATACTTCTAACCTGTTGAATACCCATTGTCCTTGTAAATCTGCAATGTTTTACATTATTTAAACATTTCCTAGACTTTTTGTACCATTTCACACCAAGAATGGGAATAAAATATTTATACTAGTACTAGGCAGTTTGGGATTATTAAATAATCTATTCCATTTTCTTATTTTTTTAAGCAAATTATTATATAAACATTTTAAAAACCTGCTTGTATTTATTTAAAAATATCACTGTTGTATTTATAGCCTATGTTCCTTTTTTGAGAGTTTAAAACTATGCACAACAAAGAAACTCTCCTCCAATTTTATCCTAGTTAAAGCAACCCTGTGAAGATGGGCTGAGAAGGGGAGGAATGGATCATGGTCACCTGATATGCTTTTTGCCCAAGGAGGAACTTGAATCAAGGGGCCTGGTGGGTCAGCAGAAGTCAACTGGACTGGTTGTTTATAATTTCTCTAATATATGGAGTTTTGTTCCCACTTTTTAATATATTGAAATATATTGGATATACTAGATCAACATTTTTTTTTAAAAAAAGGGGGGGAAATCCCTTATTTCCTTTTCTTAATACTAATTTTACCAAAGTGAAGTATTTGCTGAACATCCCAATTTTCTAAATTAATTATCCAATTGTAAAGTTACTGAAATATCTTAGCACTGCATTTCATGCCACAATCACATGGTGGAAGATGAACTCCAAAAGATCAAAGACTTACCATAACTTCACATTTTCTTTTAATGCTAAAGAGGCATAAATGTGCTTTCAGCTCAAATTTGGAACAATTCCTATATGGCCCCCAGTTGGACTGATGTCCTTCCCTTGCTCCTTTGGAAAGGATTCAGAATCAATTGCCTGGGACCATCTTCTAAGTCCCATGCTGCATTTTGAACACAACTACGTTGCAAGGCTGATGTCATTAAGATCAAATTTAATGATACACGATTTCAGACATTAGACTGAACTGTTCTTGTTTCCAGCAGCTCTAATCTCCTGGGTCCTTCTGATATATATATATATATATATTTTGGTGCCAATGAAATACTTACGAAACTAAAACTTTGAGTCTAAGTCCCAAGGAAAATGATCAGGCAGTAGAGGCAAGCAAGCAATGTTCTAAGGACACTGATATTCAGTCAGGCCTGATGTCCCTTCCTAATGACATCATTCTAAGTAGACCTCACATTCCTTTCAGAGCTGTCAGTAGTTAAAATCAAATTACTGTTTCCAAACTAAGGAAGGTCTCCTTAGTGGTTTGGTGTGGGTTCAATGTGCTTTCATCAGCAGTTTTAGAGGAAAGATACAAGGCATTCCTTCTGAATCCAAAGTAGATCCAAAGAGCCTTTGAAACCCCTCATTCCCTGCATTCAATTGTTCAGAGCCTAGTCATCTCACAGCTGGACTATTGTATTGCACTCTACATGGGGCTACCCTTGAAGAATATTTGGAGGCTACACTAGTTTGGGGGGGGCTGTAACACCACTGCTCCACGAGCTGCATTGGTTGCCAGTCTGGGACCATCTCACCTCATGCCACTGGGATTGGCCCATACCACTTGTGCTGGCAGAGGGTCCCATCAGCCTGATTATTCTGGCTGGCAGAGTCCAGGAGAAGGGAGGGTCCAGAGGCCTTCTATGCTGTTGCTCCTGCCCTCTGGAACATCTTGTCCCGCCTGATGTGAAGTTGGCCCCGACCTCCTATATTTTCATAAAGGTCTAAAGACGTGGCTGTGCCAGTAGGCTTGGGACCCCAGTGGGGAAACAGTGCAATGGAAGTGGTTAATTAAGTAATAACAGATCCCAATTCCCCCCACCTACTCTGCTCCTGCCCTCTCCGTGTTTCTTGGTTTTAATGTCTTTTAATGTTTTTAACTGTAATTACCCTGAGTAATAAATAATACAGGACCTATTACTCTATTTTATGCTGACATCTTTTGTGATCTGTCAGTCCCACATTTAACCAGGTTCCCTCCTCATTTTGATCAGTTTTATTAACAATTCTACTTTTGAATCCAAGAGATTCTATCCCCTTTAAATGTGGCCATATTCCTGTAATATGTAAGATACATAGCAGTTTGATTGATGAGGTTAACTAATTAATAAATATTTGTTTTGTGTATGCAATGTGTATTTTATAGTCTGGTCATTGATCATAATAATTTCTCTCTCCCCCCTTTCCCCCCCTCAATCCAGTATATCCACTCATTTTTAATCTCTGTCTCCCTCCCATATGTAGAGATCAGTACTAGTGCTCTTCTAAAAATATCTAAAGCTTTGCTGAAACACTATTGTCACAAATATTTTATGTGTGTGTGGATGCATTTAATTATGTAGCAAATTTACTCAATCCCCCATTTCACTGAATGTGACTCTGGGCTGCATACAGCTAGCAACAATTAAAACAATATCACAACCATTAGGACAATTAAAGCAAATAAAGATAAATAAAAAACAAGACATGCTAAAACTTCTTTAGAAGGTCATTCTATTTCTCTAATATCTGTAAATCTGTTATAACTCACACCATACAGAGCAGAAAGCCAAAGTCTGCCTTATTCAGAGATCGATTTGCATTCTGCACTATTGCGTCGTCCTCTATATTGGCGGTGGTTTCTCCTAGCCCTAAACCGGAAATATTTATACAGAAATACTGTCAAAAGAAATCTCAGAAATTATTCCTGAGACTGTGAAAGCTTTAGACATTTTTTGTAAAAGAGAAACATCTAATCCACTCAGAGTATACAATGATGGAATGGCATATAAGGTAAAGGTAAAGGTTTCCCTCGCACATATGTGTTAGTCGTTCCCAACTCTAGGGGGTGGTGCTCATCTCCGTTTCAAAGCCGAAGAGCCAGCATTGTCTGAAGACATCTCCATGGTCATGTGGCCGGCATAACTAAATGCCAAAGGTGCACGGAATTCCCTATTTTTCTACTTGCATTTTTACGTGCTTTCAAACTGTTAGGTTGGCAGAAGCTGGGACAAGTAATGGGAGCTCACCCTGTTATGCGGCACTAGGGATTCAAACTGCTGAACTGCCAACCTTTCGATCAACAAGCTCAGCGTCTTAGCCACTGAGCCACTGCATCCCTCTGGAATGGCATATATATCCAGATGTATGTATGTATGTATGTATGTATGTATGTATGTATGTATGTATGTCTTTTTCTTTTTTCATAGGCTTTTATGTACATATTCTTTCTAGCCAGGTTCCACCTATGTAAGCTAAGTTGTTCTTCAGCCCTAGTTCTGTGAAATCTATGTATGTATGTATGTATGTATGTATGCATGCATGCATGCATGTCCTGGAGACTGCCCACCTGCTCCAGTAGATTCCCAGATGGATTTATCTAGAAGTATCAGGAGCACTGCTACTTATAGTGATGCTGAAGTTTTACATGACTCACAATAGTTTGAGTAATGTCATGCTGGGTGCATGAAGAGAAGATGAAGCTCAAGGCAACTTTCAGAAGTGATGTTATTTTGTTTGAGTGTTGAAACCCCAGTATTGGAGTATTGAAGAGCCAGTTTGGTGTGGTGGTGAAGGCATCAAGCTAGAAACCAGGACACCTTGTTTCTACTCCTGCCTTAGGCACAAAGCCAGCTGGGTGACCTTGGGCCAGTCACTGTCTCTAAGCCCTAGGAAGAAGTCACTAGTAAAATGGTTCCAATATCTTGCTGACAAAACTGCAGGGACTCACCAAGGCAATCACCAGGAGTCAACATTGACTTGAAGATACACACACAGACACACCCACACACACACATATTGGAGTCCCTCAGATGATGAGGATGCCACATACAGATGTTGTTAGGTGTAATACAGTATTTTAACATAGAAACTGGTCAGTCCTGGAGGAGATCAATCCTGTCTGCTCTTTAGAAAGCCAGGTCCTGAAGATGAAACTCAAATACTTTGGACACCTAATGAGAAGGAAGGACTCACTGGAGAAGAGCCTAATGCTGGGAAAGATTGAGGGCAAAAGAAGAAGGGGAAGAAAGAGAATGAGGTGGCTGGATGGAGTCACTGAAGCAGTAGGCATGAGCTTATATGGACTCCAGAGGACTCCAAGGAGGACTTCCTGTCCTCCTTGGTAGAGGACAGGAAGACCTGGAGGAATGTTGTCCATGGGGTCGTGATGGGTCGGACATGACTTCACAACTAACAACAACAACAATTTTTTTTTTTAGGAATATGTGAAACAAAAATTGAGACCCTGTTTGGTGTAATGATTAAGGCATTAGGCTAGAAATCAGGAGAGTGAATTTTAGTCCCACCTTAGGCACAAACTCAACTAGGGACCTTGGGCCAGTCACTCTCTCTCAGCCCTACGAAGGAGGCAATGGCAAACCATTCTGAAAAACCTTGCCAAGGAAACTGCAGGGATCTGTTAGAATTGGACACAATTGAACGGAAGGAAAAATAAACCAGGAAATAATCTTTTTGGGTTTCTTATTATTGCTGCTGATTGAAGCCTGAACAAAAATAAGTGGTAGAACAGATCGTACCATTTCAGATGAAGGGAGTGTGTTGAATACTCATTTTAAATAAACTTCCAGATCCATGAACAAAACTATCTGCAAGGAGAAAGTAAGGACATCAAACCAACAAACAAATTTTTTTCCAGTTATCTGTCAGCTGTTCAGTTTTTCTATTTACAGGGAATATTAATTTTTACCTTCTCTTTATTTACTTAGAAGATTGCCCTTCTAAATTCAGTGAGACTGAGTGTCGTGCATAGGATGCAACTTGAGATAAGAAAATATTCATTAAAATGATCAACCATCTGGAGTCTGAACAGTCCATTCCATGCCTCTGTAGACATGTTATTATATATGCAACAGTCACAATTATTTTATGTGCCACTGACAACTGCTTAGGTCACCTATCACACTAAGCTGTGGGTGTTTTTTATCTTTTGTTTATTGAATAAGCCCCAATTGGCTGAGTCATGCAGCATCCTAAATCAATCATGGATAACAGATCATGATTGTTGGATTTGTAGAACCTGCTCAACCCAAAGCAACCCATGCTATGTCTTTATTCAATATATGAATCCAATTAACATTATCACCGTAGATGTAAGGAACATGATACGGTAGACAGTCAGGACAATTATGTAGATATTTAGAACTGAGCTCATTGATTAATATCTGCATTGCTTATTTCTAAAAATGTATTCAGATGTTTTATCATTCCCTACTGCCAAATTTGTATTGTCAGCAAACTGTAATACACTCAGTCAAACATAGCAGGATCCTGACTAACTATAAGTCACACTCAATATCTATATTTCCTCTGAACCACATTTTTAAAAATCAGAACATGTACTTCTCCGAGCCCATGCTCTTAAAGAAAATACTTTATCTAATTTAAAGGACAATAAAAAGCTAGCATATGTTTTTCATATGGATTTTTAATTATGTACATCATATTGAATTCATGCAAAAGAAATGTAATAATGCCCCAATGTGTTTTTTAAAAATTCATTCCATCACACTACCAGCATCTTGTCTTTAAATTAGGGAACTTATTACAGATCTGGACTACAAATCTTTTCATTTACAGCAGTCAGATAAACCTATTGTGTGATCAGTTGCTGTCCCCAGATGCTGAATGTTATTGTACTTAGTTGTTTCACTTTGAAGTAGTGATTACTCTCTTTAAAAAGCTACAAGCTATAGAAGCTTTGCTGCAATAAAAATCCAATGCTCTTCATTGACCATTTCCTTGACGATGAAGGTAGATAACCTCCAGCATATTGGATCTGCTCTTATTGGGCATTTCAATATAAAGAAAGTCAAGATCAGTGCCCCAAAGAAAACTTTCAGTATGACCTAGCATCACCCAATTATTGCTGAAGTTTATGTTACACTGGTAGCATAAGATAGCATCAGGTAAGTTCAGAAGGTGCTCTAAATCAGCGGTCACCAACTGGTGGTCCGTGGACCACTGGTGGTCCGTGAGAAAATTTTGGTGGTCCGCAGAAAAATTATTTGCATTTTTTATATTGCACTAAATCAGGGGTCCTTAAACTACGGCCCCTGGGCTGGATACATGCAATGAACGTTTGTGTTGCTGCAGAAAGTCTCCCCCTTCGGGGTCTTTTTTTGTGGGTCAGAGGGGGACAGAAATTCCAATTTGGGATCTGGTTCTGCCTCCTGGTGCGGGACTTTGGGTGAAGGCTGGAGGGAAGCGCTGCTGGTGGCAAAGAGCCAGAGGGCCTTGTTCCAGTGGGACAGTATCATGGCCTGGAACTGGCTGACCATCTCAGCCCACTGAGCCTCCAGGCACCAGTACCTGGCCTTGCACTCTGCAGGTCTTCCCTCTGCTTGGAAAACCTATGCTTTTAGTCCTCAGTGAGGTGCTTCTGCTGAGCCTCCTTCTTGGTCAGATCTAATTTGAAGAGTTGCCAACTCTTTCTTGTGGTGGCTGCTTAGCTCCAACAACTACTTCTTGTTGGGGCCCTAAGGAGCCCGGGCAGGGAGGCGAGGAGTGGCTGGGAGGGGAGAGGCAAGTAGAGGCTGGCAAGGTGCCCCTCAAAGTGAGTGACATTGAGTTGGCCATGCCCAGTCACATGACCACCTAGCCACGCCCACCCAGCTGGTCATTAGGCAGATTGTATTAGTGGTCCAAGGATTTAAAATTATGCAGTTAGTGGTCCCTGAGGTCCGAAAGGTTGGGGACCCCTGCTCTAAATCACTGTTGGGGATCCTATATTCAAGTAACAACATTCTTGAGTAGCTGGGTAGTCCTGAAGTGGAAACTGACAAGCAAGGAAATTTTAAAAAGATACCTCACTGATTCAAGGTGTTCACTTGGTTCTACAGCTACCATTGCGCTGGCTTTGTTACTACATCTGAAGTAACACCCATCAACTTATTATTTTTATCACAAGGTGTCAAGACCTCTGATTTAGTATATCTGCCATCTTTGATGGAATGATGAGGGTTATAAGTCCATCTTAATATGCTATTCCTGGTATGTGATGTTTTGTATACATACAGAGAAAGAAGCACTCTTGTAATCTTTGACTTTTAGGCTTGCTGTCAAACATCAGCCATAACACTAATGACTGTTTTGAACAATAGGCAGGTTGTATTACACGAATGACTATTTTATATGTGAAATTATGACCAAAATATTTCTGCACCTATATTGGTTCACACTGTCAGGAGTTTTAGGTTGCTTCTCTCTTTGTTCAGTTTCTATCCATTGCTTCTTATTTTACCTTCTGGTGCTTTGGAAAATACATTGCCCCCCCTCTTTCTGGCAGCCCCTTAAAAGCCTGTTGCCTATCACACTCTTGGGCAAAGCATGTGAGCCATTTCCTCCTTTCAGTGGTCCATGAAAGTGCATCTATAGTATGTAGATAATAAAGTTGAAAAAAGGTGAGCAACATCTTTACAGAACTATAGATACATTGAGGCTGGGTGTGACAAGGAATGGCTGGGAGGGGAGGGGCCAGGCGAAGCACCCCTTGACGTGAGTGACATTGAGTTGGCCATGCCTACCCAGTCACATGACCATCGAGCCACACCCACTGTCACATGACCATCAAGCCACACCCACAAAATAAGCCACACCCACAGAACCGGTAGTAAAAATTTTTAGAACCCACCCCTGGTTATAATCCAACAAATGTAGTGGGCATTAAATTGGAAAAAACTGGTCACAGTGTTGTCAGTCATTGAATTTTGACCACATTCTCTTCTTGTCCTGACTATTCCACTTAATGCAACCCTTTCCTAGAACAACTGCTGCAGTTAAATGATAGTGTTTCCTTTGTCCTGGGTGCCTGTAGAACAACAGGCAGAATTCAACCCTGGGTGCTTGGGATTTAAAACCTACAGTGGCTTTGGTTCTATGTTCTCATGCCCAGTTGCCAGTACCTGCGGAGGGAGCAACTGTCTTGTTTTTAAAGATAGCAAGCCTTCCACCTGCAATCCTCTGTCATTGTATGCTCTCCCCATTTCTGTTCTTCCTCCAAAACAAACCCAGAAGAGGGGGGGAAGCCAAGAAAAAACCCAAAAGCCAATTAGGGCCAAAGCTTCTCCCTTCCCTTTTTTACAAAGTTGGCAAGCCTCTCCTCTCCTCATTCAAATCACCAGCCTTTTTGTCTGTCTCCAGAATGTCTCTGCTGGTGAATTATGCTTGTCCTACTTTTATTCTGGTAACCAGGCTGAGATGCCTCTATTCTCCCAAATATTGTAATCATTTAATGTGGGGTGCTTTGTTTTTTTAAACATGTTGTTCTTGAACTTTTTATTCAGGCCGCTACTGTTATTCTTTTCATGTTCTGTACTTCAATTGTCCCACTTTGTTTTCATTGATTCAAAATTGTGTGGGGCTTTCATGTGTTTGTCAGCAACCCCGTTTTGAAGAACGGTATGCACAGTTTTAAAAATAAGTCATTTCACCAGGCTATGACTGGCAATTGATTTTTTTGTTTTCATTTTCTACACAGGCAATAGGGCAGACTTTTCTGCTGCTTCTAAAGGCAGGGGTTATACTGGAATATGTTCCAGTCAGCACTTGGGCCAGAGTCAGATGTTGAACTGAATTGCAGCAAAAAATGAGCTGGCTCCTTAATTCATTTAGACATGACTGGTTAGACAGGCAAAGGCTATTGTGTGTAGATTGAGACTGTAACCAGTGCAGAGAAAGGTTGCTCTGTTCTCAGGAGAAATCTAGGCCAGGCAGCTTAACTAAAACCATTCTAGGTTGTCTTACAACTCAGAATAAGTGTATTGTTTCATAGCAAGGACAAGCTAAAAGATTAACTCGCTTTGCGGTAGAAATGCAAATGAGGATCCTTTTGGTGCCAAAGAGGTGTTGGTTAGTAGGGATAAAGAGGAAGGCTGAGACAGTGAAAAATGGCAAGGAAATGCTGAAGGTTTTGCAAAGCAAAAGAAAATGATTTCAAGGTGCTCCCACTGGCTGCTGATGCTGAGCAATCACAACATCGGATGGAGGATTCCTTTTCATTGGGTCCGGATTTGATCAGGTTGCACACAGGCTTGGTTAAGCACTTGAGAAATTTATGATTTAAGCAGCTATAATGTGTATGGCTTAACTAAATAGGGATGGGAGGTAGGTGAAAAAGACCAGAATGGCACATGCAGGCAAGGACAATGCACCAGGCGCAGAACAAATGTTCAGGCATATATAGACGTGTGCTTTACAGTGCAAATTTGAGCTATGAGCTGATCTATCTCCCATGCACACCTTTATTTGGGTTAATGGAACAATATGGATAGAGATATACTGCTGCCCAGTCAGCCACTCACTTGTCATGTGATGAATTTGTTATGTTCTGTGGAGTCATTGCTGCTGTGTATGACTAATCCAATGCATCTATCTGAAGCAAAACCACCTGCACACAGTCTTCTGAGATTCATTCAGCTGGTTTTTGCTCATTTCTACAATAGGTTAATAGTATCTGTGACTAGACCATATTTGCACTTTGCCTGGTTTCTCTAAGTGAAGGCTACCAGACCTGGGCTTCAAAAACCCAAAGGGCAGGAGGTGGGCAGCAAATTATTTTGCAGCAAATTTGCATAATATTACAGGAAAGAATATTATGCAGTGGTGAATCCAAGTTTTTTTACTACCAGTTCTGTGGGCGTGGCTTGGTGGGTGTGGTGTGGCTTGGTAGGCATAGCTCGGTAGGTGTGTCAGGGGAAGGATACTGCAAAATCTCCATTCCCACCCCACTCTGGGGCCAGCCAGAGGTGGTATTTGCCAGCTTTATTTATTTATTTATTTATTTATTTATTTATTTATTTATTTATTTATTTATTTATTTATTTATTTATTTATAATTTTATTTCTATACCGCCCTTCTCCTGCGGGACTCAGGGCAGTGTACAGCCAAGATAAAACATTGCATATAAAATTTAAAAACAATTTAAAAAACAATTAAATAATTTCGGCCCAAGATATTAAAAACAACCCAATTAAAACCAAATTCAATTAAAACTGAGAGGATGGGATCAAGCCAGCCCAGCTAGATGGAATAGGTGTGTTTTCAGGGCCCGACGAAAAGTCCGGAGGTCTGATATCGTGCGTATCTCAGGGGGTAGGTCATTCCAGAGGGCGGGTGCTGCCACAGAGAAGGCTCTCCCCCTGGGGGTCGCCAACCGACACTGTCTGGCTGATGGCACCCTGAGGAGGCCCTCTTTGTGCGAGCGAACCGGTCGGTGGGAGGCTATTGGCGGCAGAAGGCAGTCTCGCAGATAACCCGGCCCTAAGCCATGGAGCGCTTTAAAGGTGGTCACCAACACCTTGAAGCACACCGGGAAGACCATAGGAAGCCAGTGCAGCTCGTGCAGGAGAGGTGTCATATGTGAGCGCCCGATCGCTCCCATAATCCCCCGCGCAGCCGCATTCTGGACTAACTGTAGCCTCCGGGTGCACCCCAAGGGGAGCCCCATGTAGAGAGCATTGCAGTAGTCCAGGCGGGAAGTGACGAGTGCTTGAGTGACCGTGCGTAGGGAGTCCCGATCCAGAAAGGGGCGCAACTGGCGTATCAGGTGAACCTGATAAAAAGCCCCCCTGGCCACAGCCGTCATGTGCTCTTCTAAAGACAGCCGTGGATCCAGGAGGACGCCTAAGTTGCGAGCCCTCTCCGTGGGGGCCAGTGATTCATCCCCAATAGCCAGCGATGGCACCAGCTGGCTATATCGGGACGCCGGAAGCCACAGCCACTCGGTCTTGGAAGGGTTGAGTCGGAGCCTGTTTCTCCCCATCCAGGTCCGCACGGCCTCCAGACACTGGGACATCACTTCAAGGGCATCGTTGGGGTGGCCTGGGGTGGAGATGTACAGCTGAGTATCATCAGCGTACTGATGAAACTCCACCCCAAAGCCACGGATGATCTCACCCAGCGGCTTCTCCAAACTGCTCAAAATTTCTGCTACCGGTTCTCTAGAACCTGTCAGAACCTGCTGGATTTCACCCCGATATTATGGGTTTCTTTGTTGTCATCTAGGAGGCAAGTTAATTTTGTGGGCCAGATATGGCAGATAGACTTGCTTGAAGAGCATTAATCCAACTGACTCCATCACTCTGGAGAGCTGTTTTTATCCCTATTTTGTCCCCACCCTACCGCAATTATCCTGCTGTTAGATAATCAAGAGAGTTGTTTAGTTTTTTCCCTAATGATGTGTGTGTGTGTGTGTGTGTGTGTGTGTGTGTGTCTGTGTGTGTAGAGAGAAAGAATAAGAGATAGTGAGAGGAGTCTCTTGTACCATTAATAATCAATATTTCTTTAGCAACTTCTCTGTCACTGATGTTAGAATTATTAGTTATTACCTCTTCAAAGGTAATTCAGAGAGCTTGTACGGAAGCACCATTGATCTTTTTCTTTCTTTTGAATAGTTTCCTCAATCTGGTAACTGGGAATGAATACCTCTGCAAAGTTAATACCAGTGGTGGGTTGCCCCCAGTTCGCAACGGTTCTATAGAACCGGTAGTAAAACCGGCGGAAGGCTCCGCCCATTGACCCTGATGTTATGAAAAGGCTTCTGCGCATGCGCAGAAGAGCGCATGGCCCCATTGCAAACCAGTAGTAAAGGTAAGTAGAACCCACCCCTGGTTAATACAAATTGTATTGCCAGTAGCCTAGGAATGTGAGTTGAAGTTTCATCCTCCATTGATTCTTCTGCAGGTGTGTGTGTGGGTGACTAACTAAGGTGACACTGGTATCTTGGTTCCTTCTCGATGTTCATAATATAACTTCATCCCCCTGGATTTTATGCTGCAGCTTTTGAAGAGATCTACCTTCTCTTACAGCAAGTCAGACACTCAGATATGTTATTATCTTTTAATATGACATAGCAATAGATACAGGAAAAAGATAAGAATTGAAATTAGTCAAGGAAATTGGCCAAAGATACTTCCAAATAAAGCAGGGAAATTGAAAATCAGGCTATATTAAATTAATATAGGGAAGTGGAAATAAAGAAGGGAAGTGGATTAAAGAAGGGAAGCTGGAGATAAAAATAATTTTGAGCTGCAAAGGGGGAAAAATCTGCATTTAACAAGAAGTAGCTGTTCAAAGGACGAAATTAAATAATACTGCTAGATCTTCAAAAGAGGAAGTCTTAAGCAAATAAAGAAGGATTGACTAGGATAAGGAATAATCAATTCTAGAGGGAAAAAAGCTTAATGCAACAAGCCAGAAGAGTTAATAGACAGCCTTGGGCAGATGGATCTGTTCTCTAGGAGAATCTGCTGAGAATGTGGAGGAAATAATAAGAAATGATTACCTTTCCCCCCTTTAATTAAGAGGTGAACTGGCCTTTCTCAGAAAACATTGATTCAAAAGGAAACTTGTTGCCTAAGTTCCAGGACAATCCTTTTCATTTCTTCTAGTGTCCTTCCCTCCCAAGGTCCAAGAAACCAGCTTTTGAAAGAATGGAACAGAAAGTCCTGGCTGAAGCTAATTTGGACTGAGGCTTCAAAAGTTCTTTTCAAATTCCCCCATTTTGTCTTGGGTATTATAGTTTTGCAATAATACTAGGTAGATACATTTTTTCCCCTTTTCAATTTTAGAAGATATTATAATTGTTGCAATTTTTTTCATGTAAATATATTTTAGTCATTGCAGTTTATTCCTAAACTATACATTGGGATCATTCAATATTATTAACTGAGTCAAGAGTGGGCATTGGAGGACACACGAAAACAATCCAAGGATTGTTTGGTGTCCAATAATCCTCCTCCATTCAGCCATGAAACACAGTCGTGAAAACTGGGATTTAGAGGATTCATCCATCTACAGTCACTATATAGTAGATGCAATCCCAGCGAGACTGTTAATGTTAAAATGGTTGGCTTTTATTTGATATTTTTCCTCAGCTGTGTGTGTTTGTGTGTGTATGAAAGAGAGAGAAAAACAGAGAAGAGGAGAGAGATTCTGCAAAAGAGACTGAGATCCCAGTAAAGACCACAGCTCCCAATGTTATTGGTGCTACTTAGCACTTATTGATCACTTACCACAACTTCAATGGGGGTTAGGAGTAATAGTAGACTAGGTCAGTTGAATCATGTACTGCAACCTTACAGGAATAGTAAAGGAGGGAAAAGCCCTTGAGAATATTTAACAGCTGCTAAAGATTTGCACTGCCAAGATTTGATGTCAAATTGTCAAACGTTAGCAGTATTATTTCCCACTTAATTCCAATGGGAAAATAAAGAACTACAATGAGCTAAGATTTCTGATAGACTCAATGCATTCAAAACTGAATTGCACAAAATAAAAAAATCACACACACATATAGTGTTGGCTTCTCCAAAATAATATGAATGTACTGTACGTATGTGTGTGTATACACATTTACATAAAGCCATTGGGTGAGATTATTTGTCACCATGGACTGAAATATCATCAATATATTGATGATACTCAGCTGTATGTTTTGATCCATAGTTAATTAAGTGATCCTGTGATGTCCCTCTCGCATTGCCTAGAGGCTGTTAGGGGCTGGATGGGGAGCAATGGGTTGAAACTGAACCCTGGCAAGACTGAGTGGCTCTGGGTTTGGAGTTCTTTGGCCCATGGAGAATTACCACCTTGGTCTTGGATGGGGTGCCATTGCCCCAAACAGACCCTGTGTCTAATCTGGGGTTTCTCCTGGACTCATGATTCTTGCTTGAAGAGCAGGTGGCAGTTGAGGCCAGGAGAACCTTTGTACAAGATTTCCTGTCTTGATTATCGCAACGTGCTCTACATGGGGCTGCCCCTGAAGAGCATCCAGAAGCTCCAGTTGGTGCAAAACAGAGCAGCCCACATGGTTTTGTGCAAACTTCAGTGTGCATAGAGATCACTCTCCTGTGGGAACTGCATTGGTTGCCAATTTGCTTCCGGGTAGAATTCAAGGTGCTGGTTTTCACCTTTAAAGCCCTTCATGGCTTGGGACCAGGTTATCTGAGGGACTGCCTCTTGCCAGTCACATCTACCTGACCCATTAGGATGGGGAGGCAATGAATGTTGTGGGTCCCATCTCCTAGGGAGATACATCTGGTGGGACTCAGAAGAAGGGCCTTCTCATGTTGGCTCCTTCTCTCTGGAGCATCATTCCCACAGACATTAGACTGGTTGCCACTTTAACATTCTTTCAGAAGGTGCTGAAGATGTGGTACTGTCAGGGGACCTGAGGAGCCCAGAGTAGGATGGAGCCCATTGAATGGTTTGTCTTCTCCCACGTAAAATTGGAAGTGTCTTGGCGACGTTTCGACGAAGTCTCATTCGTCATCTTCAGGCTGGTGTTCTCGGCTTGGCTGTGTTCTGATTGGGTGGAGGTGTGTTCTGATTGGTTAGGGGCTTGGCTGTGCTCTGATTGGCTGGGGTTGTGTTCTGTTTGGGTGGGGGCTTGGTTGTGCTCAGCTTAGTCTGAGTTGCAGGGGGATTTGAGCTGGTGAGCTGCGTTGTTGTTGTTTGGCTTCGTGTTTGTGGCCGTGCGAGCTCTTCATGGTGGGTGTCAGTCTGCTTCATGTATGGATTGGAGGGGTTTAAAGTGGCTAATGATGCATCTGCGGTCTGGCTTCTGGTCCTTGGTCGTGGCTCATTATCAGTGTGGGTTTGAGTCTGCTTTCTGCGTGGATGTGTGGTGGTGACATCAGGTGTGGCACTCGTGAGTGTGGGTCTGGTGTCATTCGTCGTGTTAGGGACTCGTTTGTCAATAAGGGCGGGTTTCCAAATGGCTGGTAGGCGGGAGGTATCGTCTCGTTTGTTCATGCTGTGTGGGCGTTTTTCTATCTCGATGGCTTCTCTGATTATTCTGTTGTTAAAGTGTTCAGTTTTGGCGATAGTTCTGGTCTTTTTAAAGTCAATATCATGTCCTGTGGCTTTAAGGTGTTGGACCAGGGAAGAAGTTGGTTCCTCTTTTCTGACTGAGTTCTTGTGTTCTTCTATGCGTGCACTTATTCGTCTGTTGGTTTGTCCGATGTATGTGGTGGGGCAGGCGGTGCATGGGATTTCATATACTCCTTGATTTTCTAACTCAATTTTGTCTTTGGGGTTCCTTAGGATGGTGGATATTTTTCGGTTTGTGCAGAATGCTGTCTTGATGTTATGTTTGTGGAGGATTTTGCTTATTCTGTCTGTGGTGCCTTTTATGTATGGGAGGAGGGCCTTGCCGTTTTCTTGTTCTCTGTCTTGGATTTTAGTGGGGGTTTCTTTTTGGATTAGGTTGGTGATCTTATTTCTTTGGAATCCATTGGATGGAAAAGTTCTGGAGTCCCGTCTCAAAAAAATAAAGGGAACACAAGCAGAAGACATCCGAGATCTGAATGAATGAAATAGCCTTATTAAATACTTTGTTCTTTACATACAGTAGTTTATACACTGCTCAAACAACTAAAGGGAACACAAAACTACTGTATGTAATGAACAAAGTATTTAATAAGGCTATTTCATTCATTCAGATCTCGGATGTCTTCTGCTTGTGTTCCCTTTATTTTTTTGAGCAGTGTACACACACACACACACCTACACACACACACACACACACACACACACACACACACACACACACACACACCTGTCACCCCTGAAATCTACAGGCTGCCATTTACCTCAGAAGCTAAGAGAGAGAGGGAGGGAGGGAGGGAGAGAGAGATACAGTATTTCTGCTTTAGGAAGTTTAGTTCATTTTGTTTGCTAAGTTTATATCCCACCTTTGATTCCCTTCTGCAAGGGGAGGAGAATGAGAGATAATGACTTGCCAACAACACACAATTTGGGGAGATGCTCAAAGGGAAGCTTCTTATTCCTTTTTTGCTCACCCAAAAATTTGTGCACCAATAAGTTAAGTCTGCTTATTTTGGCTTTCTTGCATTTCCCCGCCCTCCTCCAGCAAATGGGCTAGTTATTGATCAATGTCTGACAAGTACTTCTGCAAATTTATGAACTGATGCTGTAATCAAAAGGATATTGTGCCACTCAGTTGCGTTTGCTTATTTTGGCAGTCTCTCTCAAAAAGGCAAGCAAAATCTTTTTGGACATTACATTTTATCATTCGTGGTGGGCAAAAAAGGAATAAGAGCTGATTTTTGGGGCTATATTTTATTGAGCAACGTAGAAAACATTTTTCAACCTTTTCTTTTACTGTGCTTCAGGACTTGCTTTTAACAGGAGCTTCTATTGCAGCTTAAATTGTTTATTTGTATAGTCTGCTATTTTTTTTCCTTTTCACAAACATATTTTATACTTTTAAATTGAACGACTAAAACTTACTTGTTGACAGAAAAGACTGTCTTTTGTACCACCCCTTGCTATATTCTCTCTAGAAAGGTTGTTTGTTTGCTTGTAGATATTTTATTAGAAGATCAGGTAACATTGTCAGTGTGAGTGAGTATGGGGTTTTCTACCTGTTTATAAAAATTAATTAGTCTTGCCAGTGTTGTTGGGGGTATGGTCTCCTTGTTCATAGTTCATTGTTTTTGTCTTGATTGTTTGTCTGGTTTTAATCCATGTTTCTCTGGGTGTTAGTTGTTGGAGATGATGTGTTCTGTTTTTTTTCTTACAATCATTTTGCTATTCCCACCCCCTCAAAAAAATTAACCTGTTCCGGTTTGTTGTTGCGGCGAGACAGTCGGGGAATTAGTGGGCTCTGACGAGCTCCGCACAAATCCCGGCTGACGAACCGCTGCCAATGGGTCTGTGGATCAGAATCTGATAGAAAATTGATATCTGAACAAACTATTTGGAAACTTTAAACAACTAGATATGGTCAAAGGATTGGAAAGAAATAAAGAGATTCCTTTCCCCCCTTTCTTTCAAGAAAAACAAAGAGAATGGATAATAAACTTTAAAAAAGAAGTGGTGTATAAATAAAAGAAAAAAGGGGGGGAAAGAAGTGAGAAGAGCTATTTAAATTTGGACTGGACTTTAAATATGATTTGATACTTTTAAAACTAAAAAGAAAAAGAGAAGCCGAGTAAGATCGTTATGTAATTGAAACAAAATGGATACTTGTTAAACAATCGGAAATTGTGGATTGCAGAGGGACACCTTCTGGAGTAAAAAGGAATATTGCAACTTGGTTTTTGCTTTGGAAAATTGTGAACTTCACAGATAACAACCGTGAGAACTTGTGGGGGATGATTTTCTTGTCTGCAAGTGGTTTGAGTTTTGGAGGAAAAAAAAATTAGAAAGAAGAGAACACAATGGAACTCTTATAATTGGAATAATATTAACTTAAAAAAAAAGGCACAGGAATTATAGAAGGAACAAATTGATTTATTTGACTTGGAAAATGGAAATAACAGAAATAATTAAAATGTACAGAGGACAAAAATTCAAGGATACAGAAGTTGAAATGGAGTATACACAAGCAGACAAGAAAATGAAGATGGAGAAATAAGACACAGAGAAGGAAAATAAAGAAGATAAAGACAATGAGATTAAATATAGATAAGTAACTGAACATGTGAATAATAATAATAAAAGGGAAGCTTTTAGAGATTATATTGAGATTAACAATAACATAATGATGATTACAGCGGGATTAACAGTGAATGATAAAAGAATATAAATTTGGAAAATATTAAGGAAAATAAAAAAGTCCAGGACTTGGATTTATAAAATGACTATATTGAAATTAACAATGGTGATAGAAATATGGATAGTAATAATAAAAAGGAGGTTTTTAGAGATTACATTGGGATCAACAATGAAAAAAATAAAGATGATTATACTGGGATTAACAGTAAATAAAGATAATTACACTGGGATTAACAGTGGAATGATAAAAGAAAAAGGTTGGAAAATACTAGGGAATATAGAGTTAAATAGAAGAGTCCAGGACTTTGATTTAATGATTATATTGAGATTAGCAATGAAAATAAGAGAAAGAGAAAAGAGAAGGGAAACAACGGGATAGATAGGGTAAAATAGGGGAGAGAGAAAGGAAGATAGAAAGGAGAGAAGAACATGTAATAGATACCTAGAATTGAAATATGGATTGAAGCTAAAATATATGAAAATTAGATTATGTAAAGAAAATATATCAATGGACATAATGAATTAATTTTTTATTGAGATGTTGGATGGTAATATTTGAGAAAATTGATGGCTATAATAATTGGGATATTGTTTAAATACCTATAACAATTGTAATAATTTGAATATTTTCAATAATACATTTATTTAAGCAATAAGAAAAGAAAATTGAAATGATATAGGAGTAGGATTTACTAAATAAGACTTATGTAACTGGTTTTTATATAAATGGTATTGTCAAATAGATAGAATCTAGGGAAATAATTGTGAATTGTATTATGTTGTGTTATTTGAACTAAGAACTCTGTTTAAATGTCAAATTGGTATATTTTCAAGATTAGACACAAGACTTAAATTCGAGGAAGTAATAATTAAATAAAGATTAAATGAATATTATATGAAGTAATAATAAAATGTAAGGAAGTTTTAGAAATAGAAATCAGATTTAGAAATATAAACATGTTTGAACTATATTGCTAAATAGTGAGTATTTAGGGTAAGAATTATGAAATGTATTATGAGGTATTAATTGAATCAAGATTTTAGGTGGATTAATAGAAGCGTAATTGCTTTGATTAAGTTAATATGAGTTAGTTTTCTATAAGATGGTAATAATTGAGATATGTGATAAGTATTATGGCAAAAATAAAATATATAAAATTCTGTTAAAGATGAACAAAAAGTTGAACAAATTTATGACCAGATCAATGCTCTGTTCCAAAAAGATGTATTGTATGTTTATTTGTGTGTTTAAAAAAAAAAATAACCTGAAGCTTACTGGAATCTTTCATTGCCACATAATTAGCTGCAACTTTTGTAAAGAATTTAATATTATGTAAAATCTGGGTTGGGATTGTTTCAGTAAACTTAAATTGATAAGAAATATGAATAAATATATATATATATTCCAATTTTGCTAAAGTGCTACTTTTTCTAATCCTGTCACTTTAGTACCTTAGAAACCAATTTCAACCCAAATGGTTTATTTTCCATATTTATATATGTGTATTTTGTAATGCTTTCATTTAACATGCATTTTTTTCTTGCAAATCCTTTCCCCACAATCTGTAATTTTTTCATTGTTTTCACTAATACACATACTTTAGGAACTGAAAATTCTTGCAAAGGTGGACTTGATATGCATGCATTCATGTACTGACAGGTTTGGGAAGTGCAAATTGGATAAATTCATATACAAATTCTGGTGGAATGCTTCTTAACTTCTAAGCATTGTACCATGCGTCTGAATTTTCCAAAATAAGTTATTGTTGGAGCCCTGGGCTTTGAAATTGTAATTAGGCTGATAGCGCAAAGCAGTTGTTAAGTTCACTTCAATAAACCATATACAATGGATGAATACTTAGAATAAGAAGCTAAATATTTTGTGTCTGTTTATTCACTTGCACATTCAGATTTTAGAGAATAATTCATCACATTCCTTAGTTAGGGAATGTGAAATACTGCAAGCTAAAGTCTTTCTAGAATCAAGTCTGAAGGTCACTAAGGAAATGGCTGTGTCCAACCCAAAAATCTTAATATTGGGTTGATGCCAAGAACAGAATTGTTTTAAACAAGAGAGAAAACCACTGACTTGATAGAATAACAGACCATGTCATGGAAAATAATATTCATACATTCATACATACAGTAACACCAGTAAAGTTTTATTCCTATCACAATGAGCCTGTGTGTGTGTGTGTGTGTGTCTATATATGGATTCTATTATCACTTTTATGGTGCTGATGTACTTTCTCAAGACGACGATAATACCATCAGTACAATAATAATATACAAAATAATTTTTAAAACCCCATGAACAATATAAACATTTTAAAATGCCAGTAAATTATTGAATAGGGGTATTAGAACTACAGTTAAACAACAACACACTTGCTATTAACTAATACATAGTTGATAAAATAATTGATATTGACAAGTGTTCCTTAAAGTTCTTTAAAGTAACTGAAGATGGAACATGACATCACCAGCCTAGTTGACTTTGTCAGCCTAGTTTTCATCATACCGCATCAACTTATATAAAGAGCATAATCAACCCAATAGAACAAGGGTGGGGAATTATGGCCCCTTTATGACCTGTGGACTTCAACTCCCAGAATTCCCAAGCCAGCCATGCTGACTCTGGAATTTGGGGAATTGAAGTCCATAGGTCACAAAAGGGCCATAGTTCCCAACCCCTGCTACAGAATAATGTAACCTTTGCTTATGATAATTTTACTTTTTTTTTTCTAAGTCAGCAGATGGCAATATTGGCTGTCTGGGTACAGAAGCTAAGCAGATTGGCTGGTCTTCAAAGAGAATTTATTAGGAAATTCCAAACCTGAAATCTAGATTGGAAAGTTGAAAAAAAAATCACAGAAGTCAGCAATGACAATCTTCTTCTGTGTTGTTGTTCAAGGCTTCATAGTGACTAGATTTCTCCCTTTTCCATATTTCTAAGCAGACTCAAGAAGATTGGATAAATACAGTAGATTTCTTCCAGAACATTAGGGACTAGGTTATTTGAGGGACTGTCTCTTGCCAATCACATCTACCTGACCCATTACAGCAGGGGGGCAATGAATGTTGTGGGTCCCATCCTCTAGGGCAGTGTTTCTCAACCTTGGGAACTTTAAGATGTGTGGACTTCAATTCCCGGAAAGTTGAGAAACACTGCCCTAGGGAGATACAATACATCTGTCAGGATCCAGAAGAAGGGCCTTCTCCATGGTAGCTCCCTCTCTCTGGAACATCACTCACATAGACATTAGACTGGCCGCCATTCTAACACTCTTTCAAAAGGTGCTGAAGATGTGGTACTGTCTTCCATTTCCATTGTTTCATAACTGAAGCTGGCAAAATCTCTCTCTCTCTCCCTTTAACATTTCAAACCCTCTTTCATCCACAGATCTCATCCATGGATCTCAGTGGGAATTTCCATTTCTTCAGATGGAGGTAGAAAGGGTTCTATTTTTGTCTCTTTTCCACACTATCAACTTTTCTTGTCTGGGTTCTGATTTTTGAGGAAGGGGGATGAGGATTTCCATTTTTTTCTCTGGCAGGAGTTAGTTTTTTCTCAAGCACCTCCCTCTATTTCTTCTGCTTCCTTTTCTTCTGTTCCCAACAGTGCACACACTGCAATATAATTTTTCATCTTGCAAACAAGTCCCCTCTTCCTTCAGAATCAGTACTTCTTATAAACTCCAATATTAGATTATTAGACAGTCAGAGGCTTAGTCCATACAGGGATCTCAATGGAACTGTTACAGAAAGTGTACATGTGCAGGTCCTCTGCTTCTTCCTGGGAGTTTCATCAGTATAGCAGTTCCAGTTAGTCAAATATTATAGATTGCCCTTCCTATACAGGAAATGCAAGTTCCACCTAATATTTTCCCTATTGCCCATCAAAACAGAGAAAGCAGTGTGTACAAGAGATTGGGTGGGGCATTCAAGAACCAGGATGAATTGATGGAAGTAATAGGGAGAAGCTGTAGATGAAAGGCTAACATATTAAACTGTGCAAGTATGGGACATGGTCCAATAAATATTGCATTTTATTTTATATGGCTATATGGAAAAATGGAATCTGGTAGAAATTTACCACTGGAGACTTCCTAGTCCCTAGGTCAATGTCTTAGTTACCAAGCCACAGCAACTTTCACAGTAGTAAATATTGCTATAAGAGCAAGTTAATAATTTCTCTCTTCTAATTCAGTTTTTAATCTAACTGGTGCTACATTATAAGGAACTCCTGAAATATCTTCTAAAGTGGCAGGTCCTTCACATATAATGTCATCACTGCATGTTGATTACCTCTCACTTTGAAAGATTTCTGTGCTTGGTTCTGGCCTGAAAGCTCTGTGCAAATAGCTTGGGTATGTGTCTAGCCTGCTCATGTGAGATATAAAAATAGAGACAGGACCTGGGATTGCAGGAAAAGCCCATTCTGTATCTATGCTAATATATTTCTTGACCTTCTTATTATCCATATTTATTAGGTTAGAGGAAACTAAACCAGCCCAATACTGCTGAGGCAGAGGTAGTATCCTTAATCAAAGAACCTGAAGTACGTGCTTTCAAATTTGCAACTCTTGCTCCAAAAGACTCCTCTTCCCCACAGGGTGCAAGAAAAAAAAGCTTGGGGAAATTTATCAGAGAATAGAATTGTGCTAATCACAAAAATTTACCCCTTCTGAAATTTGAACCTGGAGATGTGAAAGACTGAATCGAATCCCAAAGTTTCTGGTGCTACTTATGCTGTTGGAGCTTTCCATGGTCCTGAACCTGGCCCCAGTTACTGCATTGCAGCTTCTGGGCAACATTATGACAGAACATGAATTCTGCACTGTGAAATTGATAATCATAATTTCCATTACTCAGTGTGGTAATGTTGTACTGTTGTAGCAGAAGATTGCTGCCCATGCTTGTCTCCCATTGCTTCTCCAAATTTCCCCAAAGAGAAATGGACATTGGAAATTATCCTTAGCATAACTCATGATTATCAGATGAGAAATTGAAATGGTAGATGTGGGATTGTGCCAGTAGCTATTGACATATTAATCAACAATCTTTTTATCTCTGTGTTACCCTGCATGGTAAGCCACTGAAGTGCAGATTATTAGCATCTACCTAATTAGAGTTCATTAGTGCATGGCCTTCCACCTGTTGAACTATGAATAGGTATTAAGAACACAATTTCATGCAAGTTTCTACATTTTCAATAGGAAACTCTTGCTACTTCATTGCAAAACTGTTAGAAAGATATTCAGAAAGCTTCCTCCCTAATATACACAATAATATACAGATCCTAAACTGAAAATAATTCAGTTACTGTAATCTTCTCCTTATTCATTTCAACAACAGAAATTATGGATATGTCACCTGACCCATCACAACTCTGGGGGGCTAAAACATTGAAACAAAGAAAAATTTAAAAAGCACAAAAGAATACAAAGAAGAAAGATCATTTAAGGCCCTTTGAAATACCAGTAGGATGGAAGCTATTCAAATTTCAGGGGGTACTCACTAATCTAAATCTTGATGAAGGGAACTCAATGAGAACTGCATTGGGGAAATAATCACTTTCACCTAAGGCTGCTGTCAAAGAACCTAACCCTAATGTTTGCATCCTATTGGTCATGCTGCCCCACACTGATGGGTCTTAAAACTTGGCAACATTGAGAGCCAAAGGAATAAAAGTTGCAATTAATCCTTACTAGAGCAATATTATCTTCCTGTTTTCTGTTGTTTCATCATCTCTGTTTCAGGGCTTGACATTTAGTAACATTGACTCTGATCTTCTAACACAGTTCCTATTCCTAATTCATCCTGACCAACTACCCTTATTAGTCCCTGATCTTCAAAGACTCCTTGGATAAGAAAAAAATTAAATAAAAAGTTATTAAAATGAGTCATATTTTTATCTTTAACTGTTTAGAATATGAATGGATTGGTAGATGGATGGATAATAGATACATAGCTAGATTAGTTATCTTGAGGGCATATTTTAGCAATAAAATGAAATAAATTGAAAAATGAAGTTATTATATCAATCTGAACATGTCTCTTATACTTGAGAAAACATTTTCATTTTTAAAGGATTTCCTGCCCTAAAGATTTCTTTTTCTAAAACTTACTGTACAGTAAGACTGAATGGCTTCTTAGACATGAAAGGGAACTGGGAAAGCAAAGTTTTATTGCATTCCCGAGCAGCAGTAAGTAATGATAGATACAGCAAGCTAGTGCCTACAGATGTATTGGACTTCAGCAATCAATCTTAAGCTCTATCACTATGGCCAATAATCAGGAAACATGAGAGCCATTGCCCAATTATGTATGCCACCTGGAGTCTCTCCCTCAGGGAGATGGGTGGTTCAAAAATGTGAAAAATAAATAAAAATAATTACAGTAGATAAAAACTGGAGGATACTCATAGAACAAAAATGGTGCCATGAGATTCTCTAGATTACAGCACACATAATTCTGCACTATAGGCTATGTTTGCAAAGGGATGGGAGTTAGAATTAAATTCCCAGAGGGACATGTGCTGTCAACTCATTTACTGAGTGCCCATAAATAAACAAACAGAGCTTGGGAAGATTTATGCCCTTTGATTCAAAAAGCTCCAAGTGCATTCTCCCACTTTCTATCCATAAAGTTGATAGTTGTAACTCATTCTTATTGCTAAGTGCTACACTGAATTAGAATACATTCTATCTTTCTTGTCAAACGCAAGACTGACCAAACATTCCTCACAGTCCTTCTACACAAAGTAATCACCCTGCAAATATCCCACTTACAATTACGCATGGTTTGCTATTGGTTGAATAACTGATCCTAATTAGTATTATTATTATTTCAATATTTTAATAATTAATATTTTCACCCCAAATTAGTCTGCTTCTAATGAGGAAAGTGACTTACCTGTCCAGGCAGAATTGATCGGCATCATCAAATGTCAATATTAACAAAAATAAAAATAAAAATAAAAAAAAATCTGCAGGTAGGATTAATGAAGGAATTGAACTACATGCTTCAAGATTAGTGTCCATGTAGAAAATGCACTTTTAGCGGTGACACGAATAGCTGTAGGCAATATATCTGCAACTGTGGTATTTATGTCCTTCCCTGAAGGTATTTGGGGAAGAAAGTGATGGTAGCAAAAAGTCAGCTGCTGCTGCTGCTGCTTCAATAAAAATGGGGAGACAATTGTTTCAGGGAATGTCATGCGATAAAGCAGCCACTCCTTGATTCCATACTTTTGGATAGACTATCGAAGTGAAATTTACTGTTTCAATCTATCCCATCTCCTTATTTTGGGTGGCTTTCTGTTCCATTGACTAAGACAAGCTCCTCAGTTGCTTGGTTGAGATGGGAATTATTATTACTTTTTTATACTGTAGAGGTGGCAAGTCAAAGATATTGACCCTGGATTGTCCTATGTCTTTTATGGCTCCGGTTTTGCACTCAGTGTCCTGAAGCAGTGTGATGAAAATCAGTTTTGGATGGAAACTAACAAGCTAAAGTTTAACTGAGATAAAGAACAACAGTTTCTGACTACTAAGAAAGTTGATTTAGAATTCTGGATGCTGCTACTCCCCCCCCCTTCAGAGGATTAGCATGGTAGGTTGGAGTGTTTGTGGATTTAATCTTAATCAAAGTTTGTGGCCTGAATTTATGTATATAGCTTTTGGTCTAATATGCCCTTGTTCCCCCCCATCTCTTTTCCTCATTCAAGCACCCAGTAGCTCATCATAATGCCATTACTGGTTAAATACCTTAACAGCTATCCTCCCCTTAATCTAAGTAAAGGAATTAGTAGCCATATTGTCTGGAGAAATGTGATAGTGGAAAATTGCAGTCATTCGTGTGATGGGAAATAGCAAGAAATTGAAAGGTAGTGTAACCCAGTTCAGGCTGTCTAGCACCTAGACATACTGAACTGAACAACACATTGTAGCAGAATAGATAACCTGTGCCCCATGGGGGTCATTGTTTCAGTGACATTTCCTTATCTAAATAGAGGAACAGAATGACCATGGGTGGGCAGAAAAAGCAGTGACTTGCAACTTCCTGCTGGCTTCCCCATTGAGTTTCCTTATGGGAATGGCAAGGAAACTTCCTTCCTTCCTTCCTTCCTTCCTCCCTCCCTCCCTCCCTCCCTCCCTCCCTCCCTCCCTCCCTTCCTTCCTTCCTCATCTATCCATGCATGCATCCACCCACGCATGCATGCATGCATCCAATTTACTTTGCTTATGGAAATCTTGCAGGGAGAAAGTTGATGGGAAAGCCAGCAGGAAGTTGCAAGCCCAAGGACAACAGGCAGATAAATAGCTGCTGCTGGGTGAGGAAGAGGGTGAGGGGGTATGGGTTAAAAAGAGTGTGTAGGTATGTGCAAATGATGCCATGTTGGTCAGAGAGGGTCCATGGATGGTGCCTGTGTGGATCAAGAAGGTTGAGAAGGGTGCTTGGGAGGGTGGGAAAGGTGCTGCATTGGTTAGGGATGATGCCTGGAGGTGCTTGAAAGTGCACAAGAGGTGCTGTGCAGGTCAGGAATGATGCAGAGGGTGGTCAGGAAGGGTGTGTGGAGTGCCCAAGAAGTACTGCAAGAGTCAGGGAAGGTACATGGAGCGGTGGTGGTCCTACTTAGGGAGAGCATGTGGACATGTGCAAAAGTGCTATAGGATTGGGTAATGTGTGCGGAAGGGGATGTGACACAGATCAGGGAGGATATGGAGGATAGCATACGTTGGGTATAGAGTATGCAAGGGTTCTTCCTTCCTTCTTCATCTTTCTTCTTCCCTTCCCTTCCCTTCCACTCCCTTCCCTGATTGCAGTTACTGAGCTATTTAGAATTTTAAGTAAACCCACAATTATTAAACTTAGAATGCAGAACAAATTAGTCTATTTGTCTGTATTTGGATAACATTCATGCTATGTTTTCAGAAAGCATTAAATTGTATCAGGAAGTTATTGATAATCAACTTATTTCTTAAGCTTTGCTCATTATTTAAATATAATATGATATGATATTAATACTTTCCCCCTTATTTCTGTATATTTATTTATTTATCTCTTAAACATACATTTATCTATAATAACATCTATATTTAAGCTTAAGAATTATATGTTTATATGAGTACTAATATTATTGTAAAGTGACGGAAGATGTTTGGAACCAGTGATGTCATATCTATGTCCAATGTATTTTTAATTTTGTATTATTAATAATAAACTTTTTATAAAAAAAGAAAGAAAAGAAAATCAACTTATTTCTATGGGGATAAACTTCTCCATATTCTTTCTCTTCTCTTCTCTTCTCTTCTCTTCTCTTCTCTTCTCTTCTCTTCTCTTCTCTTCTCTTCTCTTCTCTTCTCTTCTCTTCTTTCCTCTTCTCTCCTCTTCTCATTCCTTCCTTCCTTCCTTCCTTCCTTCCTTCCTTCCTTTCTTTCTTTCTATTATATAACTGCAATCTGCAGGTGATATACTATTTTTTTTTAAAAAAAATGTTTATATGTTAGAATTGCTAAACTGTTCAATTGCCAAACTTCTCTGGGCAGTTTATAATAAAACACAATAAAAGATACAATTTGAATAAAAACATAAAGAATAAAAGTACCACACTAAGTAGTAGGTAGACAGTCATTCAAAATCTAAAACAATGTGAATTAAAATTGAATTAAAACTCAGTTAAAACTTGGGAGAATAGAAAGGCCTTCAGCTGAATTGATGCCAATACCAAAGATTCAATACCACTTGGGAAAAACTAAATGAAATCTTAGATGCATCTGATCCATTGAAATTAGCAGTGTTATCACATTAAATTTGGCACTAACCTGAGAACTTTCTGCAAAGTGATAGACTCAAGGGAGTTATTATGCAACTGGCAAACTTGACCTTCTACTTCTACTTTATAAGTACACAACTTTATTTTACTTTTGGACAACAGATTGAAAAGGCTACAGCACCAAAACAATATTTGAATTTCATATGCTGGAATAATATACCGTATTTTTCGGTGTATAAGATGCACTGGAGTATAAGACGCACCTTAATTTTGGGGGAGGAAAACAAGGAAAAAAGTATTTTACCTCTGCCTACCAGCATTTAAGGTGGCGCCGCCCTCCTCTTCCTCCTGCAAGCGAGAGGTGCAGGGACTACTCGCTTTCCCCCAAAGAGATCCCTAGCATGCTCTGGGGGGAGGGACAGAGCACAGCCTGAGGAACAACCCTCCCTCTTCGGGACAGTGTGTGTGTGAGGGGGAAATCTGCCCAGCAGTTTTGGGGAACAAGGCAGGTGCCACGATTTGCAGCTGGTCACCCTTCTGGCCGCGCTGACTTCACTCCCCAGCAATGTGAGGAGCCACCGTCGCCACTGCCTAACCCTCTCTGTGCCCAGGAGCCAAGCCGAGCTGAATGGGAGCACCTAAAGGGAAACGTTCTTTCTTTCCAGCCATCACTGCCGGATTCCAAAATGCAAACCTCAAGGTGGCGGCCAGTTCCCCTGCAATGTGCAGTGGGGAACTGGGAAGTGCTTTGGATTCGGGGAGGAGATTGTAGCACTGATGCCTAAAAGTGTTTTTCTGCACATTGCAGAGCCATGCACCCCCATCCTCCTTCTCAGCAGACTCAACTTCTCTTTACTCCTGGCCAGATCCACCGCCTGAAACACGATACACTTATTTTTTGTCTCTGCACAAACCCCATGTTTGGAATCGGGAAGGGGATCATGAGTTTGGGCGGCAGACCTGCGATCCCCTTCCTGATTCCAAACATGGGGTGTGCGGCCGGCAGGTGGGCAGGGCTACATTCGGCTTATAAAACACACCCAGATTTTCACCCCCTTTTTGGGGGTAAAAAGGTGCATCTTATACACCGAAAAATACGGTACTTAAATTACAATTTCAAGATATTTTCAATATTTCTAGATTGTAACAATATATTCTCTTTTGCACTCATTAAACAAAAAAGAATAGTTAAAAGTTTTAATCCCTATCCATAGATATAAATATAAATAAA